>NC_054055.1:40630175-40940532 GCF_017639655.2 Falco naumanni
ATTATTTATCTGGAGACGAGAGTAATAAAATAAGAGGGGGGGAAACCCCTAATGTACAGAATAATCTTATATTCTAAAGGAAAGTACATCTTCAAAATCCACTCTTCAATATTTAGGAATTAATAACCCTATAGGCGCCTCACAGCTAGTACCATGCAGTCTTGATCTCTTAAGAAAGACCCCATGATTGGACTACATTGCTGTTGATTAAAAATTCTTTGATAAAATCAAGGTCTAAAATTCCAGTGAGTCTGTTATCCAAACACTGGACTTCTTTTTATGTTTGGTTTTTGGGTTTTTTGTGTTTTTTCTTTTTCTTTTGTTCTGTTTGGTTAGGGTTTTAATTGTCTGTTTTCTTTAGTAAATGCAGACGATGTATTTCTCTGTAGTCCTCTCCTCCTACAGCTTTGTCCTCTATTTTAATCTGCTAAAATAATAAAAGATCCCATTGATTTTAATGGGATGTGGCTCAGATCTTAGACATGATTGCATGTGTAAAATACTTTTGTATCATCAAACCTATTGGCATTAAAAATGCCAATAATTTTTAAGTTAACTTCATGGATTTATATATATACACACACACATATATTTATATAACTTCATGATGCCACAAAAACGAAAACAAAAACAAACCCCCAAAAAAACCAAAAAAAAAACCAAACCCAAAACACTTGCAAAGCAGAAGTTGTGGCTTAGCTGCAGAAAATGTGTATGTTTCCTGTATATTTATAATATATGACTGACTACACATACCACTACTCCTATAGAGTCAGATTCAAAAAGGTATACTCATCCAAGAAGGAGACAAGAAGGTCTAATTTCATCATAGTATTTATTCTAATTCTCTTTTATCATTCAAGAGAGACAATAACTTTTTTCTTCTCCCCAAGGTGAGATTTCTCTATTAAGGAACTGACTTCAAACTTTTACTTCTGTCCATTAGCTTCTCAATTTAGCAAGTGGTAAGATTGTATTTGTCATATAGATAGATTAAATAAACCCTATTTTTAGAAAATTAACAAAATAAATCCTTCTGTTTCAGGGAAAAAAAAGCCCAAATAAACCTCATAAAGATGACCAGATTTTAATTACTTTTTTTACTTAGATCTAGCCAAGCATCCTAAATCCCATGTCAAGTTTAATCTCACTAACTAAAATGCCTAAAAGCTTGCCTCTTCTCAGCATCTTCAAAAATAATTTTCTGTATCTTTCTTGATGTATATACATTTTTGAAATGTATTCTTTCTATAAACCATACTCCATCAAAACAATGAATCCTGAAATACCTCAGGACTTTGTAACTCTATTTAATCCACCCTTCCCATGCAAAAATAAGGTTTCAAAATATTTTGACCACTCATTCTTTGCAATATCCATTATCCAATTACTCATTTACAGTTGTTTGGCCTGACATAGTCATATACTCCTACTATAAAATCATAAATCCTTTATTTTCTTTTCTTCATGTCTCCCCTCCACTTCCCCACCCGCCCACCCCCACAACCCCATGCCAAGAACTATAGAAAAAATACAGAGTCACAAAATATTTTATTTTGCTAGGGTTGTTGTTTGTTTGTGAGATATGTCTACATAGGAATCTGCAAATCCTGAGTCTGCAAAGAGTTAAATTCAGCTGACTAGTTAAAAGGCATTTAATGTATAGCAGGGCCATTTTGGTGTATAAAATTGTGTTTGCAGAGAAAGAGTCATAACACCAAATCATTATTTAGTTTGTTAAAGGACCTCTGGAGGTCATGTGGATAAAGTTAAGTTTAAACTGGACAGCAGTTTGTGCACCACTTTGTGTAAAGGGTCACACAGGAGAGAGCAAAAAGTTCAAAAGAGCTTATGCTTCCTTGTGGTGATGCATCACAGGGCACAGTCTGTAGCAGCCAGTGTAGCAGCTGTCCCTGTAACAGCAGCAGCCTTAAACCAGTTGGAGCTCCTGAGAATGGATGCAAGTCTCCAGGTCTGGGGCTGCAAGGACTCCTGGAGCTTCTTGCTGAACCCAGGACCAGGGTTATTGCATTCTGTCCTGCAGGGTATGAATGCTCATGGTCTGTGTTGCCAAGTAAAGGAGCTGTAGGAGGAGGTCAGCAGACTGTGCAGCATCAGGGATGATAGGAAAGAAATTGACCAGATCTTCTCCAAGACCCTTCGCCTTCAAAAGCCTGAATTCCAGCTGTACTGATGGAGGGGTAACCAGAGTTTGAGGTTTGGGAACAGAAAACTGGCTGCATGGTTGGGCCCAAAAAGTGGCAGTGAATGGAGTTAAATCCAGTTGGCAGCCAGTCACAAGGGGGGTTCCCCAGGGCTCGTTACTGGGGTAATTTCCTGTTTAATAACTTTATCAATAATCTGGAAGAGCGGATTGAGTGCACCCTCAGTAAGGTTGCAGATGACACCAAGTTTGGTGGGAGTGTTGAGCTGCTTGAGGGCAGGAAGGCTCTGCAGAGGGATCTGGACAGCCTGGATTGATGGGTCAAGGCCAATTGTATGAGTTTCAACAAGGAGAAGTGCTAGGTCCTGCACCTGGGTCACAACAACCCCATGCAACACTACAGGCTTGGGGAAGAGTGGCTGGAAAGCTGCCTGGCAGAGAAGGACCTAAGGGTGTTGATTAATGGCCAGCTGAACATGAGCCAGCAGTGTGCCCAGGTGGCCAGAATAATCAACAGCATCCTGGCTTATAACCAAAACAGTGTGGCCAGCAGGACAAGGAAAGTGACTGTCCCCTGTACTCAGCACTGGTGAGGCTGCACCTTGAATGCTGTGTTCAGTTTGGGGGCCTTCACTGCAAGAAAGACATTGACGTGCTGGAGCATGTCCAAAGAAGAACAACAAAGCTGGTGAAGGGTCTGGAAAACAAGTCTTTTGAGACTGGCTGAAGGTACTGAGTTTGTTTAGTCTGGAGAAAAGGAGGCTCAAGGAAGACCTTATCCCTTTTTAAAACTACATGAAAAGAGGTTGTGGTGAGATGGGTGTTGGTCTCTTCTCCCAAGTACCAAGTGATAGGATAAGAGGAAATGGCCTCAAGTTACACCAGGAGAGGTTTAGATTGGATATTAGAAAAAAAAAATCGTCACTTTAAAGGTTGTCAGTCATAGGAACAGGGTGCCAAGGGAAGTGGTGGAGTCACCATCCCTGGAGGTGTTTAAAAAATGTGTGAATGTGCTACTTAAGGACATGGCTTAGTGGTGGACTTGGGAGTGCCAAGTTAACAGCTTGACTCAATGTTCTTAAAGGTCTTTTCCAACCTAAATGATTCTGTGATTCTATAAACAAATAGGGTTAGGAAACTGAAGTCCACCTGTAACTGAATCTGGTGAGACACGTGAATGGTAACAAGTAAGGCTTCTGCAAGTACATTTGCAGAGAAAGAAAGACTAGGCAAAATGTGGGCCCTCTACTGAATGAGACAGGGAAAATGGTGACAAAGGTAGTGGAAATGGATGAAGTACTCAATTACTTTATTTGTAAGACTTTACTTAGTCTTTACTGGTAAAACCAACCTTCAGGAATCCCAGGGCTGTGAGACGAGCTACGGACAACAGAAAACCATTTACAAACATAAGAAAGATAAGAAGGTGATGTGGAGAAGTCAGGATGCATTATGAAGGGGAAGTAATGCCTGACTGACCTGGTAGACTTCTTCAATGAGGTGATTTGATTGGATGATAAGGAGAGAACAGGGGATGTTGTTTATCTCCACTTTAGTAAGCCTTTTGACATTGTCTCCCATAACATTCTCACAGACAAATTAAGGAAGTATGGATTTGTTAAGTGGACACTGAGATGGACTGAAAACTGGTCCATCTGCTAGGCTCAAAAGGTTTTGAACAGTGGTGTAAGTCCAGCTGGAGGCCAATCACTAGGACTGTACCCCAGGGGTTTGGAGGCTAATACTGAGGTTAGTACTGTTTATCATGTTCATTAATGATGTGTATGATGGGACCAACTACAACTTCAGTAAGATTGCAATGATGCAGAACTGGGAGAAGTGGTTTAAAAACCAGATAGTTGTGCTGCCATTTAGATTCACCTTAACAGTCTGGAAAAATGTGGAAAGAGGAATCTTACAAAGTTCAGCCAAGGAAAATTCAAAGTCCAGTATCTGGGGAGGAATAAATCCAAGCACCAGGACAGGCTGAGGGCAAACCCATTGCTAAACAGCTTTGAAAAGAAGGACATGCAGGTTCTGATGGACAATAAGTTGATCAAAATCCAGTAATGTAGTTTTGCGGCAAAGAAGGCCAAAAAAGAGCATTGGGACATTCAGCCTGGAGAAGAGAAGGCCCAGGGATTTTAGCAATGTGTAAAAATGCTGCATGTGAGGGTAAAGATAGACCTGTATTCTCCTCAATGGTATGCAGTGAAAGAACAATAGACTATGGGCACAAATTGAAGTAGGAGAAATTCCTCCTGTGAGAGTGATTTGATTGAACAGATTACCCAGAGAGGTTGTAGAGCCTACATTCCTGTACATGTTGAAAACCTGACTGGCCATATCCCTGAGTCACCTCTTCCAGCTGAACTTGATTTGAACAGGAGGGCTGAACTATATGATCTCCAGAGGTCCCCTCCAACTTTATCCATACTGTCATATTGTGATTCTGTAAATGGAAAAGGGGGTCATACTCTTCTAAAATATGTTGATATATTTTAATTAATTTTCTTTTGGGAATAAATATTAGATAGGAAGACAGAAATAAATACAGAAACAGCAGAATAAAAGAGATGTCTGGAAACTATTGTTATTAGATAGTTTGGCAAGCCAAACTAAGACAGTTACAAAGTAATGTTACTTGAAAAGTAAGGGCTTCTTAGTATTCTAACAGTAATTCAAGGGATGTTTTTAGGAATGGAGGTACAGTTGTAGAAGAAAGCAATATGTGCAGGAAAAACAACATTCTTGGAAAAGATTTCCCGTCCCACATTGAACTGTGGAACGTCAATGTCTGGTTTGGGAAGCAAAGCACATTCAAGTGAGCACAGGTGTGTGAGGGAGTGTGCAATTGCTACCAAAGATCAGGCAGGACTAGCCAGCGTGTAGGCGAAGAGACCTGGGAGCCGGGCAAGTGTGTGTGACTTTAAGGGTAAAACCATGGGAAGAGCTGGCTATTGGGGAGACCAAAGGAGTTCCAACCAGGTGCCAAAGAGACTGTGGGCTCGAGGGGGGGGTCTCAAGTGGCAAGACCTGTGTGTGTGTGTGTGTGTACACGCACATGTGCGCCTTTAAGTGTGAGACCTTAGGGACAGTCGACTACTGGGGGACCAGAGGAATCTCAGCCAGCTGTTCATGTGTATGTGTGCATGCATGTATGAGTGAGATTGTACCAGCAACTGGAGTGGGGCTGTGATACCAGGACCCTTATGTCAAGGTGCCAGAAACTGTTGAGACTGGTATTCGGGGGCAGGTACCAGACAAAATGAGTGTCTAAATCCAACTGCTGGAGGCATACACATTGTATTTACATACACACACACACACACACACACACACACACACATATGTACACACAAATATTTCCGAGTAATGGACTCTTACCCTGCTCAGCCACAGGCTGTTGGTGCTGTCTGTGTTCATGCATCTACTCTGTGCATAGCTGTGGTCTGTGTGGCTGGCCCTATATATACATGCTATATACATGTGCTCTGCGTGCATGCATTTACATGTGTAGCCTTGCAACTGGTTGGACCTGGGGACATGGGGCTGCAGAACCCTCACTGCTCTCGGGCTGTCAGATCTGGCCCAATACTTTGTCTTAATGTAACAAACATGTCTCACTCAGTTTATAATTTTTGCATTTCTTATCTGTCAACACTTTTTGACAGGCCTTTCACAATACTCAGCTAAGGTTATACATGTCTGAGGTGAGTCCTAGATCTAGCTAAAGAGCTGCAAAACCTCTGGGTGGGAGAGAGCTTGCAGCAAGGATCATAGAAAGTCCAAGCTGCAGTGAACTTCCTTGTCAACGCTGACTTTCTCTTTTCTGTCTAGTTATTGACCTGGTACTTATAGTTGTTTTTACAGGTAATGCAGACCTAAACCCATTACCTTATGTTCAAAGTAATTTCCTCATTGTCTGCCTTTACAAATACAACATCCTAAGTTATTGGTTCAGAATTACAAACACAAACTGTTACCCAAAGAAATGGGTAGACCTCTGAAAGGCAGCAGCCTGGGGACCTTCTAAGGATAAAAGTAACACAGTCATAATTATAGATAATTTATTCCTGCAGGCACAAGATTTCTTCCAGTTAATGGTTATTCATCTGTACGACTTCAAATAACTAATCTAAAAACTTACTGTTTGTTTTCCATGAATTATCCGTCATATTAAGTCAAGCAGAGAAGAATGCAACATTGGCAAGCCATAGTCTGTTTCACTTATACATGCTGAATAGTCTCTGCACTTTAAGTATCACCCCTAATTTCAGTTCTAACTCCCGTGAATAAGGGTGTCATAATCTGCCTTTAACAGTAAAGCATCTATTACTGATAGGCAGATATGGCGGTCAGATGTGTCATTTGATACATGCCCTATCAAATAAGGATAAAAGCTGTCAGAAATGTGCTAATATTGTACACAAGCATTATTTAGGGCAGATTAAAATAATCTGATGGATAAATTCCAGTCTTCTCTATGTATTTTTTGTGTCATTTCTTTGTGGCTGATTCTCTCCACATAGACTTCAAAGTAAGTCCATTGTGGTTCTTTAGGATTTCAATTTATATTTATAGAAGCATTTGAGGAAGGCATACCACGGATAAGAGAAACAGAGTGCACCTTGAAATCTCTAAACAGCCTCCAGAATGAAAGTTCCACAATTAAGAAAGGATAATTTTCTGTTTTCATTTATCAATTAGTCTCTTTTTCCTGTAATTCAGGGAAGCAACAGTGGTAGATGCAGTTAGCTTTCTGGCTCTTCTTATAGGTCCCTTTTCCCAGTTTAGATAAACAGTTACTCCTAAGACTTGCCTGTGCCAATTTGACTGTAATATATATTATATAGGAGACAGATTTCTTTTGCTTTCTGAGAAAATATTTTCAATTTTAATTAAGTATCCACATGGGGAAACCTTATTTTAAGTGGGCCAAAGTTAACATGGTGAATTACCAGCACTCAGTAGAAATATATGCAGTATTCATTATCTATGATCCTGCTAACACTTATTTCATAGACTGGTGGTTGTCCCTCCCAGATGTGAATCCTTATATGCAGAGTAGTCACAATGTTGTTAATGCAAATTTTCATATAAAGAAAAGCAATGTAATAATTCCTCTTTCCATTGTCGTGTTCTTAATTTGTGGAATCACTGATAGATTTATTTTGTTGCTAAGGAGTAGCAGATCCAAATAGAAGCTAGATTTATGCAGAAAATAAGATAGTGTCCTCAAGATAGCAGTAAACACTGCCACTTGATAGCCTCGTTAGGAGCATGGAAAATACTGAGGATGTTAAAACGGAAGGAACTCAGAAAAAAAAAAATGATCAGAACTTCTGTTATGATATGTAAGACTTGCACTAGATAAAAGGGATCATCTCCAGTTTATGTATTTTTCTGGTAAGTTTTTTCATTGAATTTCAGCTATTTTATGTCCTCAGACAAATATTTTCAGGGAAATTAATGTAATATTTACTAAAATGTTGGTTATGTGATTATTTTTGCTTTATAAACTCATTCCATTAATTCCCTTGGATTTTAGCTCCAATTGCAGGTTGCCAAAAAGTGAAAATGACATCCAGATAATATATGACTAGAGGATAGACTTTTCACTAAGCAATGTTGTTGTTGTTGACGTATTGAAATAACAATAATAACTGTAACATTTATTCAAAATGTATACATTTATCATATTATAATAGAACCATAGAATGGTTTGGGTTGGAAGGGACCCTAAAGATCATCTAGTTCCAACCCCCCTGCCATGGGCAGGGACACCTTCCACTAGAACAGGTTGCTTAAAGCCTCATCCAATCTGTCCTTGAACACTTCCAGGGATGGGTCATCCACAGCTGCTCTGGGCAAACTGTTCCAGTGCCTCACCACCCTCATAGTGAAGAATTTCTTCCTAATACCTAACCTAAATCTACCCTCTCTCAGTTTAAAGCCATTGTGCCTTGTCCTATCACTACATACCCTTGTAAAAAGTCTCCAGCTTTCTTCTAAGCCACCATGAGGTAGTGGAAGGCTGCTATAAGGTCTCCCCAGAACTTTCTCTTCTCCAGATTGAACAACCCCACCTTTCTCAGCCTGTCATCACAGGAGAGGTTCTCCAGCCACCTGATGATCTTTGTGGCCCTCCTCTGGACTCACTCCAACAGGTCCATGTCCTTCATATGTTGGGGGCACCAGACCTGAACATTATATTCCAAGTAGGGTCTGACAAGAGCAGAGTATACGGAGAGAATCACCTCCTTTGACCTGCTGGCCACATTTCTTTTGATGCAGCCCATGATTTGGTTGGCTGTCTGGGCTGCAAGTGTGCTTTGCTGCGTCATGTTGAGCTTCTCATCCATCAGTACCTCCATGTCCTACTCAGGGCTGATCTCAATCCATTCTCTGTCCAGCCTGCATTAGTGTTACAAATGCTACATTTGTCTTTAAAATGTTTACCTTGTTTAATTCTAAGTAGGAATATCCTCTCTCTTATTATGAACTTATTAAAAATGTCATGTAAGTAAAATTTTATTTTAAAAATTGTTGAATATGTACAACCTCAAGAAATACTTTTATTTGTTATAACAATGTTCTTATAAATGCAGAAATGCCTTCTCAGAGTTTTTGTAATTTCTCCTTCTCACCAGACTTGAAAATACATTTCCTGATTGTTCAGCTTTCCATGGCCAAAATGTTTACTATTGCACTGAATTTTCTTGATCTATGTCCCTTTTCCCCTGTCCCTGCTACCCACCCCCACCCCCACGCCCTGCTCCTGCTTTTAGAAAGACAGGCTAATTTATAGAGAAGAGATAGCTAATGCATCTGGAAGGCTTGAATTTTCTGTGGTTTATGCCTCCATAAACATAGAAGCAGCTTCATAAAAATCACCCAAGTGTTTACTTTGATAAAGCCTTTAAACAAATAGAAGTAGTTATACTGACACGATATATTCAATGCTTGCAAAGCCTTTTTCTGTGTACAGTGCACAGGTATGTATTGTCACAGTACAACGTACCAGACATTATTTCATCTGTTGTTGGCTACAAGATTTAGTGTAAAGGGCAGCCATGTGCACACAAACTCAGCAAACAACAGAATGAAAGAGAATTATTCACCTATTTTAATTTCAAATATGCATGATGCTATACTGCAGAAGACAACTAAAGGAACTGAGGCAGCATTTTAGTCAGGACTATGTATCCGGCATAGTGCTCATATAAATTCCTCCCTATTGTCTCCCTTCTTGGGTCTCCAACTGATCTTTTCAAAGTTAACTAATTAGTTTAGAAGCTTTTCATTTTATGTTTGTTGTCCTAGGAAAGCCTACCCCGCCATCCAATCCAGAAGGCCAGCCCTTCATTAAATGTGAAATTAGATACTCAGTTAATAAAGCTTTATCTTGTACTTGATGACTGTCAGTAAATCTGTGGTATGTTCTCTGTCTGAATCCCTTAATAGGTTTACAGAGAGTTAACTCTGACTTTTGTCTTCCATTAACAGCAAGACTTTGCTGGTTGGAATGTTCTGCTTGTTTAATTATTTAGTGGCTCAGTAGCACAGACAGCTTTTACAAAAGCCAAATGATCATACGCAGCAACAAATGAACACCATAATCTTAACAAGATTATCATAATAAAGAGTCATCAGAGAAATTAAAATTATCTGCTTTAATTATGAAATTATAACCTCATTAACTCCTTCACATGAAAAGCAGGAATTGGGGAATAGCAAAGAAGAACCCAGAGATGGCTACTATAAAGTTGATAGCATATTAAAGAGGAGGTGAAAGAGATTTGCTGTGCGAGTTCAGATATTTCAGGTAATTTATTTTGCAGCATATGTTTCCTATAGATTAGGCTTTCTAAAATGAGACCACGGGAACTTGTTTTTTTCTCCTCATCTTGCCTTTTTTTGCTTTCCCCACCCCCACCTCGATTCTGTTTACCAGACTAAGACAAGCTCAGTTGAAAGCTACAAACTAAAAAGCAGGCCCTAAAAAGCAGGCCCTTATTTAAATATGCCTAAAGCTGTGAATCAGTTGTGCCTTAAATAAGTTATTAGAACAATATTGCCACTAATGCATTATTTATGGATACTTGTTGAAAAGTTTGTAACAGCAAAAGTACTGAACTGACATTTCTAAAGACATTAATATGAAAACGAGGTGAATCTGAAAAGAAAAAATATTCAATGAGCAAGCTTTTACCAAAGTAGTCTTAAATAATGCATATACTAGCCTTTTTTTTTTTTTTTACTTCTACTGTACGCATGTAATATTCATAGAAGTACTTTAAAATTTCTTTATATTAGTTTACATGATAAATAAATTTAAACACACACACACACACCCCGAACAACAGGTCTCCTCAGAGTACATTTATACTTTAGGAAAAACATTTAGCTCTATTGTTATCTCATTGTAAAAAAATATTTTTATGACAATTTATTTTATAAAAGATTTAGGTAATTTTCCCTTAATTTTAAATTTTACAAAGTTCTCTATAACTTTACTGAATTAAACTTTTGCATATTGAATAAGTAAATGCATTATTTTTAGTGAAGTATATAATTTCAGTTTTATATAGCTAAAATACGTCTGTCACAGTAACACATAAAGACTGTCGTTACAGAAATTACTACTGAAATCAGGTATAACACATTTATTGTTGAATAGCTCACTTTCTTTCAGAAGAGACTGAAAATAGCCATGACATCAAGTTATAACTCAAAGAAGTCAAGATAAATTGTCAGAGCTTGTTTTGGAGTATTCATGTGCCTGGGAGAAAAGAAGAAAAAAAGAAAAAAAAAGGTAGTTGTGCGCTACTTATGAAGCTTTTAGTAGTCCATTATCCACAATATATATGTTAATTCTTCCAAATCCATAGGGACATTAGAAGTAATTTGAAAAGTTGAGATTGCTCATGAAAAATTACCCTTTTTCATGCACATTAGTTGAGTCCTAAGAGCTTTTGACTGCTTGCTCCCAAGAACCAGGATTTACTGGATAATAATCAGCGTGTGGGTAGTTATTCCACTGCTGAAATATGTCCTCTAAAGAAAAAGTAAAAAAAAATGTTGCTAGCTATTGTTTACTAGGATTTCTTTCTGGTTCTGTGTACATCTCAGATATATTTAATACACAGGCATTGTTCTGAAAATCCCAAACAGAGTTTGACAGTTCTCAAAATATCTCCCTAGCTCAGAGCGTTACAAACATGCCAGACTCGTATTCACTGTTTCATGATAACGCAGTTTCTACAAGTGTGTTTTCATGATTATCTGCACAGGTGTTTTCAATATTAGCCATAAAACCACTTGATAAAGCCTATAAAAATTATTTATCTGATACATTACTTCTAGAGAAAAGTCATTATTCATCTTAGCTGAAGCTAAAAACATAGGCCACATTTTTTTCTGTAGGCTTTAGTTTAGTTTTGTTGTTCTAATGATATGCCAATATAAAGATTCCATAGTACACAAAGGATGTTGTGAAGACTGCTTGATACATTCTAGATTAGTTTGTCTATTTTTGATCTTTTTTTTTTTTTTTTTTTTTTTTTTTAATATATGTTGCTAGTCTATAAACACTGTACAAGACAAAGGGAAAGCTGACATAACATACTCACCTGTATTTGAGGATTTCATTTCTAACTTGTGTTTTATAATGAAAAAGGCAACCATTTTTGATGGGTTTCACAAGGAAGCCAATGGGAAGAACATGCTAAATACTTATGCTTTTGTGAGTTCTCATCCTTACTCCTCAGTCCAGTACCATAGGATGCATGAAAGTAAGACCTTCATGAATTTGCAGACAAGTTTCATGCTGCAAACAGTTAGGTCTATCTGTCATTCCAGGAGGCTTATCTGAATTTACAGACATAAAAATATCTTGATAATCAAGATCATAAAAAAACAAGAAAAATAAAGAAGTTGGAAAAAAGCATCAGTGACCATTTTAAAATAGCTTATTTTAAATAGACTATACCTTAAAGAAAATGATGGTAAAAAATTTTTATCTCCATCATCTTTGAAGAGTTATTCTTTCATTCCAAACACAAGTTCATACTTGTCACTATCCCTAGAGATCACACAAACTACTTGTTTAAGAAAAATAAACCATGTTAAACTTAGATGCACTCTGAATCTGAAAGCTTCTGTTTCTTTGCATTCGGATATGTTAAACGATCTTTTCCATTTACATCATGGATCGGGCAAGAAGTATTTGTATAAAACTGAATGAATGTTGGCTAAGTAACACACATACACCTTTTTACTTGAAAGAGTGCACTCCCGTGTACAGGAAGAGTGGAATATCTAATACTGGATTAAAGTGAATTGACATCATCCACAACATTTTCTGATGGTTCTGAGGCCATGTTTTGTTGGGGTCTGCAGTGGGTCTGCAGACAAGTTAGTTGACTTCAAAGCCTTAGCCGTGTACCTTTAAGACAGCCACAAATTGTCAGGTATGTAAACCGGATGTGAAGAATCGGAACTTAGAACCGCAGCATACGGGCACCTACAGCAACAGCAAATAGCAAGCAAGAAGAAGGACACAAAAACCTATCAGGGTCTAACACCTGCACTGTCTAAGATATATAAATAGTTTGTATAAACAATAAAGGTCATTTTGTCCGAACCCAGCCATGCAGACATAGTGTTTCTTTTAAGTCCGCCTCGACTTGCGTCACCACATGCTTTCTATGATTCTCCATGAATTCTTCTGTGTTTATCTCAATTAAGTTATTGTAAATAAAGGCCAATTTGGTTTGAAACCTGTATTTGGAGGAAGATCTGTAAATACATTGGACAACAGCACTAAAAATCAGATAACAGAGGAGAAATATCCTAGAGAAGTAGGTAAAATTTTGTAAGGAAAAATGTAGGTTTCTACCTTCACTGAGTGCAGATTACTGAGGTCTTGAAGAGTCTCCAACACTGTCTATTCTCAAGAACAAATCAAACAATATTAGAATACTACTGTAGGTAGTTCATTTGGATAATGGTCATCAGGGTAGAATAGATGATCTCTTCAACAGTCTTCAGATAATTTATATTGGAAGGGATCCTAGATGTCGCAGAGTCCAAAACCCCACTCAAAGCAAGGCCAACATAGATCAGGTTGCTTAGGTCTTGCCCAAGCCTGTTCTGAATATCTTCAGCAATGAAAAGTCTAAACCTCCCTGGGCAGCCTGTTCCAGTGTCTGACCAATTTATCATTATGTGTAATAAATAAATAAATTTCCTTATATCTGTTAGAAATTCCCCTTACACCACTTGCCACCTAACCCATCAGTGTGAACTGCTAAGAACTCTCTGTCATCTTTATATCCTCTGACTAGGTAGCTCTAGACAGCAATAAGGTCTTACTTCAGTCTTCTCTAGGCTGAATAAAGCCAGCCAACAGCTTCTTCTCCTACATCATGTGCTCCAGCCTCCAGTTCTAGTACTCCATTGGACTCATTCCAGTGTGTACTGGAGAGCCCCAAATTGGACACAGTACTCCAGATGCAGTCTCACAGGTGCCAAATAGAGGAAAAGATGGAAAGATCACTCCCCTACACCTGTTGTCCATCCTCTTTCTAGTCCTGCCCAGGTTATAGTTGGCCTTTGCTGCAAAGGCATGCTGCTGTCTTAAGCCCAGCATGTCCATCAAGACAAGAAGCGCTTTTCTGAAAAATTGCTTTCTTGCCAGTTGACCCCCAGCCATACTGGTGCATGGAATTATTCCTCCCCAGGTGAAGAACTTTGCATTTTCCTTTGCTGTTTTTTTTTACATTCCTTTCAGCCCATTTCTGCATTTTTGTTGAGGTCTTTCTGAACAGCAGTCCTACTCTCCAGTGTATCAACCACTTCCCCAATTTAATATCATCCCAAGAATTTTCTTCATGTGCACTTCATCTCAGCCCTTTGAATGCAGCAGTGCAACAACTGCTGTACATTTCACTATCTAGACCATATGTCACTAATTTGACTACAGGAGTACTATGTAAGCCTGTGTCAAAGACCTTGTTAATGTCTTAGATGTGATATCCACTGCTGTCCTCACAGGCAGGTGTCTTATGATAGACAGCAATCAGATTGTTTTGGTGTGATTTGAACTTGCTAAATACATACTGAGCTGTTCCTAAAAACCTTCTTCCAAGAGGGTGTTTTCTGAAATGGTTTCTGGAGGATTTACACTGGTGAGGCTGCCCCTCAAATACTGTGTTCAGCTTTGGGGCCCTCACTACAAGACAGACACTGAAATATGCAACTCCATTCACTACCACTATTTGGGCTTGACCAATCAGCTAGCTTTTTCCTAGCAGAGAATATACCCATCCAAGCCATGAGCAACCAGTTTCTTCAGGAGAATGCTGTGAGAGACAGTGTCAAAGGCTTCACTAAGGCCCAGATGGACAACATCCACAGCCTTTCCCTCATCCACTAGGCAGGTCACCTTGTCATAGAAGGAGATAGGGTTTATTAAGCAGGACCTGCCTTTCATAAACCCCTGCTGGCTGGGCCTCATTCCCTAGTTGTCCTGCATGTGCCACATGATGGCACTGAGGATGATCTGTTCCATAACCTTCCCCAGCACCAAGGTCAGGCTGATGCAGTTTAGGAATTCTCAGTTTAAATTGTTTTCTGCATTATTTTGACTACCATTACTCTTTTTTTTAAATCTGGAGAGACCTTTGAGCCCACCAGACATAGAGCCTTTACAAATATAAGTGAAAAAAGACAGACATTACTGAGGGACCAGAATGGGAATAGAAAGTGTCTAGATATGAGATATAGCCAAAAAAATCCTCCCCTCCCCTCCCCTCCCCTCCCCTCCCCTCCCCTCCCCTCCCCTCCCCTCCCCTCCCCTCCCCTCCCCTCCCCTCCCCTCCCCTCCCCTCCCCTCCCCTCCCCTCTCCTCTCCTCTCCTCTCCTCTGTATAACCTCTAGATGCTGCAACAGATTTTAAACATTATATGAATAAAATAAATGCCAGAAAGTTGACGAACAGCAAGCTTAAGAGACTTTGACAACTGTAACTGTGAGAAGTAAATGCAAGTGCTGTGAAAAACAAATATGGATAGCATGACAGAAACAAAATAGGGAGGTAAGTGACAAGTACATTTACTGAACTGCCACAAATAGTGATTATAGCATAATGATCAAAAGGCAAGCTGGCAAACATAAGAAACAATACAGCACTGAAGGAAGCAAAGTGAATGATCCTGATGCAAACTCAAAACCAGACCTTGGTTTCAGAGCAAATTGTAGCAACAGCAGAAGCAGCAGCTGTATTACATGAAAGTGTTCTTGCCAGTAGCAAGGATAGTGGTTTACATAGCCCACAAGTGGGAGATAAAAAGAAAATGGAATAGAAAAACCTTCAAAACATAGGCTACAGAAGTGTAGAGGAATAATAAGGTAAATAAATGTATGACTTATAACAGCAGAATACATATGAGAGGTCATGGTGTGACTATGACTGCTTCCTTACGATATTGCCTTGCCAATGATGATTTTTTAGTCTACAGCAATTAGATACAACCAATTAATTTTGTTATAGTGGTGAAATGTTATCTGAGCTTTAAAATGGTCCATCATTATTCATTCAAAAAATCCATTATGAAATATGATTCCAAACAAGAGATTATGTTTGTCTTCAGTAAACTTTATAATAGCCCACACAATTTATAACATCTACAGTACAGGAAAACCTGGATTGCTTATTTCAGGTTTCCAAGTAAAAGCCAGAGCATCAGTAGAATGATCCAAATGGACTACGTAAAGTGTTTACACTCTTCATAGAGTTGATGGAGAGAGATAAACACTTGTACAGAAAAAAGCATGTAGGAAGATACACAGCTGCTTAAAGCTTGCAAGGGAAAGCCCAGCTATGACAGCATATTAGATTTGTTGCCAAACCACAGCCTAGGAACATGGGTCCTTTTAGGGTATAAAATCTGTAATATTCCTCTAAGAGTATGTAAGCTTCATTATTTTTAAGACTGAGGAATTAGAGGAGACCAGATATTGCATAAAACCAGCAGTGAGACTACTCATAAAAGCAGTTGGAGATCTAGATTTCAAATTCGTCCCCAGACAGAGGCTGGTGAGGATTTGACTTACACGCCTATATCGTGAAGGACTTTTCTACTTGTCCAGGACCTGAGGACACTCACAGTCTTCATGGGTCCTGCCCAAGCTTCCATGGTACCTCCCTCCACCCTGTCCATGGTTCAGGACCCCATTTCAGCCCAGCACCATCAGTCCCTGCCTATGAGACTCTGTGAGTGCCAGTCTCCAGCCCTGCCTCTGGCTGTGCCTTCTAGATGGACCTTAGATCTATACTACTGCCCTGTCTCCTTTTATTTCTGACTGGGCACCCAGGATGGGCTCTGGCCCTGATGCACCACCTACTGTGTCAAGGTTGCCAATGCACCGGGTTACCAGCCCCTGACTGACAGCTGGGCTTGGGTCCTGTCGACTGTGGCCCACCATTGGAGGCACTCCTTGCACTGGGGTCATTCTTGGCTCATCCCGTCTATGGATCAGCTCAGTTCTTCCTGCTCCCTGACAGCTAGTCATTATCCTGTAGATAAGTCTGGAAAGTGAGCAATCTGTCTTTTCTTGTGGAAGTTAATCTGTGTGACTTTCTGTCAAATTGTCACACTCCCACAGCGGGAACTTGGACACACCACTATCTGCATTAAACGTGTACTACTTATTCCCCTGGCTTAATTCTCAAGACCATCTGCTAGTTTTCTTCAAGAGAAACTAGGCACAGTCAACAGCACAAAATACACCAGCACCTATTTAAGAAGGATAGTGTTACCTCTGTGTTGCATTGGACACATCAACACAACTCTTAGGTGGACAAGAGACCGAATGATAAAATATATTATGTGTTTACTCTGCTCCAGGCTTGAGCAAAGTGGATGAACCATCTCTTCTAAATGCAGATTTTCTTTAAGCCAATATGGTGTGTTTATGGCCCAGAAACATAATTATTATTTTTAATGGGTTTGTTTGTTCCTTTCTTCTTTACCCTTCATTGTGTCTGCAATGTTGTGAATGTTGTGATGAAGCCCTGAGGGGCTGCAAGCAGTTTTTACATCATGAAAAAAGAGATATGTTGCATGCCTTGGAATCTGATGTTAGGCTTTGTGGAGGTATTAGAAGTTGGAGTGCTGGATGAGGTAGACCTGTCAACTGTAAAGGCAGAGGAAATTGATTTGCCATAGTGTCATTCATATCAACTTTTTAAAGTGATCTCTGGAGTTAGATACCTCCAAATCCACACCACTAACCTTCTTTCAGCAAAATTAGTTCTCTCTAAAAAAAAAACCCAAACAAAACAGTTCTGTAGAAAACTGCCATTCATGCAGATTGCAATAAGAATACGTGCATTTATAAGGTAGACAAACCCAAGACCAGTGTCCAGGTAACTGGGTTCTCTCACAGGGAAGAGGTATCCTTTACAGGATATAGCAGAGATGGTTCAGAGATGCAGGGACATGACACAAAGTTCAGAGGAGTGCTGTGGAAGGTGGTTGTAGCTACTCTGCCTCAGTGGTTGGTTGCCTGAGTAGAATGGTCTTAGGCCATTTGTGGTTGTTGGCCAAATGAATAATGACTGCCTACTCAAGATCAGAAAGATGCAATAAAGTAACAAACAGCTCCCAAATAAGTCACACATGGAAGAATTAATTTCTCCAAACTTCATGTATGTCGTTTAAATGTCTTTTTCCCTGAGGTAGACACCTTAATAGCCTGCCCTTTATAGTCATGGAAGACAAATATATTTTAGATACCTGGTCTCATCCCTACTTTTAAACAAGATCCTGTCTTAAAAACATCTAATTCTTTCTACCACTACAAAGAAGCCTAGCTTGATCAAATGAGCTCCAGATAATGACATTTGTAATATCAATTCCACTAAAAATACATGTTTCAGTTTATTTTTCAAAAGTCTGGTAAGGCCTTAAATTTAATGAACAACATGTTATTAGTCATGACCTGATTTCAGAAAACATTCATTGTATATACAGTTAGTCAAAAAATTCCCCTCTCTGCAACTCTAGCTAACGATTTCTCAATAAATTTTCCAAAATGTCTATGCAAAATCACACAGCCTTGCTTTTCTGAGAAAATCTTTTGTCTGTCAAGCATTCTTCTAGATTTCATATGTAATAGAGACCAATGAAATACATGGTGTGTATGTCTGCTATCTGAATTTCTAGACTTCTAAGTATTAATCCCCATTTTATACCTTGAATTGAGCTAATTATTCACTTTATTCAGGAAGTATAAATTGCCTAGACATTAGATTCAAAGTGTAATTTACCATTTTCATTTCTTAAACACTGTCTCTCTGGTAAACATGGTAAAACTTTTCTTCAGAAAAAGAATCTAGAAATTGCCATTCTCTGTGTAGACCCATAGAAGGACATATTTACTGAATATAAATTACACTTCCTGAGACCTTTAAAGAGTTTTAACAATCCTAAATGATCAGAGCGACTTTCAAGTTTCCTAATAACTAGTAAATATTGTTTCCCTTTTCTTTCCGTGTGCAGATACTGGAACACGCTGTAGTCACTTCTGGATTAAAATGACTACTACTTCCAATAAAAATAGAACTGTTATGGGGTTTATTAGATACTGCAGTTTTCAGCTTCTTAATACGTTTTAATTACAAGATTCATCCTGCTTACTGATTGAAAACGTAGACATTAAGATACTGATTCTCATTTATGTTCAGGCTTACATAGTTCATTTGGGTTATGTAAAGGGAACTAGCTTAAAGCCCCACCCAAATCTTCATAATTTTTTTTGCTGAATTACAGCTTTCATTATCATTATCATTTACATATAGTTTCCATATACATTTAGCATATTTGATATCAATCTTAGATTTTTTAATTAATTAACATAATTAGTATATAATTAGAAAATCCAAAGAAATACTGAGATAATATGAACATACAAGAAAAACTCTTTGAAACTGTCTTTAGCCTGTGGCTTTTAAATAATATGTTGATCGTTAAAACTTTGTAATGTTTAATTTGACAAAGATTATTTATTTTTTTCCCCCTTAGATGGTGGAGGAGCCAATGAAGCAAGGTGCACTCTTAGACCTTGTATTCAAAACCAAACAAGGACTGGTTGGGGATGTGAAGGCTGGGGGCAGCCTTGGCGGCAGTGACCATGAGATGGTAGAATTCAGGATCCTGAATGGAAGAAGCAAGGCATTAGTAGGATTGACACCCTGGACTTCTGAAGAGCTAACTTTGGCCTCTTCAAGGACCTACTTGGAAGAATCTCATGGCTGAAGGCCCTAGAAGGTAGCAGGGGTCCAGGAGAGCTGGCTAATACTCAAGCCTCACTTCCTCCAAGCTCAAGATAGGTGCATCCCCTTGAGCAAGAAATCAAGCAAAGGGGACAGGAGGCCTGCATGGATGAGCAAGGAGCTTCTGGCAATCTTCAAGCAGAAGAAGTTTACGGAATGTGGAAAAAGGGACGGGCCACTTGGAAGGATTATTGGGATATGCAGGGAGGTGACAAGGAAGGCTAAGGTCTGTTTGGAATTAAGTCTGGTGAGGGAGGTCAAGAACAACAAGAAGGGCTTCTTCAAGTACATCAGCAGGAAAAGGATGACTAGGGAAAATGTGGGCCTGTTGATGAATGAGGTGGGTGCCCTGGTGATGAAGGACACAAAAAGGCAGAGTTACTGAATGCCTTCTTTGCTTCATTCTTTACTGCTGGAGCCAGGCATCAGGTTTCCCAAACCCTGGAGGCAAGTGAGGAAGTCGGGAGAAAGGAATACTTTCCCCTGGTCAAGGAGGATTATGTTAGAGATTGCTTAGGCAATCATTGACACCCAGAAATGCATGGGCCCCAATGGAATGCACCCCTGAGTGCAGAGGGAGCAGACAGATGTTATTGCTAAGCTACTCTAAATCTTCTTTCAAAGGTCATGGAGCACAGGAAAGCTGCCTGAGGACTAAAGGAAAGCCAGTGTCACTCCAGTCTTCAAAAAGGACAAGGAGACAGACTCAGGAAACTACACGCTAGTCAGCCTCACCTCCATCTCTGGAAAGGTAACGGAACAGCTCATCCTGGAGAACATCTCAAAGCATCTGAAGGAAAAAGCCATCAGGAATAGTCAACATGTATTCACCAAGGAGAAACCATGCCTGACCATACTGATAGCCTTCCGTGATGAAAAGACTAACTAGGTAGATGAGGGGAGAGCAGTGGATGTTGTCTACCTCGACCTCAGTAAGGCTTTTGACACTGCCTCACATAACATCCTCATACATAAATTCATGAAGTGTGAACTACATGAGTATACAGTGAGGTGGACTGAGACCTGGCTAAATGGCGGAGCTCAGAGGGTTGTGATCAGCAGCACAGAGTTTAGCTGGAGGCCTGTAGCTAGTGGTGTTCCCCAGGGATCTGTACTGGATCCTCTTATTCAGCTTATTCATCAGTGACCTGGATGAAGGGACAGTGTACCCTCAGCATGTTTGCTGATAATACAAAACTGGGAGGAGTGGCTGATACACCAGAAGGCTGCACTGCTATTCAGTGACTCCTGGGAAGGCTGGAGAGTTGGGCAGAGAGGCACCTCATGAAGTTCAACAAAGGCAATTTTGAGGTCCTGCAACAAGGGAAGAACAACCCCATGCACCAGTACAGGCTGGGGCTGACCTGCTGGAAGGAAGATCTGCAGAGAAGGAGCTGGAAGTCGTGGTGGACAGCAAGGTGCCCATGGGCCAGCAGTGTGCCCTGGTGGCCAAGAAGGCCAATGGGATCCTGGGGTACCTTAAGAGAAGCGTGCCCAACAAGCCGAGGGAGGTGGTCCTTCCCCTCTACTCTGCCCTGGCGAGGCCCCATCTGGAGTGCTGTGTCCAGTTCTGGGCTCCCCAGTTCAAGAGAGACAGGGAAGTCCTGGAGGGGGCCCAGCAGAGGGCTACACAGGTGATTGGGGCACTGGAGCATCTCCCTTATGAGGAAAGGCCGAGAGAGCTGGGCCTCTTTAGCCCGGAGAAGAGAAGACTGAGAGGGGGTCTTATCAATGTCGACAAGTTTCTTAAGGGTGAGTGTCAAGAGGATGGGGTCAGGCTCCTTTGAGTAGTGCCCAGCAACAGGATAGGGGGCAAAGGGCACAAACTGCAACACAGCAAGTTCCATTTGAATGTGAGGAGAAATTTCTTTACTTTGAGGGTGACAGAGCACTGGAACAGGCTGCCCAGAGAAATTGTGGAATCTCCTTCTCTGGAGACATTCAAAATGGACGTGACTCTGTGCAACTTGCTCTAGCTGAACCTGCTTTAGCAGGGGCTTGGAGCAGATGACCTCTAGAGGTCCCTTCCAGCCCTGACCATTCTGTGGTTCTGTGTGATTCTTTGATTCTGTGAAGTGAAACAGTAATTCCAACAGCAAAATATAAATTGGTCCATATTTAACAGTTGCACCAAATAAATTGGTTTAAATCAGGACAGCATACTCATCTCCTACTAAGATAAGCATTCTGGTATTTGTCTTCAGTTTTAGCATAGAAATAGTTCTTTCCATCTTCCCAGGTACAAAACTGTGGTTCTAACCACCTGGCATTTCAACGAAATATTCTCTAGTGTTTTACATTAAACCAGAAGCAAAGTATATTTACAAGCTGGGTAAACATATGTTGTCAACTGAAATTCCCTATTCCCTATTTAATACCTTCAAAGGGATTATAATATTAATAACAGCTATGCAAAGCAGTAACCAAAACTTAAGGACATATTGTAAACAACCTTTTTTTCTGAGCTGGAAAAGGGTGATATTTTAGGATCCTTAAACAGTTAATTCCTGTTTCTATTTCTAACATTCTGAGAAGTTAGAATATATGTTCTGCTTGTTCAGCCTAAGAATCAGATAGCTAAAATCTTATTATATACAGATTTAGCTCCGATGTGTGTCTTCCCCACTCCTACCTCCATCCCTCCCATCTTAACTTCTGTATACAGAAAAGAAAAAAGATAAGACATTACATGACATTACAAGACAAGACAAGAAAAGAAAAAAAAAAAAAAGAAAAGAGAAGAAAAGAAAAAAGAAAAAAAAAAGAAAAAAAGGAAAAAATAAAATAAAATAAAATAAAATAAAAAATAAAATAAAATAAAATAAAATAAAAGAAAATAAAAGAAAAGAAAAGAAAAGAAAAGAAAAGAAAAGAAAAGAAAAGAAAAGAAAAGAAAAGAAAAGAAAAGAAAAGAAAAGAAAAGAAAAGAAAAGAAAAGAAAAGAAAAGAAAAGAAAAGGAAAGGAAAGAAAAAAGGAAAGGAAAGGAAAGGAAAGGAAAGGAAAGGAAAGGAAAGGAAAGGAAAGGAAAGGAAAGGAAAGGAAAGGAAAGGAAAGGAAAGGAAAGGAAAGGAAAGGAAAGGAAAGGAAAGGAAAGGAAAGGAAAGGAAAGGAAAGGAAAGGAAAGGAAAGGAAAGGAAAGGAAAGGAAAGGAAAGGAAAGGAAAGGAAAGGAAAGGAAAGGAAAGGAAAGGAAAGGAAAGGAAAGGAAAGGAAAGGAAAGGAAAGGAAAGGAAAGGAAAAACGAAAACTCATTAGTACAGGGATGAACTTCCAATGTAATAAACTAGTAATGGAGAAATAACAGCAGACACCTCCAGCTATGTCTAGACCACAGTGGAACATATGACAGTGCACCTTTGAAACATGATCATGCACTCATATGGAGCACAGCTTCTGCCTCATCTGTGTGACTGTCCCTTTTTACATGAAACCTGTGATAGCCTCAGGTGTGGAAAGATGGGTCTGATTTTCACTCTGATCTAAAATCAATTATTGTAAGTGGGAACTGAGAAACTTTTCTGAATTTCCTGATTTTTAAATTCTTCTTGAATAGTTTTTTGAACTTCTCACTTGCAAGGAGGTTCCAGATTGTCTTTTGAATTGAATTTTTCACTCAAAACATTCATTTAAAAATGAAGATAAAGCATCTTTGAAATTACTAATTTTTTCACACAACAATATTTAACTTTTAAAGTCAGTCCTTGTGCAAGGCATCACAGAAATTGAGAACATAGGTAATTTCATAAATTTCCATTATAATTTATTTTTTAAACACCTCAGAAATAGTAGGTAATTCTTCAACTGTAACGATGTTGGTTGTATGGAATTCTGGTAGATATAGCTCTTTCTGTCCCATAATGAACAATTCAGTTCTGTACCTGTTACATATGAAAATACCAGGTCTTCTGGCCAGCAGCTCAGCCCCACACAGTCGTTCGCTCACTCCCTGCGTTGGGATGGATGAGAGAATCGGAAGGGTAAAAATGAGAAAATGTGGGTTGAGATAAAGGCAGTTTAATAGGTAGAACAAAAGTCGCATGTAAGCAAAGCAAAACAAGGAATTCATTTAACACTTCCCATCATTCAGCCATCTCCAGGAAAGCCGGGCTCCATCATGTGTAACAGTTACTTGGGAAGACAAATGCCATACTTTAAACATACCCCTTTTTGCCTTTCTTCCCTCAGTTTTTATTGTGGAGAACTTAAGACAGATTTCTTCAGTGCCATGTATTTAAGCAGATAAGAAAGGGAACTGTCACCTTTATAGCATCCGCGAAGAAGTATCTGTCTCACAAGACTATCAAGTATATGACAAAGAGGGAGATTTTATACGACAGTCTGCAATTCAGTAGGGTAGAGCTGTTTGGATGGGTGAGCTGCCACCTTAAAAAACACCTGGTATTTCTCATACATGTAAAAATCAAGGATTAATCAATACACAAATTCTCTTCTTCTACATCTCTGAACAATGGTTGCGAATCAAATGTAATGACCACTGATGCAGGTCGAGGCAGACTGAAAAACACTATGTCTGCAGGGCTGGATTTGGACAAAATGGCAAAATGGCCTTTATTGTTTATACAAATTGCTTATATATCTTAGATAGTAGATGTGTCAGACCCTGATAGGCTTTCTGTGTTCTTCTTGCTTGCTATTTGCTGTTGCTGTAGGTACCTGTATGCTTCCGGTTCTAAGTCCCAGTTCTTCACATCCTGTTTACATACCTGACAATTTGTGGCTGTCTTAAAGGTACACGACTAAGGCTTTGAAGTCAACTAACTTGTCTGCAGACCCACTGCAGACGCCAACAATTCCCCCTTTTTGTTTTTGAACGGCTAGTACCAGGTTTGCCGTGTGCTGCAGGGCCTTTTCAAACACGACGGCAACCAAGCAATAGCAAACAAACAATACAGCCAATTGACTGAATTGATGCCAAAAAGGTTGACATTTTCTCAGATTTTGATAACGTGTTGCTGCAATGGGGCACCTAAAATCCACACAGCACATACCATCAAAATCCTCAAATCCATGTCCTTGAGCCAACAACAAAAAGCTAAGTTACTCTGTTTTGTATGTCATAGTGGCAAATTTGACTCACATTCTTAACTGCCTAACAAACAAGATGATTTAACTCTTTAAGTGAAGAACCGCTGCAATACATTCCCATCAGTTCCATAGATCAACTACAACATTACATGCTTCATCCAAAGTTATATTGTATTTTAGCACATTATGCTTATCAACATGTTCACATGTTGATTTATGTGGGTGTCATGGTCCCTTCATAGCCTCCTACTACATTAGCATCTACATAAAAACAACTATCAACATTCAAAGTGCCAACAATATCAGCTTCTTGTGGATTAACATTATACAGAGGTAATCAATTATCCCAAATATCAAGGCTTTCAGTAAGATTTTTCATTCCCCAAATTCTTTGTCAAGATCGTACAGTTGCTCTTTTGCAATAATGTCTGCAAGCCAGTTTCAAGGAAGGGCACACCAAACAAGGACTGGTTGAGTAAGGAAGTCACACATTAGTAGTTGGGTTGACTGGTGGCAGCAGTGCTCCCATGGTCTGGCACGCTAAGCTCAGGCTGCACACAGCGAGCAGGTATCCATCGCGGACCTTCATCTGTAGAAACACAAACATAACCTCTCCTCCAAGTTAACAATTCTTGTGGTCCTGACCAATGCCCGGTATGAGGGTCTTTCATGCGTACTAAGATGCCTTTGTGCTTTTGCTGCTTATCACCAACTGACACAAAGTGCTGCACAATGGGAGGCACCACATTGTCAGCAGAGATTTTCAGAAACTTCAAAACATAACATGTTTTTTCTAATCGTGCCTCTGGAGTCATTCCCTTCATTCCTCCTCCCCCCACCCCACCCCACCCCTTTTTTTTTCTCTTTTCCTTTTTCCTTTCTTTTTTTTTTTTTCTCCTGTTTTTTCTTTCTTTTTTTCTAATAGCAAAATATATTTCAACCACTGTAATACAGTAGAGTATAGACAGCTTTTCTGCGTGACAGAACACAGTCACCCCGTACTGAGAAACAGTTTTTTGCAAGTCCTGTACACCAAGCAAATGGTGTATGAACGTGAGAATTACCAGCAGCCGCATCTCCCATTACAATAGGATATGCATG
The DNA here is from genome assembly GCF_017639655.2 of Falco naumanni. Taxonomy (NCBI): domain Eukaryota; kingdom Metazoa; phylum Chordata; class Aves; order Falconiformes; family Falconidae; genus Falco; species Falco naumanni. The sequence continues at coordinate 40,655,831 of NC_054055.1, forward strand.
CGGTGCATTGGTGGAAGGAGTAGTAAGATCAAGGAGTGGTCCACCTATCTGTTCTACTAAATCCCAGTTTCAGTCTCTTAACACCCCATCTCTTAAAGCCTGCCAAAATTGCCGAGGGTTGTGCGGCACTTCTGTAACACTGGAAACTGGATTTTTACCACCTCCACCTTCTTCATTGTCTCTGACCTTGTCGTAGCTGGACCCGAATCCAGGTTTTCGGCATTTCCATCTTGCATAGGCAAGGGCAGAGCAGGAGGGGCAGAGCAGCCAGAGGAGGGGGTTGGCACAAATATCGGGGGGAAACAGGGGGGCTGGGATAGGTCCACCAAGGTTTCTGCTTGTCGTCCTCAGAATGAGTATCAAGTGTAGGTCGCTGCCGTTGGACAGATTTAGGGAATTTGGGGCACTGGGGAGTGGTGTCTGGTAAGGGGCACAGACTCTTCCCCTCTCTCATTCCCACATCCTCTTGTCTGTATTCTGGAGGGGGATACAGGAGAGGATTGAATGATACAACCTCATTTGCATTTTGCTGACTTTTCAAGCCCCCACTCGCACCTTGATGATTTTTGAAGCCCCCTACAGCATGTCTAAGCAGTCCCCTTGTAGGCAAAAGCTCCGATGCCTCTTTGTCCCCTTTCTCCAGAGCTTCTGACAGTGTTAATCCTAAATTGCCCCAGGTCAACACACTAAGAGCAGTCGCAGGGGACGCTTCTACTCTATGTGTTCTGGCCCACCAAAATATATTTTTTTAAGTGGATCCCATCTAAAGTAATTCCACGCTTCTCTAATACTAATTTCCACATTGATAGCACCATGGTATTTTCTTTACATAACTTAGTCCCCATGTTGTCCCTGGTGGCTCACCTTACCTGCGTCAGTTCTCCTGGGACCTTGCAGCCGCCTGCTGTGCTATTCCACTTCATCAGGCTCCACCTCCCGGCAACCCCCTGGTCAGTCTCAGGATCTGCTCCTGACACCCCTTACTGGGGTCAGATAGGCATAGTCTCAGGGTCTCTTTTTGATACCCTTTACTGGGATCACATTGGCATGTTGGGGTCACCAAATGTGGTGATGCAGGTTGAGGCGGACCGAAAAACACTATGTCTGCAGGGCTGGATTTGGACAAAATGGCAAAATGGCCTTTATTGTTTATACAAATTGCTTATATATCTTAGACAGTACATGTGTCAGACCCTGATAGGCTTTCTGTGTTCTTCTTGCTTGCTATTTGCTGTTGCTGTAGGTGCCCGTATGCTGCAGTTCTAAGTTCCGATTCTTCACATCTGGTTTACATACCTGACAATTTGTGGCTGTCTTAAAGGTACACGACTAAGGCTTTGAAGTCAACTAACTTGTCTGCAGACCCGCTGCAGACCCAAACAGATCACCACCATAAAAACTGGTCTTTTCTCTACTAATAGTGAAACAAAACAAAACCAAAACCAAGAAAAAAAAGAAGAAAAGCATAATTTCTCTTTCCACGTGCATCATGGCTTCTGCAGACACTAAACAGAAGACTGAAAGATTGTCCTTTTCTTCCTTCTCAACCCCAAGAACAAATTCCCTTTTTTTTTTTTTTGCAGTTTTTACTTCATTGCCACTAAGACTGAAAGGAACGTGTGCATCTATGAAGATAATAAGGTGATAGATAGTGACAGAAGGACTTTATCCAGAATTCAAAATTGCAGAGAATGTCTTATTACTTAATGCAATGCAAAGAAAGACCCAGAAAACAGAGCAAGATATGGATAGAACCACACCTTAAAAATAAATCGTAGAGACACAAATGATCTCAAGATATCCATGTTGCAACATGAATTCCAACCAATGCTCCTACAACTCAGTGAGGGACTGAAAAGCTGAAATTCATCCTTCTGTGATAGAGATCCTATTATATTTCAGATTAGATTAGAGGTACAATTCCTTGCCATTTCTGAAGCTCACATCAACATAAATCAAGGGGGAAACACTACTGGGTAGCAATTCTCTCTCAGGGTTATTTAGGTATTTCATATGCTGCGTGAAGCTTCTTAGAGAATTGGAATGTTAGAATAAATCCTGGTGGACAGGGTTCAGTGGTTACAAAGCAGGTGAGGTAGCCACAGGTGCATGGTAAATGTAATTTGTCACATTGTTCAGCTGTTTAACACATGGGTAGTTTCACACCATATGTAGTACAAATGCAGACACACATACAAACCACCAGCTTGTGCCAGCTTAGCCGTTAGTAAAATGTCTCTATAAATACGAATCACAAAGTTTGTTTTCTTTAATATACATAAATATTTAAATGTATCTAAATAAATTACCATATATAGAAAACAGTGGGCAGAGAGGGAAAGGCTAGAAATTAAGAAGAAAAAATATTTTTCTTTTACATGGTCAGGAGATCATTAATCCTGTCTATAATGAATATAGATGTGCTACTGTATGAATGAAATCACAATGATTTATATTATTCTTATAAATATAAAATAAATAAGATCACTATCAATTTTTACATCTGAGGTCTGTTCAACTAAAATATCACTGCTAACAACACTGGAGCTTCTTTTGAATAGGTTCAGTTCAAGCATTATATATGGCTTAACTAATAAGATCATTATCTTTCCATAGGCATAGTCTTGTAATCATATCAAATTCACACTTCATCTCACTCTTTAAGCTTATAAGCTTAGTGGTTTATACCATGGATGACTTAACCTTTTGAAAGTATTCAGAATTTGCTAGAAATGTTCAAACAGCTAGACTGTAACTCAAGAAAAAATGACAACATTTTGATTCAAAACTTCCAGTGTGATAAAATGCAGGTAATATATCTTCAAGCTCACAACTGCTGACTTAATTTCTTTCCAGAACTGGCCTCATGTGAAGTTTACACTTCATTTCTAGAAAAGGAGTATGCTTTTCAGAACAGTTTTTGATGGATTTATTATCATTTTCTTAGCACTGTCTGAAAATGAAAGATATTTATGGAGAAACAGAGAGTACATCCCCATAAGTGCAGAACTTATTAGCATTATACTGAAATTTCTGAAGTGACCAGTGCTTCCTGATGAAAACAGGAGAAAAGTAAATGGTGTTACATTGACATTAAAATACTGTGTTATTAATAGTCTCTGTGAAATAAACTTTATGGAAGTACAAAAAAAATATTTACTGAAAATAGAAATAATTATGAAGTTAATTTTACTATATGAATATTGAGTTTTATAAACAAGCCATCTTACAGGAGGAAATTAAACATGTTACTAAATACATCTTTCCCAGTATGAGCTTGACACTGAGTATATAGTTTGCAAAACCGAAATGTATGCAAGCAAAGACCATTTTAAAACAATGTTATTATACAGGAGAATGAAAATAATAGCAATTGATTCATAATGGAAGAGCAACTTTGCTTCAGACTGTCTGTGTTGTAAAATTACAAGACGGTTATTCTAACCTATTATCAGATGGTGGGAGCACAGAAATTAGGACTTTTCTAACAATATAATTGTTGCTAGAAATTTCTAATGACAAACCTACATGAGCCTTTTCTAATGACAAGCCTATGTTCTTTTTTCTAAAAAATGCTTCCCAAAAGGGCAAAATTTCCAATACAGCATATACTTTTAATGCAATTTATTAGTTGCATATGCACGTTGGACAGGGATCCTTTTTTGGGGGTTCTTTTTATATTCCTTGGTGAATAAATTCATTAAGAAAATATGAATTAAGCTGAATACTTTTAATGAGGTATGCTAATATGCAGTGATTCTAAACTGCCACGGGGTGGTAGAAGATGTACTATACACAATATTTATCTAATTTGTAGAAGTAAATGCTTTGCTACACTTCCACATTATTTAAATCGTTTAGTGGAACATGTATTAGTTCTATAGATCAAAAAGTTAAAAAGCAAAATTACATGTTTTACAGCATCACAGAGATGGTGTAAGAGAACTGCTTTAAACATTTGCAACAGATATCTTAAGTTTGTTTTCTACTATCATGTGCAGCAGATTTTGTTTGTTAGCTTATATTCTTCTGTTATATCTGAATGCTGCAGGTTACTTTGCAGATAACCTTAAGCACTGGTTCTGAGCAAATAGATATTATGTTAAAATTAAATCAATATGTATAGGAAATTAAAAATTAATTTTATGTTCTTCATTTCTATGTCAAGAAAAGGTCTTTTTAAACTTAGATTTATTCTGTGCTCTGGTGTTTAAAAAAAGTTTAAGAACCTAGGCCATGGGGAGTTTAAAATCTAAATACAAAGCTGTATGTGTATTTTACTTTTATAATTTTATTTCCATCACCATTATTCCTAAAAATGCCCATAATTTTGGAAGTGTATTACTAAATATTTGTACTTAAGTAATCCTAGCTACAGAACTACATGTAATTGAGCTAAGATAGGTCAGAGGATTCTATCTTTACAGCTCAACCTTTTGCTTGAGCATTAAATAGCAAGATGTCCTTTTGCATTCACAGCAGTTTGAAGACAGTGTGCCAGCTGAGGAAAACCCGTTATTTTTTTTTTTAAATATTCTGTGACATATTGGGGGGAGGGGGGGTGTTGGGGTGTGTTGGGGGGAGAAAAGATGAAAAAAAGAAAGCAGTGTTTACATCCAAGAACCCCTTAAACAAAAAAAAAGGGGGAGGGAGGGGACAAAAAAGAGTCTGACCTTGTTCTGTCATTATATGTGTGCTACTCAGCTTTAAAATTCAGGCAGTCTTCTAGACAAACTACCTTCACCTGAAAGACAGAGGATTGAAATGGTCAAGGAATGTGTTATGCAGAGGCTGTCAACAAGTGCTCTGTGAAATTCTCTTTTGGCTGATGCTTTCATAACAAGAATTTAGAAAATGAAGTGACAAAAGCCATTGCACTTAAATCTTGGTAGATAAGGAATATGCTTATCATGTTCAACCAGATCACTGTTTCTCAGTGACTGATAACACAATTATGATAATTTAAATTACAATCTCAGAACAGTAATGTCCCTTTTAACATGCCCATGATGAAAAGACAAATTACTACATCTAGATGTAGAGGTCACTAAGAACCAAACAGTGTTAAAAAGAACAATGACCGCTCTGTCAGTGAGTATGATCAAAAATAAAATCTCTGAAAATACCTCCATTATAACACTTTATAATTTTCTTAAATTGAGATGAATGAATTTCTGAAGGCATTTCTCCCCTCATTGTTTATGGAAGCAGTCACTAAATGGCTCAGAATTCTAACCTTTAGATAGCTTAATTTAGGTGAGATTAAACAATTTGCATATTATGTGAATCTGAACTGAAATAAAATGTAGTGAATAATCCAGCCTAGCTGAAGATATGCACATTGTAATACTGGTCCTATAATACTGGTCCTGTAATACTGGTCCTAATAAGAAGAAAATAAATTTAGCAAATGTGAAGTCCAACAATATCAATGTTAGCTGGCTGAACACCAGAAATTGCTTTTCCACAGAAATGAGTAACAACAAAAAACGTTTCCCTTTGTTATACTGTCTGAAAAAAAATGCAGTGTATAATTACCATAAATATTATAACACTAACATAAATATTTTAGTAGTAGCCCATATCTATAGTTTCATTTAGGTTTTTTCATGGCATTTTTGTGCATTTTTTCAATAATTATGTGTTTTCTGGTTGTTTATTAGATATTAATATCATAATTCTGTAATAACTCTTTTATTAAGCAACCTTTACATGATGCTTTTTGCTGAAACATTGCAGTATGGACTTCTGCAGATTAAACAACTTTATTCTTTTAAATGGTTTATACATTCTCCAGTAAGCAGGAGAAACTAATGTCTGTAAATCTAGTGTTCTATACAATATCCCCATGATATTTGATTGCCATTGATTGGGTGTACATAGATCAGAGGAAGAATTTAACTGATCAGTTTCTGAGTTTAGGAAAGTGATCTCAGCAGACAGGAAAATTTAAGAAAGAAAATATTCAACATCAAGAACTGTGAAAGATTTGGACAAAATTTAAAACCATAATAAATTGTTCTTTTAATCAAAGCCAAAACCTTTCTGGAATCAAATCAGTTTTAAATTCAGTTGTGTTAGAAGATGCCTATGGCTTTTTTTTAATCATTTTTGGATGATTTTTGGGAAGAAAGTGTTGTGCCTTTTTTAAAACTCAGAAATTGACATTTCTATATAACACCATATTGGAAAGATAACTACATTTCTTGAAAAGAGGTAAGAAAGCATTTCCATGAAATACAGTATTTTAAAAGACTAACTGTTGGTTCAGTTTATACCAGTTTTGAAAAATGAAGGACAAAAATGAAAGCTCTACTCCACACTTTCCTAAGATACCTTCTCAAATCAATGGTCACAATTGTTATTCATGAAAATGCAGTTCATAAAAAAGTGCATATGATGCAGTTCAACCCTGAAAAAAAAGATACTATGCTGATAAGAAGGTGGACTTCAGTAAAATGTAATTTTTTATTTCTGATTGTATAGAAATTAGAATTTTAAGTATTGTCACATGAATACAACTATAGTTTCTATCAGCAATCAATTTAAGAGGAAAGGAAATTATATAGGTCTTAAAGGCTTCCAGTAGTGTAAACAGTATGAACTTCAAAGAATTTGAAAATTTTAATGAAAGCTGACAGTAGTTTTTATTATATCAAGTGCTAATTTTATGGATATGTGAGAATAAATTACACAGAAATCAAAGAACCACAGAACGGTCAGGGCTGGAAGGGACCTCTAGAGGTCATCTGCTCCAAGCCCCTGCTAAAGCAGGTTCAGCTAGAGCAAGTTGCACAGAGTCACGTCCATTTTGAATGTCTCCAGAGGAGGAGATTCCACAATTTCTCTGGGCAGCCTGTTCCAGTGCTCTGTCACCCTCAAAGTAAAGAAATTTCTCCTCACATTCAAATGGAACTTGCTGTGTTGCAGTTTGTGCCCTTTGCCCCCTATCCTGTTGCTGGGCACTACTCAAAGGAGCCTGACCCCATCCTCTTGACGCTCACCCTTAAGAAACTTGTCGACATTGATAAGACCCCCTCTCAGTCTTCTCTTCTCCGGGCTAAAGAGGCCCAGCTCTCTCGGCCTTTCCTCATAAGGGAGATGCTCCAGTGCCCCAATCACCTGTGTAGCCCTCTGCTGGGCCCCCTCCAGGACTTCCCTGTCTCTCTTGAACTGGGGAGCCCAGAACTGGACACAGCACTCCAGATGGGGCCTCGCCAGGGCAGAGTAGAGGGGAAGGACCACCTCCCTCGGCTTGTTGGGCACGCTTCTCTTAAGGTACCCCAGGATCCCATTGGCCTTCTTGGCCACCAGGGCACACTGCTGGCCCATGGGCACCTTGCTGTCCACCACGACTTCCAGCTCCTTCTCTGCAGAGCTTCCTTCCAGCAGGTCAGCCCCAGCCTGTACTGGTGCACGGGGTTGTTCTTCCCTGGGTGGAATTAGAGGAAAAAAGGATTGCTGCTAACGAAGCATCTCCAAATGCTCAGCTGGTAAGAAGATTATCTTCAGTTAGGATATTACTGTGGCCTGTGCACACACTGAATGCCCAGTTCCAGCTCATGGCTTTGAAATTCAAGGTATTATGCTGCCTGACTTCTTTCCATATTCTTCAATTAGTAATGAATCATCAAAAGGTGTTTTTCCAAAGATACATGCTGCGGTGATTTCCAAACATCCAGGGTTCTTGGTTCTTTTACTCCTATTTGCTAGGAAATAGTTAAGCTTTACTAAAATAATTTTCTACCTCCTGCTAGATGGAATGGAAGATATTGATTTATTTGTCAGAGAGAAATAAAATATATATGTTTTCTTAAATATTTGGACAACAGTAAATAAATAAATAAATAGTTCTATAGTTCTGTTGCTTTCAGAAGCTGACCAAGCTGTAAAAATTGTTGTGCAGAGTACCAGTGAAGTCAAAGCATGTGGAATGTTAGTTGTGAATGGCACCACGCTCTCACTAACAAGGTGTCCTACTATGATACTACCAAAGCTTCTACTATGAGGCCTAACACCATGAAATGCCAGTCGGATTGGGGTTTGCTCTTCAGTTTCTAGGTCTGCACATAAATTGTGTCCATTGGTTTTGGTGGTTAAAAAAAAAAAAAAAGGAAGATGTATAGTTCTTTGTATTAGCAAGTGTCACAAGACACAGTTGTTGGTGTTAACTCATTTTTCTTGTCACAAGGCCCACTGCTGCAGCTTTGTTTGGATGTGAAAAGAATTGTGATGCATCTGCAAACCTAGTTATGCCCTGAATAAAGGAAATTTCTGTATTAAAAACCCAGATATACAGTAGATCATTGCTTCTACATTTTGATCTTAGCCATAGATTTAAACTGTGATAGTTTGGGTTGGCTAACATGATATCAGTCTTGTCCTGGCATGCAACTGAATCCTGTTCATGCACTCTGTTACCTAGAAAACAGGAGTTGGCTTTTGAAGAGCTTATATGGTTTATCCTTTCCCAACCAAATGCAACCCCCCCAAAATCTTCTTGGGTTTTGTACTGCAGATAATTTCACATGTTTTTGTGTCTTTTCTATAAGAATTGTGTTCTTAAATACATAAATATTTTTAGAACTGTTCAGAAAGTGTTCTTGAGCAAGTTCCCAATGTATTGTTTTAGCCTCCTTTTTAAGTGGAATTGTTTCTGTTTCAGTGAAAGACTGTCTTTAATTTCTTCTTCACAGAAATTTAACCCCTTTAACAGAACATAGATGCAGAGTATCTTCACTGAACTCCACTTAAAAGAAGGGAAATGTAATGTTGAAAAGTTATTTCTCTTACGAAACTTAAGTTTGCTCATTTTGGCATGTGATTTACGTCCTGGTAATCCCTGTTTACAATGGCTTCATGATATTTTCCAAGGGATGAGGTGGTTTATGCATAATAGTATAGAATATTCATTCACAATATCATCATAATGATGATTTTGCATGTACATCTGTTTCTTAGATATTCACATATGGATTGTTTTCTTCTGTTCCTAGACTTACATTCATAAAGAGTAAAAATTAATTAGGAGATGAATCGCAGAATTTAATTGAGAAGAGAAACCCATAATTTATATGTATGCATGTGTAAATATGTAGGCTCTCTATCTGATTCTCAGAGGTGGAAGTACTTCAATGATATCCATTGTCCTAATCTGAATATGAATTGGTATATAAATGTAGACCTACATGTAAGATTTTTAGTATCTACGAAAAAGCCTAGTTTCTGTATCTGTAGGTTAAAACATTCACTTATAGATTGGTAAATATTCATGGTAAGAAAGTGTTGTAAATTTCTAACCTTCATTGAGCTGTTTGGTTAAAAAATGAGGTGGTATAGTGGCTGCATTACTGGAAATTTGAAAAAAGTTTCTTTTTCAGGATGCAGTATATATATACTCTTATACAATCTCAAGGAAATAGTTCAAGGCAGAAAATTATACAGGCTGAAAATGAATTTGTAGGATTCAAACCTGGAAAAGTTACCAAGCTTTGTACTGCCTCTTTCAATACTATAAAAAACAAATCAAGTGCATTCCACCATCCACACAGGGATACACTGTAACCTTAAAAACTTGTTGGTTCCACCCTTTTTATTAGTGAGAGATTGCTTGTCATCAAATGTGCTGGCCAGTCACTTGCAAAAGCTTGCAGTTAAAATAGTTTGTACACAAGCATCTCAAAGATTTAAACAGGAAATTAGCACAAAGTGATAGCTATCACAGGTCAATACACTAATCAATATTTATAATAAATATGCATTAATTTATAATATTTTATATTACTATATTCTAAAATTTTTACAATTTTAAACTCTTTAATTTGAATGACTATGCAATGCCCATCAGTCACTTAAATATTACCTGAAAAACTTCAAATGATACTTAAGTAAAGACTAAGTAGTGTGTCAAAATTCTGTACAGAATTAATTTTATAGATAATATAGAAGTGCATGTGACTTCTCCAGTTTTAACACAGGTATTTGGAGAAAAAGCAAAGCAGTTCTCAACATCCTATGTAGCAGAAAACAAACATGATTTCCTCAGTTTATTGTAATCACGTATTACCCAGAAAAACACAGGAAAATCAGATGCCATCACAGAGGAAAGGCACAGAAAATGTTTATTTTTTATTTGTTTAACCTTAGTGTATTAAAAAAAAAAAAAAAAAAAAAAAGGAAAGAAAAAGTAGATGGATTTAAGTGTTCTAGTTTGATTTCTGACACATTGCTGCTGGAATGCAAAACATCTAGTGCAGTCTAGATATGCATAACATATCATAACACATAATGCATAACATATTATATAAAAGAATTTTGATGTGAGTGGCCTCGGTGCTTTCCAGCATGATGTGTCTGCCATTAGGAATTTCAAATAGAAGCAGCTTTTAAGGACAGACACGTCAATCTGGGAAGTGTATTTCATCATTATGAAACAAGAAGTAATGAAAAATCTTGTGGTGCTAGCAAAATAACTTCAGATTTATGTAACTGATCACAAGCATAAAGGACTGGTCTTATCTGGCCGTTTTACACTTCTCCACTGAAGCTAACCACAACAGAAAAACATGGAGGCTTAGATTCTGACGAATCATCTTAGGTGTACTGTGTAAACACATTTCCACTTCAGGGTTTTTCTACAGCAATTATTGACTTTTCTCATTCAGATTTTTATCTCTAATGAAGTATTTTAAGCATAAGGAGGAGTCAGAGTGATGTTTACATTGTGAACTCATGTGTATTCCACAAAACCCATTGGAACCTGACTATCTATAATGAAATGAAGAACTTCAAGTTTCAAAAAATGCCACAGTCCATTAAAAGTCAGTAAAAGAAAGGATACAACTAATTTAAACTTTTTTAAAAAAGTATATATATACACAGACACTCTCACTTCTCAAAAGTATTGTTATTGATTATTTTCCCAAATTTGTCTTGATTTGTAAAATTCATAGTAATGAGAAATCAAAGCCAAATGGCAAAGCAAAAACCCTGATTGACCAGGCATAACATAAAAACAGGTTTTTAGTTTTGAGGGGTTTTCTGATTTCTTTCTCTTTTCCTTTCTTTATTTCCTTTTTTTTTTTTTATTTTCCTTATCTCTCTTTTTTCTTTTTTTTCTTTTTCCTTTTCTCTTTTCTTTTCTTTCTTTTCTTTTCTTTTCTTTTATTTTAGTTTGGTTTATTTTTCCTTTTTCCTCTCCCCTCCTCTCCCCTCTTTCCTTTTCCTTCTCCTTCTCCTTCTCCTCTCCTCCACCCTCCCCTCCCCTCCCCTCTTTCCTTCTCCTTCCCCTTTTTCTCTTCCTTCTCCTCTTCCTTTTCCTTTCCCTTTCCCTTTTCATTTTCATCTTCCTTTTCCTTCCCCTTTTCCTTTGTCATATCTCCTTAACACAGAGTATCTGGCACAGAATGATTGGCCAGATTAAAATTATATATATTGTACTTCACTTTTCCCCATCACTCTCATTATCATATTCATCCTGAAATTGTGTATGTTGCCAGAGCAATGAAAGACCTCATAGAAAAACATACTTCTAATCTTGAACTGAAAGTAGTTAATGAATTGAACAGGAAAGGCATATCACGCCTACATTGAGATCACAGGTTACAGTTGCTAAATGTTGCTCAGAAATGTTTGTGATGAAAACTGACATGCTGGGCAATTTAAGGAAATATGAACACAGGGTTGTTTTTGGGTGTTTTTTTGTGTGTGTGTGTGTGAACATTTACATGTTCTATTAATTTTATTTTTTTTCTTTATTTTTTTTAATGGGACCAGAGTTCAGAGGTGAGCATTGGCTCATTTGTTTCAGAACCATGATCTGATAAAAGACAGCTCTTTGACATGCATTTTATATTTTTTTATTTATTATAAATATCCTTCTATTTTATTTCTGAATTGCAGCCATTTTCCAGAAGTGTCTGAATAGGAAACTAATCTGTTAAGTATAGGACCTTTAGATAAAAGACATGTGATCTCCAGCTTTTCAATACCAATATTTTCAGTGGGATTTCCTGAATCTCAGAGTCATATATTCCAGTAAGAGGTGAACAGATACTAAAAACAAATATATGGAGTAATTTGATTTTGTTCACCTCTGCCTTTCATTCCTTTTAAGACAGCTAAACACTGAAAACAACATTTCTTACTGAAATTACTATTGTGTCAAAAGAAATGGCAAATGAAAACAGAATAGAACCAGAGTAAAAGGGAAAGGGGTGGGGGGGATTTGTTGTATTCTTCATAGTTTGAACAATACTGTAAATACTCATTTTATTTTTCATTTTCATACCATGCAACGTCTGATATTGAAGTGAATACTGGTTAGAAGGGCTAAACAATTCCAGAAAGCATATTTTAAACTTCCATTCACAGAACTAGAAGAAACTTATAGAATTATGATGAGAAGAAATATCATTGTGCAGTTTTGTGCTCTACAATATATACATTAGGTTTATGTATCAGAGATAAGCATTCAGCCTCTGATGTGCTCTGCCAAAAAAATTATCTTCAAATACTATTACTATTAACTATCCTTATCTATACATATGTCTTCTGTGCTGACATTTATGACTTTATATTTTGATGAGTAAAGGCCTGACTAATTCACAGTAGTTTTCCAGAGCCATTTCAGGTTTTGAACTGTCAAAGTAATGTGTAAGCTAACAAAGAATAAAAAGGAAGGATACTTCATCATGACATGTACTTTATCTGTATGATCAATATAATTCAGTTTTAACTATTAATGGTAAACCTTCATGGCTTTCTACTAAACGTTCTCTGGTACATTGCATAAATGTACTGTAATTAATTTTTATCAATAATAAATCGCAATGAAATATTTAGTCATTAAGCTTTTTTCTGAGAAATTACAAATAAACCAAAACTTTTTTATACTGAAAATGTGGTGTATGGATCATAATATCAGAAATCATATAATAAATGTGTATATCTCTTTAGACTTCAAAATTCTTCATAAAGATTAATATATGTAGTTTAATAACATAGGATAGAAGCCTACAAAATACTTACAGTGATTAAATTCAATGAAGCTTGATTTTATTTTCTGCTGCACTCCATGGGATTGGTATATTGAAGAATGAAAGAAAAAATAAGTCTTTTTTCTTCCTGGAATCTTCAGAATTAATAAATAGAATATCTTCAATACATTTAATGAATTCCCTAGGGACCAGAACACAGTTTATTGTGGGACCATGAATGGAATCATAGATAAGATCAAAGGGACGCATCCTCTGTCACAGGCTTTTTGATCTCTGTTAGTTTCACAACTCTTTTGAAACTACCAAATGGCTGAGATTACATTAATTTGATTTTTTTCTCAAGAAGCTGTCACAGACCCCACATCATACACACCTTATGGGCAAGAGCAGAAAGAAACCAACCAACCAACCAACAAACCCAACCCAATCCCCCCAAAATCCACCTCACCCCAAAACAAACAAACAAACAAAACCACACCAAAAAAAAAACAACCCACAAACAGAAAAACCCAAACAGACCAAAATTTTAGACACTATCAGAATGAAGCCCATATATTTTCCAGATAAACAGCTAGTCAGATGCCAGAACAATATCAATAATTCCTTCACACATTTATCTGCCCAGGTCAGTCACCTGCAGATTTTTATCTGCTGCAGGCAGGTCCTGCACTTACTTGTAATACTGAGTTAGATGGAGTAATCAAAGGACCAAAGCCAGGAAAAAAGCAACAGCTGCTGCAGAAGGTGAGTGAACAGCTAGTAATCATATTGATGACATTACTAATTTATGTAGCTGATCGAATTTAAAACAAGAGTGAGGACTCATCTGTCATCATTGTATCATCCATCATCACCGTGGTTTTCTATGTAATGTGCAGGCTGTTAATAATTTTGGTTTGTTTTGTTGTTATTCCACTTGATTTGGTTTCGGGACTTTTGTTTTTAAGACTCAAGGAAAACAAATACTTCAGCGTGGCAAATATGAATGCTGATTTTTTTTTTTTTCTGTTGTAAAGGAGCAGATACAGTAAACACAAATAAATTCATATTTTCTTAGAAATTAAAAATCATAATAAAGGCATGTTCTTTTCATATTTTTTCCCCTACAACATGTAGTTAATATTCTGTCCTGTCTATAGGTTCAGTAGAATGAAAACTAGGCATATTTCCAAAGTGGCATACTTGAAGAACAGATGCCTGTGGAACTGTGGCTTTTTAGCTTTGCAACAAGCCATGCCAGGCCCAATTTAGTTTCCCATCAGCCTATGATAGCATTTTCTCTTTTCTTTTGAAGCTTTAAGTTCCTTGCCACTTGAGTACAGATCTGCTTGTGCTCCTTGTCCACAGAAACTCAGGACTAGAGCCTGCAAAATCTACCTAGACAAAGTACAATTTTTTTAGAAAACTAGAGACAACATACGACAAATCACTTTACACTTTATTTGAAAACAGTTTTTATTCTGTTGAAGATTTGAGTCCTGTGCAGATACTGAAGTTTTTTGTTAATTTAGTGAGTTATCACATAGAAAATATTAATAGGAAGGCTGTCAGCCATTAAGCTACAGCAGGAAGTTAAAGTAACAGGATTAAAGCATTTAGACAGCTCCAAATTCAAGTGGCTAAATATAGGCATCTGCCATGTAGATATTTATATATGAACTAAACCTGTAAGTTGCTATCATAATCTCTGCAGATCTAGTCAGTATAGTCAATGCAATATGTAGAGCTATTAATCTCAGCCTAATACAAATGCTTCAGTTTTATCATGTGTAACTCATTACTCTGTTGAATATACCCAGATCTTCTTTGCCTATAAAGTGAACTTAGATAGAGAGCTCTTACATAGACATGTACAGACACTTGGATTTAGGTGTTTAAACCTGGAGCTAAATCCTGTTCCAGACCCTTTATCAGGTCATACTGCTGACAAACCTTTTTGCCAAGGTCTAGGGAGATTCAGCAGTATGGATTTCACCTTTCTTTGCAGTTTCAGAGGATCTTTGTATGAGAGCTGGATCTTTTCAGTAGATTTTGGCTACAGGTAACGCAAGGGCATGAGTGCTTCAAAGTGTGGATCATAACTCTGGTCTCAGATGCCTCTTAAGACACACCGTTCCTGTGCATTCTTTCTAGATGTTTGGGTTTTTTCCTGTGTGGACACAACAGTATAGAAAGGGGACAAGGGCCTCTTCCCATATGATAAAGATATGACTGAACTGGGACATGGAAGCTGTAAAAAACGGTTGACTAAGTGATATTGATGAAACATTGATTCTAGTTCAGGGAGAGAAATTAGCTGTCTTGGGTGATTTGCTATGAATATATATATTTGTGATAACTTTGTTATTTAACAAAAACATCAATAATGTTTCCACATTATAGTCATCTGGTAGACAGTGTTATCTATTTCAGGTTTTCTTACATATTATCACATAAATTAGTGAAAAGCCATCTCTAAGTCGCTAAAATTTGACAGCAGCAGTTTTATAACTATTATATAAATAATCTGCCCAAACCCCTAAATCATCGATTTCTGGTGTCGGTATAATGGAGGTATTTGGGTTATTTTTCCACACTAAGATGGACTAATTAAAAAAGATTAGCATTTTCTTCACAGGTAGTATATTTAAGCAAATGGTTGCTTCAATTTATTTAATATAGCTGAACAGTTTGTTTAGCAGTTGTACAAGTAGACAAAAGAGGTTTATTTTCAGGAGCAAGGAAGGAGCACATAGGGAAACAAAGCAGTGCTTTGATTGATGAGAACATGTGGAAAATAATAGAATTTCATGCAACCTGTTTTACTGTAGTGAGATGTGTGATTTCCTGTCATCATTATTGATTCTAGTTAATAAGGAAAAGTGTCAAAATGTACTTCTGACACTATCACTCCCAAAGCCATAACACTGGTTTTCTGTATAAACACCTTTTTTTTTTCCCTTGAAATATGTTCATTCCTTTTCCACTCTAGGACCTGATCATGCATTACTCCCCACACCTGCAAGCAAGATTAACTGTGAAAAAGAACTGTCTTCTTACTTTTGTGTGGGTTATGTGGTGCTTCAGTTTGTGAAAGCAAAGTCAGTGGGTATCTTTTGGCAAAGTAGAAGAAAGTTTTATCCCATGCCATTATAAACTGAGGCTGAATAAGGAGGGTCATGGAAAATAAAAGATCTGGGATACCCATGCTTTGGTTCTTGCTATAGCTGTAGTGTCCAGTATCAGGAATTGTTTTACTGTTGGATAGCTTACATATGGCCACTGTCATTCAGCATTTAGAGGAAAAATGAGAGTTCCATACATGTGTCAGGCTTTGACTCTTTCTTCCTATTTCAGTTCTTTGCTGAGGTAGGCTCACATCCACCCCTATTTTTAAAGGAGAGAGTATGGGAAAAAAAAGGTCAACAAAGAAATCAAATTCCAGGACTGTGTATTGAACTGGACATAACTAAGGTGCTACACCAACCTTATATAAAGGTCTTTATCATGAGATCTTACTGTCTTAACCTTTCTTTGTTTATTATGGTTCTGCCATAGCATGTTTTAAAAGAGAAAAAGGTAAGATATTATACTTCAGAAGACATTACTGAAGACTCCCTATTTGTGTAACTTCTTCCTCCTTGTACCTTGAGAAATAGTCTCTGAAACAGTGTTCCTGAACTAATCCTCATCTGCCATTAGAGATGACTACACAGACTAGAAGATACCAGGTGATCTCATTTTGAGTTTTTGTGGAGTACAGTTGCATAGACTCCAAAGGCATGAAATCCAATTCTTTGTAGAAAATGTTGTCACAAGTCACTTTTCTTCATGTAACAATATCTTAAAACAATGTCCTGTTTTATTAAGTAACATTACTATAAGAGGCTTCCAGAATACAATTTTTCAAGTCTATTTTTAGAACTATTTTCTAAGAGGATTCTACAAGTTCTGTCTGTTATGCTTGTATTCAAAACCAGACTAATTTGTTCTTTTCCTTACAGTTACTGAGCTTTCTTTGGAGTTCCTTCTTTGTCTTATCAGATCAATGGAATCCAGCTGCATCTGAACCATACAGACTACATAGAATCATGGTTATGTGTACTGAGAGGAAGATAAAGAAGTAATTTGAACAATTGATTTCAAGTCTCCCAAACTTTTGTGACCAAAATCTTTATTTGACTGCTTTTCACAATTTAGGATTTTCCCTACAGATTTTAACAAAGAAATTTACTTTTCCACATAATTCAGCATATCTAAGTCACACAGGTTCCTCTTCCACTTTCCATTTTCCTTCCCTTGTTCATATTCCTTTGTGTTCTTCTCTAAGGGAGGTCTTGGCAACAGAATGACTCCATATGGGAACACAGGATGATGTAGAATTTTTTGCTTAACCTTTTCAAATACAGTGGCAAATATAGGGACTACCAGCCTGTGAGGCTGGGTGAACCGCATAGCATCGGGCCACCAATGCTACCAGAGTTTTACACTCAAAATATTGGTCTAAAGACAGAAAAAAAGGAACAACTTTGTATGGCAGCAAGAATTTAGTGTTAGCCCAATGAATGTTTCAACACTCATCCAAAATATCCATTCAATACAGAAAAGCTTAATCAATGCAGTTAAAACTAAATAAAAGCCTTCCTACAACCAATTCATTTTCATTGGTGTTCTGCACTGTATCCCAATGTTTCTTTTGGTTCTTAGGGATGACACTTCAGCCTTCCTCAAGCAAGTTGGGAGGGTTGCAATGAGCTGTCAGGACCCTGAAGTCTTCACTTTGTTGTTCATAGTTGGTAATTTTTTCAGTTTCTTTGTTGTGGGGACAATGGCTCTTGAATGGCTTCAGAATACTGAGCCTGGGTTTACTTTTATGTTTTCTTATGACAATGTGCTTCTGTTTGTTTTCCCAACTAAAGTTTGAAACTTGCACAAGCAGCCTCCTACAACCTTAACTTTTCCAAAGGGCTACTGTTTGTTATGTAGGAATTGTCTTGAGGTTTCAGATCTTTACTGCATATGACATTCCTAGGGCTTCAACTATGACAGGTCAAGCAACAGTTGTTTAAACGTTAGGGAGTTGTTGCAAAAAGCTCAAATCATTTCAGGCCAGCACAATTTTAGACAAGTCCTGAGACTGTGTACTATCAGGTATTTCATAAGTTTGTGCACTACCAATGGCAAAAAAAAGAAAAATACTGGACTACATTTGATTTTTTGATATATTAAGCTCCTCAAGGATGATCAAAAATGTCTAAAATCAGAACAAGATACTCTTAGACTATATGTAAACATAATTTTTATTGGAAATGCAGAAATCTTCAACATAAAAAAATAGAAATATACAAGTGTTTCTAAGAAATTTATACCCTTGATCTTCACAGGTCTTGCTTTTCAGATTTGAGTTCAGTTTGAGTTCAGTTATTCATTAAACTTCACCAGAAAGCTCTGAATAGCTCTCTTGGTTTCTAGAAAGTTTTTCTGTCCCTCTTCCATGGAACTATTCTGTCTTCCTTCTCTTAGCAGTCTCTCAGGGCTCAATTAAATTCCTTGTAAACACGCCCTTATGATGTTTGAGACTCTCTAGGACATCTAGAACAACCAAAATCCTTTTTCAGATACGACACAGGATTTATTAAAAGTCTTGCACGCTTTGGATCAATGGACAGAGGTTAAATACTCCATGGCATGTAAATAACACAAAATACGTTTATTTGGACTGACTACTTTGCAACAAATCCTTGCTGTTATCCTTTCTCTCCATTTGCCACTTTCTTATGGACATATAATCTCTAAACCCTTTTTAACATCAGATAGAATCAGTTACTTTGCAACTAAAAAGCAATCTCTGCTTTTAGTGACTTCCATCTGATCTGGTCACTTAAAGAAATAGAGTATATGACTGAAAAGACAGAGATCAAATAGATAGCATCTGACACATGGAGTTTTCAGTTCACTGTATGAAATGGAAGTCATAAAAGAAAAATTGTTGCTGTCAAATTGAAGGACACAGTGTTCTGGTGAAAGAAATAAAAAGCATCTTTGTTGATTCTAATTAAAATATATTTAACGTATATTTTCAAATTTAAATATTTTTTATTTATTTTTTCATTCTAACTGCAGTTCTTTTTTTAAGTAAAATATTATTTGAATTTAAAAACTGCAACACAGTTTAAAAATGATTGATAAGTATATTTATTTGTTTGATAAATGTTTTGACATTTCTAAGGCAAGCTATACCATTATGAAAATTTCACAGTGGGTTTTCATTTAAACAAACACAAAAATAAATGGGGGGGGTGGGGGGGGTGGGGGGGGGACGGGGAGGAATGTAGGGGGGTGGGGAACCAACCAATATCCTCTTCTATACTTCTTTTTCTTTTTAAAGAATTAAAAAAATTCCATTTGAAACTCTATGTTACTCTGAAAACCATTAAATTCCAGTTTTCACAGATTCGTCATTCATTCAAAAAGCTCATCTTTTGAAAGAATTATTGCCACATTTTTTCACCAGTTTTACATCTTGGGAAGAATGGCTGTGAAGAAGTCTGATGCTTTGAAAGTTTTTACATGCTATACATTGGCTAACTACTACAGATAGAATTAAGTTCCTGTATCATGACTATAACATGCCTAAGAACCACCATAAATGCAGAAACAGCACACAAATACTGTAACATACACTGTCTCATCTGGAACATTTTGAGCCTGTATTTTCCTTCTTAAAGGTAAGTCCCTAGCAGTAAAAACTAAGTCTTCATATTTTCTACTATTTTGAACCTATTATAAGACCTTAATAAATAATAAGTAACAATAATAATTGTGTCACCACTGCAGATTCTTAGAAAGGAAAAAAAAACACAGTGGCAGCAGTGAGAAAATCAGAAGGGAAATCACACATGAATATTCCTATGGCAAGGGAAAATGCCATTGGAAAGGGATGAACTATAGGGATATACTTCCAGCCAGAAAAGAGAGTGCAAGAAGCCAAGAAATAAACAATTTTGAAACAGGAACTAATTTGCCAGTTTGCTACAAAAATGATTTTTAACTATTTTTTTTCCCAGAGCATTTTATGTCAAATTTTTATCTAGTTCATTTTTCTTTGTAGTATGATACAATCCACTTTTTTATAGTAATTTTGTTTGATTCGGTTGTCAAATTAGGAATCACCTCACTCAACTAAAGGTATTTAAAGGTTTGGCATTTAGTCTAAATTAGTATGTAGGCATCCTTTTGAATCCAGAGATTATACCTCTGTAAAACAATTGACCTCACCTGTCTTAAGACACAGACATTCATTCCCCTCTATTGAAAATGAATTCTCTATGAGCTCCCTTTACTGAAATAAAATAATTAAAATTTATATTGTTAGCTCAACATAAATGCTAATTTAAGTTTCTAAACCTGGGTGTTGCCTGGTCAGCATTTATGTATGCCAACATTTTTCATTCTGATTGATGTTGGATGCTGATTAGCCATTTACAATATCCTCATGTCTTCGTTCAGGTTAATGGCAAATGACTGCATTATTTCTTGCCAGCAGCAAGATGGAGAGAAAGAGCGGGGTGTTCTTCAGAACATGTATTGCAGTGATTATAACATGCAGATATAAACTGCTCATTTACAAGAAAAGTCAGGTAAAGGTACTTCACAAGGACTGTTCCACCAGATTCGGGAGATACATTGTTTCTTCTGGATTATAGGATTTAGATATGTTTAGTAGACAATGCTCTAAAATTAAAGAACCAAACACTTTTATATAAAAAAATAAAGATCTAGGAAAATCTTTAAATTGCGCCATCCTGATTATTACTACATTTGAAGCAATTCCAAAAGTCTTAGCAGTCACTTGACTAGTTATCCCTTTACATAGTCATTGATCATTAATCTTCTTGTTATGAAGTGGTAAAGACCAATGCCTATTTTCTGCAACCAAAATGCTATAAAGTACATGTTTATGTAATTTCACACATATATCTAACAAATACTTTCTATTAAAGGTGAATAATGGATATCTATGGACTGCTCTAAAGCACAGCTTTTATCCAAACTTCATTGACCTCATCTATATTTATGAAAATTTTAGAAGGGTCTCCAGAGTAGGGCTTGAACTTTTATTTGAATACATCTTCGGTAGAATGCATGGTTTTTGCAGCATAAAAATGCCTTGATCGGCAAAGCTTCAGCTAAAAACTTTATGGGACAAATAAAAGGGGCAAAGGATTGAAATCTGTAATTTTTCAAGAGAAAAACAAAATTCAAAGAACTTTTTTGAGGGATACTAAAGATACTAGATATACTAATAAAGTGGGGATAAATAGGATAGGAAACAAAAGATGTTAGGTTAACAAAATGTTAAGGTTAACAAAATAGTTGTGAAATCAAAGTGTATTTCTGATACACTGTATTATTAGGAATATTTCTAAGATCACACATTTGTTTTATTAGTTTCACGTCTAAGGATGTCAGTGTTCTTATCCAAGTGCTTACAAAATCTACTGCCTTCTCCTGGCTTTTGTTTGCTTGCTTTCCATTGCAAATCAACATTCAAGAAAAGTTTGTGTTGAAGTTCCTGTTATGTTCTTGTAGGATATAAAAAAAAACCAAAGAAACAAAAAAATCCGATTAAACCCACAAAGACTATAGTTGAATAGTTGTCAGCATTTATAAATACTTTTTTTGGTGAAATTTAACTTAATATTTAAATTTCTACTGCAGAGGCAGTTAATACTTCAAGTTTAAAAGCAAACTGCTTCAGATGTTTTTGAATTATGCACCTGTAGAAATGAAATTCTCAACAGTTCCACCTGTTTTTTTCAGAAAAGGAAATTAATTACCGCATGTATGTATTTTTATTCAGGTATTACCTTATGCTGGCTTAGGATTTTATTTATTTTTAATTAAAAGATGGAATCAAAGATGATTCATAAGATTAAGCATCCATACAGAGTGCCAGGGAGATGGGAAGGAAAAAAAGAAAGTTTTAGTACACTTACGTAAAAAAGAATAACTACAGACTGTCATATTATCTTTATTAAAGATACCTGATGTGATATTGGTTCAGATTGTGTATTTTTATTACTCATAAAACACAATAATAAAAGGCATCAAAATAAATGTGATTTGAAACACATAAAGCATTGATCATGCAAGATCAGCCATACGTATTTGCAGTCACCATGACTATGCATACTGAGCTGTGCCCACGTTCAAATGCATTTGTCCAGTTAACTAAATGTCTATTAACTCAGTGTTAATTTTACTGATAAACATAAAATCAAATATTTTTTCATAACCAAATGTACATTCGTATATATTATCTTTTAGCCTACATCCTTGATACCATCTTGTTTTCTAACTAGTTTACTCCAGAAGAAAAAAATCAAATTACTTCTTGTATTTTTCTGTATGAAATGTAGTTAATTTCCCCAGAGCTTCATGCACTCCTCATCATAACTGTGTAGCTTAGTTGTTATAATTAACTTAAAATATATTAAAGAAGCTCAATTATACACTTACATTTTAAGAAGTATACTTTTTGTGTGAGTTTGTTGTCCTCTCCTTAAAAAGGAATATAGAAAGCAGTACAGCTTTCTGTAGTTTTACATTTTAGCAATGCATCAATTGGGCTCAGCAGGCATGCCAGAACTAGCCGTTACCTAACCAGATTAGATATGGCTAACAATATAAAAACACTTGACACTGAAAAGCCAAGCTGAAACTGTGCAGGAAGATCTGGATAGACAACCCATACTGATATCTACTGTAAATAGGAGTACCGAAGCTGAACATGACAAATGTAGCTATTTTAGGTTTACCTCACTCTCAAGATATCTATATTTTAAGTTGATTTTAGCAAACAATCTTACTGCTATAAAGTGGACTTACACAGTCTTTAGGGTTTTTTACAGGATAACATGTTTGAACTATATCATGATGTTTGATCTTATTCTATTCACAGGATTTGGAGGATTATTTCATTCCATTTTGGATTAACATAATGACAGTAAAGTAATGGCTGACTTTATTATCCATTGAAATAATCAGTGAAGTAATGTGGAAAATTGATATTGTCTAATAGCTCAGATCAAAAATACTTTTGCAAACCTTTATCTCAATACACACAATTATAATAAAACTAATAGCTTTGATTTCAAAGGGATAGCTGAGAAGATTCAAAGATTCTTTCTGCAGACTGCTTTCATGAGCCTACTTCAGCTGGAGAAAGTCCCACAGTACCCTAACACAAACATTTGAAAATTATGAGCACAGAAGAAGGTAAAAATTTATTGAAGAATTTTAGGGAAAATTTATCCAGAATAAGTGATGACTTTAAAGACATAAGTTCACACCAAATATCATCTGTCACAGGCAGCACACAGTCTTCAGATTATAGAATGCCATAATCACAGAATAATAGAGTGGTTTGCATTGGAAGGGACCTTTAAAGATTAGCTACTCCACCACCCCCCCGCAATGAGAAGGAACATGTTCAGATTAGCACTGGCAAGGCCACACCTGGTGTGCTGTGTCCTTTTCTGGGCTCCACGGTACGCGACAGACATAGACATACTGGAGAGAGTCCAGCAAACAGCCACTAAAGATGATCAAGGGATTGGAGGATCTTTCATACAAGGAGAAAAAGCAGGCAATTGAATGATTAGCCTGGAGAAGAGAAGGCTCATGGGTATCTTATCAATTTGTAAAAACACCTGAAGCGAGGGTGTGAAGAAGGTGGAGCTAGACTCTTCTCAGAATGGAGCAAAGGCAATGGAAACATATTCAAATACAAGTTCAAATTTCAGAAGAAAACTTTAGTTTTCTGTTTAGTGTTAGGGTTGCCAAATGCTTGAAAAGATTGCCTGGGGACGTTGTGCAGTCTCCACTCCTGGAAGTATTCAAAACTGAGTGGACACAGCCCTGAACAACCTGCTCTCATTCATCCTACTACGACCAGAAAGGTCTGGACTAGGCTATCTCCACAAGCCCCTCCAACGTCATTCATGCTGTGATTCAGTGGATCTATGGAAAATAACAAGAGTAATAATATGTTGATTCCAGAATATTTTCCCACTCCGAATCCTCTCCTTTCAGAAAGCCAACATCAAAGTACTTGAGTAGTGATAAATCAATATAACAAATCCAATCCCTTCCTTGCAAATCAGTAAAATGTAGTGTTTTAGGGAAAAGAAGTAAAAGATTTTTCATATCTAAAAGAGAATGAGACAAGCAAAGTACTCTGAAAGTGAAAAGAAAATAATGTTTTGCAAATAAATCTAAAGTACACAATGTAATTAATTAATACTTGCTGAACTTACTCCAAACTGGTTTTTGTATTTTAATGCTTAATATCTTTATGCTCATACTATAATATTTATTAGGCAGTATTTCAGAGATGTTAGAGATGATTTAAACTCCTTTGATCCAGAATGTCATAAATTTTCTTATTTGAATGTTTATAATTTCCTGAATATTGTTTCTTTTAGACTCACAAAACTAGTTTTGACTTGAAGCTAAATTGCTTTAGAATCACAGATATCACAATTTGATAGTTCCTACTTTAATATAATTCTGTCCCTGAAATTATTTGCCGTGGTACTAAAAATCATTCATTAATACTGCTTATTCAGAGATTATGCTTAAAAACCTAATGTGTATCTTTGAGGAAATAAGTGTAGAGTAACTTGTCAGAGCATCAGATTTGGACATGAAATGCCTACAAATGTGATATTTCAGAGTCTTGCAGAGAAAATTGGAAACTTAGTATGCTTCTCACTCTTTAAATCCCAGAAGAGATAAACATTTCTTGCTCAATTAAGGTTCCTGTCATAGCAAAAAAGACTTTTGTAGTATAACTTTGTTCGGTTGCTGTAATAGGTGGTTGTAATACAATGTAGCTGGGAGTCAAATGTATTCCCTAATTATGGCATGCAGACATTGTTATATAGTGGTTTTTATATGTTAGTTTATTTTATTTAAACGTTAAGAGTTTAACAAGAGGAAGGACTCCTCCATTTTCACTTTACTCCAGAGTATATTAAAACATTAAGATACAATAAAGTCTGAACACTGTTTTAACCTTTCCTGCAAAAAAATAAACTATTTTTATTATAAATATAACATTAAATTAGTGTTCAGTTAATTAATTGCCCTCCCTGTATCTCAGATAAAAGAAAGAATTATGAGGTAGAGCTCTTCTACTGTTTTGTGCAGGTCTGAGATTTTTTTGATATAAAATAAGAAAATTTAAACCTTAACATACGCATTAAAGAAAGCATCTGCACCTTGCTTTTCTAACCTTGGGATCTACATGTATTTGTCTCAATTTCAAAATACAATGCCACCTGTATTTCTTCCTTCTCAGAAAAATATCTAAACCCAAAATTTAAAAAGGTATGTTCCATTAATTTGACTGAATCAATAAGAAGTATTTGTAGTTGGAAAGAGATTTTTTCTAAAATAATGAATATATACTAAGCTACAGCTATATATACCCAGCTGCAGTTACTTTGATTTTTAGATATCCTTATGAGCTATGATACATTCTGGGTATAGCCAGAAGAAGAGTCACAATTTGGGATATCTTTTGGTTTTAAGTTTGCAACATAGTAAGTGTAACACAAAAACTGTAATAAAGAACAGAACTAAACATTTGTTTTTTAAGTGCTTTAGTTCCAAAACCAGCCCCCCAAGAGAGTTACCTTATTTAACCAGTATATGTGTCAATATGTTTGGATGATTTAGACAGTGTGTATTTCTTATTTGGGGTCCTTGAGGTGCATCCTTTGCCTTAAAGATTTGATTCTCTTTCCCCTCTGGTATATATTGTTTTATCAATTAATGTATGTGACTGGATAATTCTTTCTTCATCTAAGCCTTAACCCATTTGGAGCTTTTCTAGTGTGACCTTCTGTGGTTCTCAGAGAAGCTTTTGAAGGAAATACATTAAAACAGAGAACATTTTGTGAAAAACAAAGGAAATCATACCAGGAAATCAGTATACTTAAGCTTATAATTGGTTGAAACATTTAGGCCTAGAGGCAGGCTTTCCTCAATACTTCATTTAAGAGGTTGAGGCACATTTCATGCTTTATGCAGCTTCATGTGTGAAGTATGTTAATTACCATTAAACATAGCAAGTCCAATGCTGTGTCAGAGCGAAGATCCATTTAAGCCACCATCAAATCTTCAACAGAGCCAGTATTCTATGCTTAGAAAAAGCATATGAAGTATATGAAAAAGGAAAGATCAACACTTTCTCTTAGATACTATCCTAGCCTATGTCACAATTTCACTGTCATTAAATCAATT
Source organism: Falco naumanni (assembly GCF_017639655.2). Lineage (NCBI taxonomy): Eukaryota > Metazoa > Chordata > Aves > Falconiformes > Falconidae > Falco > Falco naumanni. Next base: position 40,682,122 of record NC_054055.1, read on the forward strand.
AAAAGAAAAATTCCTGGTCTCACTTATACGTAACACAGCTAAAGGCCTACCACAGATTCCTGACCTCTCTTCATTTGTTTTCACCTGTTTTCCATGACCTGTCCACTTGGTCTTACAGAGATTGTTGCACAATTAACCAGGTGAATGAAGGGGAAAATGACTTTATGACACTTGCCTTCCTTGAGATGAGTTATGTATCACAAAAGAGTTAAGTTTTTTATTGACTATCTCTAGGAAAAGACTTATTTAACTTTTTTTCATATGTGAAAATAAAGGACATTATAAAGTATATTTTGAAATATATTTGTGTTAATCCATACCCAATGTAGATCAGCACACAAACATTCACACAATAAAAAGATAGGTCAGTTTATTTCCCTTACAGGTAGGACTAGAAGGCTAATTTCTGAGACTGCTTGGAAAACAAAAAAAGAATGAGAAAAAGCAGCATATGTCTATTCTCAGGAAACCGGAAAGTGTTATTGTAATATAATTTATTTTACCATTTACCTATTTTATTGAATTGGCATCTAGGAACATATACAAGTATACATTTCCTAGCATTAGTTTGCTGGAAAACATAGCTCAAGAAATAGGGAAAGAATATAAAGGTATCCTGGGACTTTGGAGTGCTTTTCTAGCTTTTGTTACTTATATTTTGTATGTTCTATAACAAATCATATCTAGGTACCCTGACCAATCTGTGCCTTACCTCCCCATGAAGCCACATATTTTAGAAAGGCAACATAAATTACTCTCTTCGTACCAAAATATTGGTTATTATTATCCATTAATGTAATTGGTTGTTTAAATTATTTCTTATAAATCAAATGCATAAGGAAAGTATCTTCTAGATTTTAGTTTTTATGAAAAGCTGTATTTTTCAAAATCTTAAATGCATAATGGTGATTAAGTACCTGCCACATTTCATTACTACAAAATCTTCAAGGTGAGGGAAGACAGGGTTATGAGCAAAAATCATTGTCTATAGATACAAAGAATTCCTGCTGTCATACAGAAACAAAATTGAAGACTTTTTTTAAAAATCTGAAATAAGTAAGTCTTTTACGCTAGATCCATTTACATCAAAATACTTCTAGAGAAAATTTTACTTTTATAAAGCTTACAAACCTTGAAAATATGATCTTTTATTGGAAGTGATGACAGAATGTCGATTATAGTGTTGTGACTGTGACCTTGCAATTACTGATGCCACATACACCAGCTGTGATGAGTATCTATGAACATGAGTTGAGCTTCTGCCAGATTATGGGTAGGACATGGAATTTTGCACTCCATATAAGTGTGCTACCTACTGAAAATGAAATACTCTGCCTTTTACCTTTCTGGTTTTCTTTCTTTGATTGTTTTATATATAGTTTCTCCTAGCAACTACTTCTATTCTACCAAGAGTATTAAAGTGGCAACCTACAGCTAAAATCTACCCCTATATGGGCAGAGATATCTACATAGCTGCATCATGTGTCTGCATATGCCTTGGCACAGCATCAAAACTTTAACCAGTGTCTATGCTTTGGAGCTAAGATAGATACTGATTTTGAGAAGAGAGGAAATTGAAGTCATAAGCATTGACCCATGTTCAAACTGTTAGATTATAACTACAGATTAAACTCCTCATGAGTTAATCATGAGTGAAGCTGGCTTTCACTGTTTCAGAGAAACAAATCTGTATTGTAGAAAATGAACAAAAAGGCTTGTCCATGTGGTGCTATTTATTTAACAACAAGATGTGCATGCACTTTATGATTTACATATGATAAGGTGAAATTATTGAGTCATTTTGCATAGTTGAACTCAACGATTGTATTTATTCTAGTGGAACTGTATCATCTTCTGAGGAATTACCTGAAAGCTGAATTTTTACTGCTAGAACATCTGTTTCTTGTAACAATATGAGTTCTCTAATATTTTGGGGTTTTAGACATACAAAACTGTTCTGCGCACCAGGCAACTTTGGGAGTAAAAAGAACAGTCTGGTTTTTATAGTCTATTTGTTTATTTGAGCTTTTGTTTGTTTGTCTGCTTATGACAGTTATTATTCCTGGAGTGAATGAACACTGAATACATTATATTCTAACCCTTAGAGCTTTATACATCCTCGGTTTTATCTGTAAAGTTGCAAACAAACCAAATTTAAATATTGCACCATTAAAAGCAAACCAGCTTGACTGTTTAAATTATTTGTGCATTTATAGTACATGCTCTCATGATTGTGTTTACTTGTAAAGTATTACTATATAAAATCAAACAGGCAATTAAAGTTCACAAATGTGGGGAAAATATATTACCGACATGACATTGTAATTTAGTACACAGATATTGTATGGTAACATTGTAATGGCCCACAGCCAGTGAATTTTTCTGTGCAGATGGTCCACGCACCTGCAAGCTATTGGAAGGTACCATTTTTTGAAAGCTATGTTTAGGTCTCATGAGAAAGCTTTTTTTGAATGTTAACGCAATGCCCAGAAATTCTGGATTGTAGCAATTATTTTCACTATGATGAGAGAAAGTTTTGTTTATTCCTATATTAGACAAAAAAATATCATGGTGGAAACCTGTATTGCTTAAAGAATAAAGCCTTGACAGACTATAATATGTGAAGATAATTAAGGATTTGGTTGATATAAAAATAATATCTCAAATATTTCAGTGGTTCATATATTGCACCATCACTGACACCTGTTCATATTGGGTTCAACATGGTTGTTATGTGCTATACCACTATTTTGTACCAGCTGTTTGAACTCATTTGGCATAAACAACAGTTATTACATAACAGCATTTTAAAGTGAGGAAAATCATGTCTTTACTGTGTTTCAGGAAAAAAAAAAAATAATTACTTGATTGTCATATTTCAGTGTTATTTCTGTACCAGCAATGTTATTAAAAAATACAGCTATAGTTTAAAAAGAGTTTACCAAGTTATCACATATATGAGCTCCCATTTAAAAATCCATGGAGAATGTATTCACCTACATTTTACACTTAGCTATGCTGTATATCTCCATTGAGAATGATGTAACTTTTTCATATATGATGCTTGTATATTATAAAAATATCTAGTAAAATTAGGAACTGATTGTTCTTCTAACGGTTACAGTTGATTGTGCTTATTGTAGCCATTTTTCTCTTTTTATGCACGTTTTCCCAATTTTTTTAAGAATTGGTATTAGTAAATTGCTTATGATAAAAAAAAAAAAAAAAAAAAAAAAACAACAACAACAAAAAAACCACCTTATCAGATAGCAGTTCCTGAAGAGTGGATTTTAACCTTGATTCAAAATTTAAACTTTTATATGTGAAAAATTACTACAAAAATAACCATTCATATGTGGGGTATTTTTATTTTTCAAGTGGTTTTCAAGATATTTTCCTTCAAAGAATAATGGTCTTACACAGTTGAAACTTATTAAGAGCATGTTATCAAATTTCTGCGCTTTTAAAATTATAGTAAGTTCCTTCCAGAGTACTTTGATAATGTATTAAATTAATTCAATGCTAGTTATTATTCTCACTTCAAATGTTAATATGTTTTATTCATATATCTTAGAGTTGGTGGAAATTAGGGATCTTAAGTGGGTAGTCAGCAAGTTTCCTAGTAATACTAAGATTTTGATTACCTAAGCAAAGAATGCAACTGCAGTTTTACTGAAATGATTAACAAGATTATATGCTTCCATTCTGGTCTGAGAATGGCATTTGTCATTCAAAGATCAACTGAAAAACCTAACAGAATGCAAAATGGAGAGGGGGGGAAAAGAAAAATACAACCACCAAAATCATCAGTATCAGATCCAGAACAAAATTGCCTGAGTTTTCTTTGATGGATCGAAAGTCATGGAAGAAAAAATACTAGACCAATGAGTACTCTGAAGGATTTGAGAAGGTCTTGCTACTCACAGTTTAAATACCTCTTGAACTGACACCAGCACTTTCAGGAAAGATTCCTGAAAGGGCATAAACACGTAGACAACGTTTAGGGAGCAGCAGCAAAATTTATGAGTCATTATCTCTGATAGGTTTGCAAGGTATTACTGCAGACCAACTCACTGAGACAAATTTTCTAAGATATATTCCAAAGGTCTGAAAACCTTGGTGAAAATCAGAAACTCTGTTGCTGATACTCCACACTGCTTATACATTGCAGCCAGACAGTCATGAAGGGATTGGTCAGGTCAATGACAAAAAGCAGACAGGTAGATAGATTTCAGCTTTGGAGTCATATGGAAAAATGTATTTATGATCAGCTGACAAAGAAAGCAGTAAGATCAATGGTGACCAGAAGGAAAGCTATAACTTCTACACATATCCAGAGGACAGCACTCATGGATCCATGCTTTTATAGGTATTAGTGCCTGGAACACAAGGTTTAAAATGGCAGGAAAATAGTGTTAAATCACAGCAGTTTAACCTGCCTAAAGCCCAGCTGGAAGATAACCTAATAACTGTTCACCAGTTGTATACAAGTGCACTGGCACAAAGATAAAAATGTGAAAGTCACACCTAAGATTTGGGTCAATGTATGTTGGCCCTCAGGGTTGAGTACATAGCCAATTTCTTAAAAGATACATGATTTTTTTGTTTATCTTCAACTCAGATAAACAGAATTACACATCTTTTCTGTAGTTTGACTGCTATTTCTTAGCTTTTAGGAAGGTTAACACAAGTATACTAGTCTATTTTGCAAGTAGAGTTTATTACGATTAAAAGCAAGTGCTTACATGATGCAATGTGCTGAACAAAACATGATGGGATATGAATGGAACACGTAAGTTTCTGTAATTTTTCATTTCTTTACCTTTTTTTTTTTTTTTTTTTTTTTTTTTTTTTGTAATTTGTGTTGCTTGTTTCTGGTGCAACAGACCAGTAGGAAGATTTATGTCCTGTTATGTGCCTAAATCTAAATGCTACATCCTCGTACTTCACATAGTTACTGTTTTAGGTCTTTCAGGCACCTGTGTCCAGATTCAGGTAGAATCTGAAACACTGACAGCGTAGATATTTTTGAGTTCCAAGAAACTGGCAGTAGAACAGTGCTTGTAATGTAAGTCTCTTTTCTTATTTTTTTCAGTTAAAATCAAATGGTAAGTGATTTAATTACTACTCGGTTTGGATCAACTACTCTTCACTGCAGTCAGCACAGCAGCAGTGTGCCTATGTTCTCTGCTAGGAGAATAACATTGCTCCTATCATCATCAGTCTGCAAAACTAAAGTTTTTGGCTAGAGTTTGAACCAGTGACTGCAGCTGAACTTTCTGTGTGCAATAATAAATGTAGTGATATTGAAAGCATGAAGTGAACATAAAAGTCTCATTCAGGAAACAGGACTGAAAACCAATCTATGTATTTTAAAGTCTACTCATAAAAAATAATTTAGATACAATTATTTTTTAATAATGAAATTGCAAACCGGTTGGGACATTTGAGTTTATCTTTGTAATTGACTGAGGTACAGCCACTATTTAATTGTACCTAGTTTGGATTTTTCATGCATTTTAATTTTCCCATTTATTTCAGCCTCCTTGTCAGTAGTCTTCAACAAAGATAGTGAAGATACTTCTTTCTGATCTCATAGCTCTGTAATTTGTGTTGTGACTCCCTGTATTGTAAAAATACAGGCATTTTGTTTTTTAAAAAAAGGAAAATAAATCTGAACTTGTTGATTTGTAGTGAGAAAAAAAAAAAAGTCACTGATGTTCTCTGGTATTCATATCATGAAGACTGAAAACCAAGGGAAAGAAATATTCTTAACTGGGGTGGTTTTTTTGGGGGGGTGTTGTCGTTTTTTTTTTTTTTTTTTTTTTTTTTTTACTATTTGTGACAACATAGACATGAATCTAACCTAACTGGCAGCACCATCTGAAGACTTTTTCTAAAAAAACTTTACTGTACTTTGATGTTTTTAAAAAATAATAGACAACCTTAACCTTCTTTATAGTCCACTTTATTATGCATTTATGACCATGTGCTTCCAATTTTTACATTTGTGCTACTCTATACATGAATTGATACAATGCTAGGATGTATACAGGGGAAGAAATGTAGCACAAAACCACATCATTGAAGGTTTGTCTATTCTGCCACTAAAATCAATAGGGAAGACATTTGTTTAAAAGGGTTATATAAGACCTAATTTATCTTTATTAACTCATAAAAAATAATACTCCTAAATGAAATATTTTCTTGACAGTATAAGATTCATATTCTAATGTTCTCCTAAGAAGTTTAATTAATATTTTGAAGATTAAATAGGAATTAGTTCACATTACTTTGTCATTATAATGGCCTTGAACTTTTCCAGTTGTGACTACGACTTTTTGATTTCTTTATAAACAATTTTTTCTCTCTTTTTATCAAGTAATCAGAGAACTTACCTCAAAATAGAAACACAATAGATTTTACCGCTGAAACAAAATCTGCCAAGGAAAAGAGAGAGAGCTGAAATAATATTTACAAACATTATGTTGTTTTCTTCCCTTCTGCCTCATAAATACTTTGTAGGAAATGACACCATAATACAAGTTTTGTCTATAACCTTTACAATTCTCTTTTCTCTGTAGTCTTGGCAAAAGAGAGGAGCAGAATGAGATGTCAAGTAAAAGGTATTGTGGAAGCTTCCAATCACAAAATAGTTTCTGTGTGGTTGTACGCACTTGTTACTAATTACTAGAACTAGCTAAGAATTTTCTGCAAAAGCAATTTTGTCATATAGAATATTCTTTCAGTATGGTACAAATTCCATAGAAAAAATCAATTAAAATCACCTATTTCAAATAAAATCAGTGATGAGAATAAGAAAATAATACTGACAAGGCAAACAGTCAGGAGATGAGATTGAGTGACAAGTATATGAGACAGAACAGAAAGGCTGAATGGCCCAGATTTTCATTACTTGACCTGGCTGGCGGTCCACCTACAACTGAAAATCGGTTCATTTTGAAATTCTGAATGTCCAGCTTTCAGAAGTTCATTGCTCAAAGGAACCAATCACAATTGCCAAGTGTCTTCATAAAGCAAGACAGCATTCAAAAGAAATCCCTGGCTGGAATTTTTGAGAAATTGCTATATGTAATATGGGGAAAGAAAAAATTCCCTTGCCCTGCCCCTGCCCCCCTGAAAGCTTGCCATATTTCACTGAAAAGAAATTTTGTTTCTCAGTTACTCTCTGCACAGGTATGTCTATGTAGTCTGTCAAACATATGCAGTGCTATGCAGACATCTGAGGCACCTGAAGGCAAGGTAACTCAGGCACCAAAAGCTCTACTGTTTATCTTGGCATGTCACCTAGACTACTGCAGATTATTTTTCAAGATGTCTTTGCTTTTAGAAGTCTACATTATTTTATGGGGGAGTAACTCTTTAGACATAGCCTATGTAAGTCTACACAACACTGGTTTGTTCAGATTGTTCAATATTTAAACATTTTGCACAAGCAAGTAATTCAGAGAGTTATCTTGAATCTGTAAATGTGAAGTTTAGAGGTCTTGATGTTGGTAATTGGTACTAGCCCACATCTTACTATTTATTGCTTGCAATATGCTTGTGGACTTACTGAACCCTCACAGAATGCAAATGAATATTCAGACCCTAGATTAAGATGTAAATGATCTGTGTGCATATAGCTACAGCTGTGCTACAAGGCAGTGTAAAGATACCAGTTACCTGTAAACAAAGCTATCTTGTGTATTGGGAACAATCTAGTTTGGCATTACACTGAAAATCACGGCAAATTAGTCAACATTTAAGTTGCTGCTGCTGCAGGTAAATTGCACTTGATACCTAAATTACCTTATTTATGGCTATCCTGTGTATCTCTGAACACTTCTGCCACTGTACAGATACACTTAAAAATTAACTGAAAAAGTTACAAAGGATCTGAAGAGGATGTTTGCAAGAAAGAATGTAAAGTCAAGCAAGGCTTTATTTTTTCATTCCAAGCTTTGTGATAAGCAATATCTGAATGTTCATAAGAATTTATTTTTATCTGTCTATCTATCTATCTATCTATCTATCTATCTATCTATCTATCTATCTATCTATCTATCTATCTATCTATCTATTTATTTTGGGGGAATATCTTCCCCCCCCTTTTTTTTTTTAATCTCCATTTACAAAAATATAATACTTCTGTTACCCTCTGTTAGCTTTTTGTATGCCATTACTTTAATCACTACTTTCTATTTCCTCGCTTGTCAGCATAATGCTAATTTGTAGCAGGAAGACTATGACATAGTCGCCATCATGGAAACATTGGTGGGATAACTCGCATGACAGGGCTGCTGCAATGGATGGCTACAAACTCTTCAGAAGGGACTAAAAAGCGAGGAGAGGTGATGGGGTAGCCCTGTATGTTAGGGAGTGTTTCGACTGCCTAAAGCTGAATGATGGTGACAGTAGGGTGGAGTGTTTATGGGCAAGAATCAGGGGAAAGGCCCACAAGGCAGATATCCTGGTGGGAATCTGTTATAGACCACTCAACCAGGATGCAGAGGCAGATGAAACATTCTGCAAGCAGCTGGGGAGAAGTCTCAAGATCACTAACCCTTTTTCTTGTAGAGGAATTCAACCTACCAGATATTCATTGGAAATACAGCAGAGGAAAGGAAACAGTCTAAGAGGTTCATGGAGTGTGTGGAAGAGAACTTCTTGACATAGCTGGTCAGTGAGCCAGCCAGGGGAGATGCTCCTCTGGACCTGTCATTTACAAACAGGGAAAGACTGGTGGGTGATGTGGTGGTTGGAGGATGTCTTGGACATAGCAATCATGAGATGCTAGTTTCCAGTTCCTGGAGAAGTAAGGAAGGGGGATCATCAGAACTGCTACTTTGCACTTCCAGAGGGCCAACTGTGGCCTGTTCAAAAGCGTGGTTGACGGAGTCCCTTGGAAGACAGTACTGAAAGGCCAAGGGGTCCAGAAAGGCTGGACATGTTTTCAAGAAGGAAGTCTTAAAGGTGCAGGAGCAGGCCTTCCCCATGTGCCAAAAGATGAGCTGATAGGGAAGAAGCCTGGCTGAACAAAGACCTTTGGGTGGAACTCAGGGAAAAAAGAAAAGTCTACCATCTTTCAAAGAAGGTGCAGGCAACTTCAAAGAACTATAAGGATGTCATGAAGTTATGTAAGGAGAAGATTAGAGAGGCAAAAGCCCAGCTAGAACTCATGCTGGCCACTGCCATAAAAGAAAACAAAAAGTGTTTTTACAAATACACTACAAGCAAAAGGAGGGCCATGGAGAATCTGCATCATTTACTCAATGCAGCAGGGGTGACATTGCCACGAAAGATGAGGAAAAGGCTGAGGGATTTAATGCTTTCTTTGCCTCAGTCTCTAATAGTAAGACCAGTTACTATCTGGGTACTCAGCCCCCTGAGCTGGAAGACAGGGACAAGGACCAGAATGAAGTCCCCACAGCCCAGGAGGAAATGGTTGGTGACCTGCTACACCACTTAGATGGGCACAAGTCTATGGGGCTAGATGGAACCTACCCAAGGATTATGAGTGAGCTGGTGGAGGAGATTTCCAAGCCACTCTCCATTATTTATCAACAGTCCTGGCTAACTGGGGAGGTCCCAGAAGACAGGAGGTTAGCCAACGTGATGACGATCTACAAGAAGGGCAGGAAAGAGGATCCAGGAAACTACAGGCCTGTCAGCCTGATATAAGTGCCAGGGAGGGTTATGGAGCAGATCATCCTGAGTGCCATCAGGCCTGTGCAGGACAACCAGGTGATCAGGCCCAGCCAGCACATGAACTCCTTCTATGACAAAGTGACCTGCCTAGTGGATGAGGGAAAGGCTGTGGATGTTGTCTGCTTGGACCTTAGTAAAGCCTTTGACACCATTTCCCACAGCATTCTTCTGGAGAAACTGGCTGCTCATGGCTTGGAGAAGTATACTTTACACTGGGTAAGAAGCTGGCTGGATGGCCAAGTCCAAGGAGTGGTAATAAATGGAGTTACTTCCAGCTGGTGACTGGTTACAAGTGGTGATCCCCAGGGCTCAGTATTGGGGTACAGCCCTGTTTAATAGCTTTATGAACGGTCTGGATGAGGGGATTGAGTGCACCCTCACCATGTTTGCAGACAGTACCAAATTGGGTGGGAGCGTGTTCTGGTCTGGGAAAGGCCGAGCGTAGGAGCTTCCATGTTACGCCCAGAGTGAGGTGAAGACCCAAACGAGGTCAAATGCTGCCAATCAAGAACGTTTATACCGCCCCGGTTCGGCCGGGCACAGCCGGTTCCCCGCGGACCGCCCGCGCCCGGCACGGCGGGGCCCGGTGCCGCTCCGAGAGGCCGCACCGCACCCGCTGCCCCGGGGCGGCCGCTCGGTCCCTCGCACCGCGGCGGGGCGGTCGCCTCAGAGCGGCGGCGCCACCGCACCCGGCCCCGAGGCGCGCGCGCGTCCGCCAGAGCGGGAAAAGGCCCGCGCGCCCCGCGGGGCGGCTGCTCGGCCGTTGGCGCCAGCCCCCGCAGGGCCGAGCCGCCGATGTCTGTCCCGGCCCGGGACGGCCCCGCCGGGGGTCGGTGTGACACCCGGAGCGGGGGGAGACGCACACGCGCTCAGACGGCGCCGATCGGGGAAGTTTCTGGGAGCGGAGCGTCCGCAAGGGAGCAGCGGTAGGAGGGGGCGGGGCGGGCAGCGCGGCGAGAGCCCAGCGCGGGGGGAGCCCGGCCGGCGGCCGGGGCGCGGGGGCGAGCGCCAGCCTGGCCAACTTGATCTTGAATGTTACCAGGGATGGGGCATCTACCACCTCTCTGAACAACCTATTCCAGTGTTTCACCATCCTTGTTGTAAAAAAATTTCTTATATCTAGTCTGAATCTACTGTCCTTTAATTTAAAAACATTACCCCGTGTCTTAGTGCAACAGGCCCTACCAAAAAGTGTCACCATCTTTCTTATAAGCCCCCTTTTAAGTATTGAAAGATCACAATAACGTCTCCCAAGTAGCTGATTTTCTCAGCTGATGAATTTTAAAGACTCAGAATTAAAGACTCACTATAGCTATATAAGCATCAAGTCAGTCTTCTTAACAGCTATCACATTGAAACAAAAGAGAACTGTCCTCAGATGTCCTCTGCTGTTGTCAAGGTATCTGCATTACCTTCTAGAGCCATTCTCTCAGCTGCCTAAAAAAGAATGTAGTGCAATTAGTCTTCTAATACGTATGTCCAACACATAGAGTCAAAATTAGTCTTTGGGGCTCCTGTAACTGAGAAGTATTTTCAAGACAGGACAAGCCATTGCCTGGAAAGATTGTATGTTACAAATTTGCTTCTTTTTTTCTTTTCTTTTTTTTTTTTTATTTTTTTTTTTTTTTTTTTTTTTGTGATGCCTCGATGTCAAGAATGTGCTTGTTTTCTAGCTATGACCCAGATACTAATAAAGGTACTACCAATAGTACCAAAGTTGCTGAAACCTGGCATCTCACAGAGGTAAACTGTTGAACTCAAACAGTACCAATTTATTCACACCCTTACTCTCCAATGTCATCTTTTTATATCATCATATTAGCACATTATAAACAGGACATGAGAAAAAAATACGAAAAATATTTTATAAGTAAACAAGAAATAATGTTGTGGAGACTGATTTTGTCTTCTTTGGGAATATGTGTGCGAAAGGGGAAGAAAACAGAGAAGTAAAAAAGAAAAAGGCCTCTGCCTGATCCTATAGAGCCTCAACATTCGTTTTAAAAGACAGATTCTAAATGAATTCTGAGATTTCTCTTTCTCATTATAAACCAGGTACAGATCTGAGTTTCCACATATTGTAGGAGAATAAATTTTACTAAGGACATACATACAGAATAGTACAGAGAGAAGCTGGAGAAGTGAGTAAGACATAAAATGGGAAGCATATTTCAATAAAAGCTAGACTTTCTCCATTTATCTATTTCATGTGAGATTTTTCAGTGTTTACTTTTGCAGTGTTACTCATCACAAACATATTACTATACATTTACAATTATTTTTTATTAGTAATTGCTTGATTAAACATGTAGTAGGCAAACAAGCCAGTGTGAAAGTAACGGACTACTCTAATGACCAAAACATCGTGAAATAAATTAAATGCTCCGCAATGGCCTCAGAAAACACATTTAGGATAACAGCTGGAGTTTATTTCCAAATCACTGTATGTTTAAAATATACATGAAAACATATTGTATTTCTTTGTTGCTTATGGATTATGCATATATAATGATGGCTAGGGTAGAAATGTGTTTACAGCGGGGAAGAAGATAGTCTGCTTTGCAAGAACAGTATTGTAGTGTTTGGTGTTTTCATGTGAAACAACAGTCTCAAATGCAATCAGGTAATATAAATATTTTCAGGGTATTTTGGAATTGTTTCATTTCAAAATTATGCAAAGATATAAGGAAACAGAAAGTTCCTATTTCAGTTTGGAATCTAGGCCAAAAATCTCCAACTCTGGATCCAACCTCAACCAGTTTATTCAGGATTTGGAGATAGAAGAGAAGGTCTTGGATATGATGATGCAATCGTCCTGTTGTAAGAGGAATATATGATAAGTGAGGAAGGCAGAGAAGGCTAGCACTTTGAGGCAAACCTACAACAGGGGAAAAAACCAAACCTTAAACATTTATGTTAAAATATAAAGTTGCTATGAAATCGCTGTCAGTTTTCATACATCTCAGTATATATACCAGTATAATATATGCATTTCGTATTAGAAACATTGCGGACCCGGTGTTGACCTGTAATTTCAACTCCTAGTTTCGGGGGACAAACCTGCCCTTCTTGAAGAGCTCAGGTTTGCCTCTTTCTCCACTTTGCTGCTCAAGTAGCCAAACTGCCAAGCATATGGCCCATGCCACTAGAAGGCAGAGTGTCACCCATATAAGCTTCTCTTAAGTCTAACAGCCCCACACTAAAATGAGACTTGGCTTATATCTACACGTGATGGGTAAGATTCTGCTCAATTAAATATGAATCTTTAATGTCTGTAGTGACATAATAGACTAAATTCCCATTACATATGGTTTAGCTATTCTATAATAACCAGGTAAGCATGTAGTATCAGATAATATATTTTATCCAGCCTGGACTCCTTGTGCTTTAGATTCTGTGTAGTATCTTTAGTAGAAGTAGGCACTGCAAAGGAACAAACTGAATTAAACAGACACCTGCACTTCATCAGTGGAACCCTGATGAGTGAATTCCTCATCTCCATTGACTATATTGGCTAAATCTTCATTGACTTTGATGGCAATTTAAACTTTTAGCTCTCATGTACATATCTATACTGTAGAAACCAGCATTAAGGAAGAGTGGACCCCACTCCATACATAGATTTGACGTAATATAAGCATGAAGTTAAACACAAAGCCTCAGGTGCTTAAAAAAACTTTCCTAAGCTCATTCAGATACCTGAGGATACCGTGCCTCACCTCCAGCTGGCAGTCCAGTCATGGATCTTTCCTAACCTGCCACTCACACACAGACGTCTTGGATGCCTTAAAGCATCTCAAATGGTATGCTAAATCAACTTAATTGAATTTGAAGAATCAAAAATAATTTTGGCAAAAGTGATGGGTTTGATAGTAAATTAATTAGGAAGTTACATCTTTGAATTTGAAACAGACTGAGAACGGAGCAAAGTTTGGAATGTGCCTGTTAAAGCAGTTATCCAAGATGTTCTTGTGAAAGGGGAGAAAAAAATAGCCCAGCAATGCTGTGAGACAGTCCATTACCTAAGAACTACCAAGCAAGCTTGAAATTTTTTATGAAGTAAGTGAAATAAGATCTTTTCCTCCTGATTAAGGAAGGAGATGTTAATTTGGAACATCTATATTTCTTTCTAGTAATCTTTAAGCACAGGAGCAGAAATGTTTTTGTCTAATAAATTTCCAGATAATGTTGGTCCTAAGGTAATGTGTACAATGAATAAAGGTAGCAGAGATGTTGGTTCAGGTATCTAAATAACAGTAATTAATAATAATTTTAATAATGTCTTAATTAATCGTTTGTAACTCTGGTTCATTATTACAAATTCTTTTTTAAAGACTTTTTATCCATACATTGTAATTAATGAACTCAAGTGAGAGATAGCATCATCATTCTTTTGAGTACAAGAAATCCTCCACAGGAATGCAAACTCAACTCTGCATGGTCCGATGCTCCAACATCTTGTAGAATTTACAGGAGCTGAAGGGAAAATGTTGTTTCTTTTAAGGGTATTCAAAACTTGATTGGATGAAAATCCAAGCGACTTGATCTACACCGGCCCTGTTTGGAGCAAGAGTCTGAATGAGGTGACTTGCAGTTACATGGTTCTGTGCTGATTAATCAGAACTGGCTGACAAGATGATACGTTGTAGAGATATATGTCTTGGTAAGCATTATCCTGAACCTCTTTCAGAAGTGTAAAGTTTGAAATGAGGGATCTTGGCTTGGAGATGGGTCCTGTTCTCTCATTACATCCTCACAGAATAAATAATCTGTGGTTGATACTTGTCTTTTAGCTATTTGTCTTCCCAACTTTACAACACAAGTGTCTTCAGCAGATACTGAGTTAGGGATACTCATAGCTAAAATCGAAGTTTCTGAGCCCTAGCTCTTCAATAAGCTGTTGCAAGTTCAGACTTACCTGTTGTCCTGTCACCACAGCAGAGGACAATCAATGCTGAATTACGTAAACTGGCTGATGAGTATTAACAGAGATACCACAGACAGAAGCAAGGATATTCTCAAACAGAATATATATCTAGATACTGATGTCAATCATTATGAGGTTTGATTATGTTTTGCTGTAATCAATTCTACGTCATAACTGCAGTGCACACTGCCTTTTTGAAAGCATATAATTACTGTCCATACATATTCATAAGAGTATCTGAACCTTTTCAATATCCTAATACTCTCTTGCACTTAGTCATGAGGCTCCCCCACTCCACAAGCCAAAACAGTAGAAACATAGAAAAGTTTTCGTTGGGAGGGTCCTTTAAAGGTCATCTAGTCCACCCTGCCCTGCAATGAGCAGGGACATCTTCAACTAGATCAGGTTGTATCTAGATCCATATTCTGTAACAGTAGTCTTGTATGTGACGGGTTAAAAGAGCAGAGACATTTCAACATTCATGTCTTAAAAAAGAGATGGTCAGACCCTCAGGATATTAATACAGAAATATATGAAAAGTTAATTTCCAGAAGTGCAGGGCAATAAAAACAAGGTCTGTCCAAACTCTTTTATTAATAATTAAAGAAGTATGTATATGTGAAGTGCTTTTTAAGTAATGAGTGTTAGTCATAAATATTTAACCATTGTGCTTATGAAATATGCCCTAAATTATGTCCAAATGTTAACAAGAATTTCTTATACTTGACAGAACAATGAAGCCCATAAATGTTTCAGAAGTGTGTGTCTGACAGGTGGAAGCTGAGAAGACACATCCTGCTCTTTGTTTTGACACTGCAACCTTCAGGTCTCTGCTTTTCAAGCTTAATAGGAACAGAGAGCTTTCTATCCAAAGCCAGTATCAACTCATAGAAGGTTCCCTTTGGAGTTTGTTATCAGGCAAGCACAAGTTGCCTCATCAAAATCATGGGGCAATAAATTCAAAACACATAAGCAGTGGCTCAGTCCATCCTCATATTGAGTGTATTCTGCATGGTGTTGATCTTTATCAGGAATGAAGTTCATAGGAAGTTTGCAGAATGCTGACTTCCTATTCCCTTCAAGAAGGAATTAATTGATTGTCCTCAGGAGGTACTCAGCATCTGTTGCAACAATGTCTTGAAGAATTACTTGTCAAGGAAAAATAAAAGTAAGTATTCTAATACACTAGGAGGTAACTGGTAACATTATAATTGCAATTAGAATAAGTAGTGATGGAGGGAAAATGGAGGAAAATATAGGTAATCACTTACTGATAAATTCTACACTTGCTGCTTAATTTTGCAGTTTGAAAAACGGAGTGTCTTAGAATTGTAATCCAGGTTTTGTCCTTTTTAATGTATTTTAAGTAAAGACAGAATAAGTAGGAGAACGGAATATGACCTATTTAGAGTAGAGAAGAACAGAGAGAAGTGAAGACTCCAGGTGAAGACTCCTGTTATGACTTGGGGTAAGATCTTTTCTTACACTCCCTCCTGGAACTCTTCTCTCTAAAAAATGGAGAAACTAGTACTGGAACATCTCTCTGAGAACTGTGGGACTTATGTGTCCACTGTCTAGTGACTGAGGTGACACTATGAACAGAAAAGGTTTTCAGTACGGCTAAAGAAATAATTTATATGGAGGAATAAATAATAAATTCAAAGAGTGCTGTATTTATCTTAGGACAGACATTCAGAGTTTTCACAGGCTTCTCAATGCTTCAGCTCAGGCAGAAAATCTCAGCTTTACAGTAGTCACTGATCCCTTCTGTCACTACGACAATAAAGCTAGAATTTCACCCAAGGAGTACAGAAGAGCTAGAATATTCAGTGTATTCTGCCAAAAGGTTATTTTCAAAGATTTCAGCTCCCTTTTCTTTCTCTCCCTGTAATGGTTCTCACAGAGCCTACAGCAGATACTTGGGTGTAAAATCTCTATAAAAGATGCTCCTTTCCCCTATGAACATATCATCTTTAATTGCTTTATGAAAGGCCTGTAGGGCTTCCACCTCTATTCACCTGGGCCTCCCAGTACCAGAAAATAGTTTTTTGATCTTTACAGTTCCCTCACAGCATTATAATGAGTTTGTAAAAGCATTTCTTCTTCCCCTACTCCCCCCCCCACCCCCGTCACTGATTTCCATCTGAACTGCGAGTTGTATTAGCTTTTCCATTATAACCTCCTTTTCAATAGTACTGTACACGTCTTAGCCAAATGGAACTACTGCAGCTCATATGTGACAGTAACACTGAGGAACTCCGAATCCCAGACTCCCAAGTACTTTTTGCTGTCATCAGAGTGGGTCCAGGCAGTATCCTTTCATGAAAAGCAAGACTGTGAAAGAAGTCAGGTTCATGCCCTTGCTTAAGGCAGAAGAAATAATGACAAAGCAGTAAGAGTGGGCATACTTTGATTAGTGTGGAAATATTTTAATGAAGTTAAGAAGATACCAATATATACAGTTAATTTTTATTAAATATTTTTGCGTGATCAGAGGTGTCCTATGATAACACAAGTTAAGGATGTGCAATACATATTGAACCTGGACAATTGCTTATACTTTATAAACAAAGAAGGTTATTCTATTCTTCAGCATACATACTGATTCAATTACATTCTATTTACAGAAGAGCTTCGTCTCTCATATACTGGAAATCTGGAAGGCATATCAACTACACAAAAATTTTACTGTCCTTCACATTATTACCATTACCTGCTTTCCAAAAGTAGACATAGGTCATTAAAACCTAACCAGGATGATGGATTTTTTGGTAATTACATTTAAGGTGGTAAAAAGTCATATGAGTGAATACAATATTAAGAAAGCAGATGGCAGAGATGGCGCTGTATGACTCCAAGACAACTGCAAATATCACTTGTGTAGTTTCAGCATGGTATTTAGTAGTAGTCACTGAGTTTTCTATAGTCTGCTGACACATCAGTGTGTTACTTCAGAACTGTGGCATAACCTTGTTGAAAGCTATTGTAAGCGATGACATCACAGGTTGAAAAATAAATTTATCACCATATCTGACAAAGTGAGAGCAGTACATCACAAATGCAAATATCACAAGTCAGGAAGTCTGAATTGATCCAAGTGTTAGGGTGAGATGTCCATCATATGCTTTGTTGTTTTTTTTTTAATAATTTATTCAGACTACCTCCCAGTGCCAAAACTGTATGGGAAAGTTTCAGGAATGCAGAGCAAAATGAACTTTTTAAGACTGGACATCTGAGCCATTCCAAATGACTTTTAAAGGTAAGACCTCATGACTGACCCTCTGGAAACCACCTGGTCAGTTCACTAGCCTTTTTCTAATACAATTCTACTTAGCTCTCCATCTCCTTTGCAAAAATACACAGTGATTCTATGGGATACCATATCCACGTATCCTAAGACTTTTACAGGTAGCATGTCTCCACAGTAAAGTTCTTCCTTTTGTTCCCCCCAAAGTTACCTTTGACACCTAGGAACCCAAATGCAATATTTGCCCATTAGCGACTGAAACCATTAGCCAGAATTAACTGGCAAGTGCAAAGTTTATCACCCATATATGTATCACAACTTCCTACTAATTGTTAAAAGTATTTTAAAGAACTGGTTATATGAATAACACTTTGGTAAATACAAAGTTTGTGTCTGTGCAGTACTGCTCAGTAGTTTTGCAGTTATAGATTTTCTAGAAGCAGTATAGTATCTTGTATTTTATATATCTTTAAAACTCATATATTTATACATATTTATATATTAATATATTTATGTGTATTAAAAAGCATTTGCAATATACTTAATTGACAACATGATATATTTGAACATATTCACTGCAATGCATTGAAAATATATTTTGTTCACACAGACAGTTGTTAATTTAAACAGGTTTCATTGAAAACTTGAGTTTGAGATTTTGGTATATTTTCATAGTAAATCTACAAGACTTGCTGACTTAAGATTGCTATAATTTATCACTATAACTTTTTATAAAAAACAGTAAAAGATTAGTCAAAGCGAGTATTTAGTACATTTTAATGAAATCAAGATTTCTAGAGAATCCCAAACAATTATTATGGGATTTTTTTTTGTGAAATAATGGACTATCAAAAGATTTTAAAATGTATTTATTTCATTCAGATTATTTGATTATGAATTTTAACCTGATGTTATTCTGGAAGGAAAAATGTTCTTACTGCAAGAAAGATCTGATGACAATGCAATACTCTAATATAGCGTATTATGATATATCTATATTATATATATATATTACAGCTAAAAGAGTAGTTTGCATGTGTGCATCTCTCAGTTTCTGCAATCTTGTCAAATAATTTACTCTTTCTTAGATTATAGATTGACAATCCCATATTTTTCTAGGAAATCAAATAAAAATTGAAAGCAACATATTCATGAACAACTATAAACATCACTATGTTGTTTCATGATAAGATTTTGTTTAAATACACAGTGTATGTTCAAAGACAGTGTCTTCTGCATGCAGGTATGCATTGCATGCATAATTAATTAATTCAAACTCATGAAAAATTGTGAATTATGTTAAAAAAAGCCTAATCAAGCTAAGTGTGGGACCTAATATATTTTTCCACAATTTTCTTACATTTCTGTAATAAATATAAAAAATACATTAATATGTGCCAATTTTATATCATGTTTTGGAACAAAACAACATTTTATTGTAATGTTGAAGCTACTATCATTGTTTGTTTATCTTATTTTCCAACTATTCTTCTACAATACGAGTTTCCATTTCAATGTTTTCTTTTTTTTTCACAGGCACAGATGTGTTTTTAGCCTTTCCATGTATTCTTATATCTGCTATATTCAGCTGGCTTTTCAAGTTCTCAGAATACATTTTACCCCTTTCACTTTCTGTAAAATTCAAGCTTGAGTGACCAATACTCATTATACACCAGTGTTACAGTTTTGGTTTGTATGGACACAGAAATAATAATCTGAGATAACTTGTTCAGAGATATAAACAGAAGAAATATTTTTTCTGTTTATCTGTATATGTAGACCAGCCTAGTAAGAATTCTGTCACTACACTTGTCCTGCACTCGCACAGAATCAATAGAAAATAATTGAGTTTTTCATAGTTGTAGTTACAGAGTATTTCCTATATCCCAAGGATATATGAAATGGAAATTATTTCTTAAACAGCGTTTTAAATATCAGGGTACTTTTCACCATATATATATATATATATAAAAAGACAACCAACAAACAAAGAAAAATAAAACATATTCCATTTTCAGCAGTGGGAGGGGAGGAAGGTAATTCCTTTTTGTTTTTAACAAATGCCTGTTTGATTTTTTTCTTTGGTCTAACTATTAAAAGTTAATCTGCTGCACCCTTTTGAATACTGTATTGCCTTTATACGGCAAGATACTGGGGGTTGTCCCAACTGACCTACAGGACCTTGCACTTGGCTTTGTTGAACTCCACGAGGTTCACTGCAGACCAACTCCAAAGCCTGTCAAGGTCCCTCTGGGTGACATCCCTTCCCTCCAGCATGTCAACTGCACTGCACAGCTTGGTGTCATCAGCAAAACTACTGAGGGTGCACTCAATGCCACCATCTATGTCACTGACAAAGATGTTGAAGCAGCACTGGTCCCAGTACTTTACCCCTGAGGAACACGACTCATCACTGCTCTCCACTTGGACATTGAGCTGTTGACCATAATTTTTTGAGTGTGACCATCTAGTCAATTCCTTATCCACTCAGTGGTCCACCCATTGAATCCATGTCTCTCCACTTTAGATACCAGGATGTCATGCAGGACAGTGTCAAAAGCTTTGCACAAATCCAGATATATGACGCCAATTGCTCTTCCATCATCTGTCAGCACTATAACACCATCACAGAAGGCCACTGAATTTTGTTGGCTGTGACCAATCACCTTATTTTAGATGTGCCTTAGCATATTTTCCAGGAGTATCTGCTCCATCATCTTGCCAGGCACAGAGGTGTTACTGACCAACGTGTAGTTTCCTGGGTCATTATTACCCTTTTTAAAAATGAGGGTTATGATTCCCCTTTTCTAGTCAGTGGGAAATTTGGCAGACTGCCACAGCTTCTCAAATAAGACTGCAGCTTTAGTTACTTCATGTAACAGTTGGTTCAGGACCCGTGGATGCGTAACTATGCACCTTTAGGTTCCTTAGATATTCTTGAACCTGATGTTCTCTGTAACAGGTGGTTCTTCATTCTCCTAGTTGCTGCCTTTGCCTTCTGAAACTGCCCTTCACATCCCTTTCCAGTTTTAATTCTATCAAGGCCTGAGCTTTCCTAACCTGGTCCTTGCCTGCCTGGAGAATTTCTCTGTATTCCTCCCAGGATACCTGTCCTTGCTTTCACCCTTATGATTCATCCATGCAGGCCTCCTGGTGCTTTTGCCTGACTTCCTGTTTGTTGGAAGGCATCACTGCTGAGCTTGGAGGAGGTGATATTAACCAGCTGTCTTGGGTCCCGCTTCCAGCCACGACAATCCCATGTTAGTCTACCAAGCAGATCCCTAAAGAGGCCAAAGTCAGCTCTCCTGAAGTCCAGGGTAATGAGCTTGTTGTATGCCCACTTTGCTGCCCTAAGGATCTTTAACTACACCAGTGCATGGTCACTGCAGCCAAGGCTGCCCTTGAGCTTCACGTTCCCCACTTGCCCCTCCTTGTCGGTGAGATCGAAGTCCAGCATAGCACCTCTCCTTGTTGGATCCTCTGTCAGTTGGAGAAGGAAGTTCTTGTCTGTATGTTCTAGGAACCTCTTGGTTTGCTCATACCCTGCTGTGTTTTCCCTCCAAGGGATTCTGGGGTGGCTGAAACCCCCCATGAGGACCAGGGCTTGTGAACGTGAGGCTGCAGCTGTCTGCCTATGAAAGATTTCATCTGCTGGGTCTTCCTGGTTGGGCGGCCTGTAACAGAGCCCCATGATAATGTCACCTCTCCCTGCCCTCCCTTTAATCCTGATCCATAAGCTCTCATCTGGCTCTTCATCCATATCCAGGTGGAGCTCCATGTTCTCCAGGTGGTCTTTGGCACAGAGGGTGCCACCCCATCCTTGTCTCCCCTGCCTGTCCTTCCTAAAGAACTCTATTCCAATGCTCCTGTCATAGAAGCCAACTTGCCATGTGTCCATGAAGCCAGTAAGATTGTAGTCCTGCAGGTGTGTACGTGTCTCTAATTCTTCCTGTTTATTCCCCATGCTGTGTGTGTTTGCATAGGAGCATTTGAGTTGGGCCCCTGATGAATCTGGAGTTCCTGTGTGCTGCTCTTCAGGTGCTCTCCTGCTGACCTGTGATCCCCCTCCGTGCTCTGGGCATCTCTTTCTGGCACGGGCATCAAACTGGTATCAGCAGGATGGATTCAGGGTTCCCCTCCCCCAGAAAATTCAGTTTAAAGCCCTCTTCACCAGCTTGGCAAGCCTGTGATCAAAGATGCTCTTTGCCTTCTTGTCACGTGGACCCCAGTAGACCAGGTTTCTTAAAGTGTGTCCCATGGTCTGAGTTGCCAAACCCCTGTCTGTGGCACCAGTCCCACAGCCATTTGTTGATTTGCCAGATTTGACTGGCCCTTTCAATCTTTTTTCCCTTTGTCCGGGAGGACTTATTCATAAACTACCTGCATTCCAGAGTACCGTACCACTACTCCCAGGGTTCTGTAATCCTTCTTGATACTCTTCAGACTGCTCCTGGCTGTCTCACTGGTGCACATATGAAACAGCAGTAGATAATAGTGGACTGCAGGAGTCTTAGTAGTCTTTGTGGAATCCATGATACAAGCCCCCAGTAAGCAGCACAGTTCACTATGAACTATGGTGGAAACTCCCTGGTTGATTTTGGAAACTTAGGTAAAAAAAATGTCTTGTATTTTAGTATTCTTATATTCGTCTAGTGGAAGAGAAATAATATTTCCCAAATTCTTGTAAGTAATTAAAAGTTATATCCACTACTTACTTTAGTTAATTAGCACATTTTTATTTAAGTTAAAGCCCTATGTTTTGCACAGTGGGAAGGAACTCAAATTGGTTTAAATTCTCACTTTAACAGAGTTCGTGGTGAACCTCCCAATGATTTTACTAACTTCAGGCTTTTATCTGAGGATCTTTTTTGTCCCTGTAAAATCCACTTATGCCAGTATTTTTACCTTTCAACTTCAAAATCTTTTTATAAGTAATTTATTTTTCCACTGGATTTCAATGCATAGTTCCATGTTTTTGCTTTAACATACAATTAAGATTTTTTTACATTTACATGCTATGATATACAGAGAAAGTTGTTTGTAATAATACAAAAGAAGCTGGATAAAATGTTGTTGCTGTGATTATTCTTCGTGACTGCTTTCTTGAAGATCTGTACTTTCCACTTAGGTGGTCTGTACTGAAAGCTTCTATCATTACTGTGATTCTGCCTCCTTTACGGATTAGTTTATTCATACAGTAGTTATGGGTTGGTTTTTTTTTTTTTTTTGAAACTGCACATTCCGTGGGATATTGACTGTTCTTAATGGAGGATAAATGAAAGAAATGGTAATGGAAAAGGTAAGCACTAAAGTGGAAATTTCTTTTGAAAAATAGAGTTTTTTCTTTAGACAATGCTGACTAATTTCTTGTAGCAACACATAATTCCATTTCAATTGTCCTGATGAGTAAGAATTACTATATACTAAGCGTATTGGCTATGAAACAAATGGAAATGGGGTGATGCTTCTTCCATTTCTTCTCCTATTGTTGCCAAAAGAATAATAATAAGAAAAAAAAGTGTATCCTATGAAGCTTATTTTCTGTTATTGTCACCAAAATAAATAATAAGAAAATAGAATAAAATAAAAATAAATAATAAAAAACCCCAGAGTTTTATGAAACTTACTTTCCTTCTTGGCAGAACGATGTGACAAAAATAAAACTCTTTAAAAATTGCCTTACATTCCCTGTATGGAATTGCTCCAAAATGCATGATAAAACATGTTTTTCCCCAGAACCTCTTGTGAGCTTAAATTATGAAATGCTTACTCGGTTTGGTACCTGGTAGATAGATGCACAGGAGATCTCCATGATTCACCGAGATTTTCAGCAGAAGACTTATAAACTGAGAAGACTTACAAGCTGATCAGTAAACCTTTCTCAAGGGTTTGTTACTAAAAAATGTTTAAAATTTTAAAGGGAATCATTACAGAGCCATCAAGCTACAGTTCTGATTTGGATAGGGGTAAATTAGTATTTCTCAAAGACTAAAGCAAAACCCCTTGCCAGATTCTCACTGATTATACATTAAACTATTCAAAATGCCACTATAGTTCTAAGCT
Organism: Falco naumanni; assembly: GCF_017639655.2. Taxonomy (NCBI): domain Eukaryota; kingdom Metazoa; phylum Chordata; class Aves; order Falconiformes; family Falconidae; genus Falco; species Falco naumanni. The sequence continues at coordinate 40,706,070 of NC_054055.1, forward strand.
AAAGAAGTAGCCATCACACTTTATGCTATCTGGAATAATGTACATAAACAGTTACTGGACCAAAGATATGAACATAAAAGCAGTTACCTGTGTCCCAGGTGAGAAAGGAAGTAGATGGATACCAATAGTAACAAAGATTAAGATCACATTAGAGGAAAGCATTCTAGCAGTCAGAAAAGTAAACAATTTACCTTTACATTTTGGAATGCCATTACTGGAAGTCTTTAAGAACAGGTTAGAAAAATATTTTTGGCAAATACAAGGTCATTCACCATGTGTTAAGACTTAGAAATTAATTAATTCATTCTCTTCTGTCTCTGTGCTTTCTCTGATACTGGTTCACATAAAGTGAAGTTCTATTGAAATTGTTCTTTCCTATCCAGATGGTAAAATTTTCGGTGCTTGGTATAATTATTATTATAAGTCTGTCTACACACCATATTTGGTTCCTCAGTATGAAATTCATTCTATAAACATAGATTTAGGAAATAGAAGGGGAAATGTCTTTAATGGACTATGTATATCAAAGGATCACAGAGTTGAATTAATTTGCTTTAAAAAAAAAAAATAATAGTCTGTCAAAATGGATTGATATCTGGATTTTCATAACATAGCTGCTAATCCAGACACTCATTTTGTGTTCTGATGATTGCAGACTGCCATTTATTGATCAGTAAAGAAATACCATTTTTTGCTGAACTGAAAAGGCTTCAAGTCTGGATCTTGGTGGTCTGACAGGTCTACTTTCCTGTAGAAACACTACAGGGAAAAGTTTTACTTTAACAGTAGTGGTGTTACCGAAATCTCGGAATGAAGAACTTATCGACACCAATGTGATGGTAGATAAGCAGACACTTCTTTATTAACGGCCGGGTGCGTGAGTGAGTCCTCTCACGATCAATGCACACCATGGTTCAAAATCATACACCTTATATAGAACTCATTCAAAAATATTCATTAAGTATTCATGCATAATCATAATATTTTCCATAAATCATTAACATACTCTCCTCCCATATCCGATTCTGCGCAGTAAAGCTTAGAAAGGTCTGGAAATGGTTCTGGGGTACGACTTGGATAGGTGGTATATGAGTCGGTGGTCTCGATCTCCCCCTGCCAGAATTACCTTTCACTTAAGGTAACTGTTTCTTGGCCGGCAACTATGGGTTGCTTCACTCGACTCTCCCCAGTTCACATTAATTCGCATTTTGACATTTTAGAGCATTCTCCTAGGTTACATATAAACAATCATCTCGAATCTTAAGTCTGTTATCTAAGTTCTAAACATTCCTACTAGGTGATTCTGACCAATACCTCCGGCCTTAGTATGGGGCTGTACAGAAGATTTTTATAGCAGCTTTTACTATAGAAGTTTCATTAAAATATATTTCTTATCCTTCTATATTTCTATTACGTGATTGATTTTATAAAATCACATAATCAATCAAATAAAGTCAATCAATCTTAACTTATTAGCAAATCTGTAACAGTGGTTCTATGAAAATATCCTTTAAATATTTATCTTTTCATCAGGCATAAATGAAGGAATGATGCTAAGAATAAGACAGGGAAGCTACAAATAGTCCCTATTAAAGTGATTGTATATCATGCAGGCTATTGAATTGTTGCTCAGCAGAAGAAAGATATTAAGCAGCATGTTGGAGGCATGGACAGTTAGCTGGAATCTGTGCGTACCAACTGTGAATTACAAAAATGTAGCAGGTACCTTTTCTCTTCTCTATTTCTTTCACTGGGACACTTGAATAACAAACCAAAAGCTCTGCTCAGAATTTTGCTTTAGCACTACTAAATACTACTGCTCTGTGCTTTTATATTAGTTTGGAAACTTGATAGATGTTAATTTTCTATGAAACATATATAAATTAGGGTTATTTTATTGGCAGTTTTCACACCCAGTGTTCCATACCAAACCGTGTGGGATTTTACTCATACTGATATGACCATCATTTTCAACTCATTGTCATAGAATCTATTGTGAAGTAAATATAAACTGTAGACAGACATTATTTTTTATGAGTGTAACTGGTGTCAATTTGTGTTCCCGTTTGTCTCACTTTGCTGACACACATATTTCTAAGTGTCTAAGCTATTCATTTTTTAAGATTGTAGATAATGTATAAGCCTTCATTTTTAGACAGATTTTTATTTTAAGAGTCTAGATATGCATATTGCAAGAAACCTGTAGTGTTCAAAATGGAAAGCAGTTTTAGGAGAAGAATAGTTCCAATGCAAGTAGTCAACAGTTAATAAAAATGTGATCTGTCATTCAGTCAAATATCCCTTTTAATGATTCTTTATGGTGAACTAGGTGACTATCCTTCTGCTGAGTGGTGGTAGCTTCTGAAGTGATGGAAAATGTTTTCTTCTGTAAGATGAAATCTCAATGCAAAGTCTGGAAATAGTTATATTTGTTTTATATACAGCTGTTTAGCAATGATAGAATTGATGTGATCACAATGAATAGGTGGGAAAAGCTTTCCCTGACGCCCCACTTCCTCCAAAAAAAAACCAAAAAAAAAGAAGTCATCCCGAGTGTTTGGCTGTCATAGAGCAGTTATTTCAAGACTGGAATTAGCTTTAGGAAACGTAGCAATAAGTGCAAAACTCACTTATATTTGCTAACTATAAATATTTTTTTAAAAAAAATACATAAGAATTCCTAATTATTATTTTTTTCTAAAGCTAAAAATTGTACGCATTAAGCGAGGTGTAAGACTGTGTGTAATAGCACCACCTGGTGACCCTATCACAGCAATGCTATATACAGGTAAGTACAGGTTTTTTAAAAAAATAATTCTCCTGGCTGTCTCAGAAAAAAGTTCTGCTGGATAGAAGAAATATGCACTGTACCCAAAATGTATATGGCCCCAATATTCATTTACAAGTTAAATATGATCAGGAAATGGTTGGTAGCTTCAGTCTTTGTGGATTCCAAATACATTTTGTATGTTGAAGCCCAATTTACATATATAGTTAGGATTCAGGAGAAGAAAGTGTGTGGACTAACTCTTGTGATGGCTACAATCCCCCTGTTACATTTTTATTTTTTTTTTTTTTTTTTTTAGGAAGAAGTAAAAGAAAAATCGACTCTATTCAACCTCTCTATCTTAAAAAGGAAAGGCTTAGAGTACATTAAGAAAATGTTAATGATATTTGTGTGAGGTCTACATCCATTTCACTGCACTATTTCACTATTGATGAATCTTTTCAAAGTTTACTCTCCTCTGTTAAAACTTGTGCTTTGGCTGGTCTATATTCTGCTTCTTTCCTTTTTCCCATTTTTGCCCTGAGAAATGATACCCTGTGTTTCACCAGTCAACAGTAACTCTTGCAGATACACACTCTGTAGTCTTTGATATGGTGTGCTTCAACAGCAGAGCAAATAATTGAAACTAGTTTCCTTGAAATCAGTTGAGATTTCAGCAGGCCTGAAAAATAGAACAGATTTGTAGCTGAAAGCTTTCCAAGCAATCTGTTTAGTTCTGCATGTGCTTCAACTCAATTTCATGGTAATTTCATAAGGAGGTTGTATTTTAATGCAGTGTGCTGCAGAGCTGAAGCTTTTACCCTTTTATTTAAGTAATACAGTCTGAATATATATTTTTTATGCCACTTTAGTTAGTAATATAAATTATTGCTGCAGCACATTTTCAATTTGTGTCTCCCAATAGCTTCCCAATCAGTTTCCTTCCCAATATATAGCAGCTAGCAATGTATATAAAGTTATCTATTTAACTCAAGTGTTGTTCCCCTTATCTTGTCTCTTTGGGTTTGGATTTTGTTTGGTTGGGTTTTTTTGGAGGGGGGGGGGGGGGAGGATTTTTTTTTTTGCAAAAGCTTATTTATTAAGTGTATCCACTTAGCTAATTACAGACAACTAATATAAGGTATAAGTGAATTGACCAGCGGGGTTAGATAAAAGCCTGGGAGAAAAGTATTTTTGTATTATAATGAGTTGTTAATAAATGAAAGATGCTTTTTAGAAATTCAGGTTATAGTGGCAAATTCCATACATAAATGATAAAAGTGTCTTAAATTGGTTTGCTTTCTCTCTGGATCACTCTCTTATTTGTGTATTACAAGGAAGATTATATGTTCAGCTCAGGAAGCACAAACAACAAAAGTAAAATTGCAAATTAATGAAAGAAAAAAGGAACTGTACAAAATTGCTTAATTGATCATGTTACTCATAGTCATTTTTAAAGGCAAAAAAGAAAGAACATTTTAATAGAAAAAAAAGAAGTATTTTTAGACCTCTTGGACATGAAGACCTCTAGCATATATTTATAATATTGTCCATAGCACATAGATAAAGGTTTTCTGTTAGAAAGCATATACCGTATCTGTAGAGAAAAAAAAGCTGGCCATTGATTTGTAAAGACTATTTTATTCAGTATACTGATGGCCTTTTATTATTGTGCTTCTCCTTTATCAGTGGAAAAGCATCTCTCGTTTCCCAGTGTGTATGCCTGGATGTGACTGAGGCTTAAGGCCTTGACTGAAAGTCAAGCTAAATATTGTGGAATTAATATAATTCTCTTCATTGGTGTAGTTTTTGTTTATACCTCCACTGTATATCAAAACGGATTCTCAGTAATACTCAGTTGTTAGCCAGCTACCTTTGCCAAAAGTCGAGATGGGGTTATTTGCTTGCTTTTCTTCTTTTTGTATTTTATACGTTTACAGGGAGAAAATTAGACTGAACCACTTTATACATATGCATATAAAGATTTGCTTAATTTTTCTCTCTTTAAGGTGGATGATGTTTCCTCATCAACCATTCATCTCATGATCATCATAGCCTTTCCACTGTTGTTCCTAGATAGATTACTGATACTTATTCTTCCTAAAGAGTAGGTAAGTTTAGAAACCATTTGCACACAGAATGTATTCATGTACTCTGACTAAAGCATGTTGTTGGTATAATTCATTCCTGGAAACAAATCATACCAATTCTTTATATATGTTTCTGTCCTTTGAATATAGATAATTAACATACATTTGATCTTCAGTTTAAATTAATCAATCGTTTGGACCTCAGATACCTATGCTGTTACTACCTTTCTAATTCATCTTAGCAATGAAGATAGTTTAGAACATTTTTGGGGTTTTTGTTTCTTTCCTGTTCCAGGCAGATTTTGATATTGTTGTGCTGAGATCAAGGTGTTCTACATGGTAGGTACTCTTAAGTTGGCTCGTAATATTTTTTACTACAAAACCTGTATTTGTAGAATGTAAGAGTCATTTGAACATAGATGGTGAGTGCTCATGGAGGTATGTTTCCTGTATTGGTTTAGATCAGTGTATAGAATATAGAAATTAACAATATTTCAAAATACACTTTTAGTGTAACACATAGAAAGTTAATAGTCTAGAATTAAAATCTTTAACAAAATTAAAAGATGTTCCTTTGCCTGTGTATGTACACACACTCAAATATATATAAAGTACATACATGTGCATACATATATGCATGTGTAAGTGCACATGTATATATATGTATAGATACGCAAATATAAAAAACATTTCACGATGTTTGATTTATTCTTTAACTAATCAATTAATTATGTAAGAATCACTTTGTCAGGTAGGTGAATGGAGTGTTCAAGAAATGTGTAAATGTTGCATGAAATTGTATGAAGGAATACTGAGAGGATGAGAATTGAATGGAATAGTTTGTATAGATTCCTGGTTGCCTTTTTTAATCTCTTCTGAGGAGACAGAAATGTTATTTCTTCTTCAGAGGTCAAACGTAAAAAGATTTTCAATTGAATTTTAGAATGGATAATCCTAACAGTAACATGGACCCAGGCAAATTTCATACCTCAATCTAAAGACAGTAGTAGAAAACCTTTTCTTTAAAGAAAAGTTATTGAAATGAACAGTCATGCCTTAAGGACTTCTTCAATTTTATCAGTTTCTTCATTTGGGAGTCTTTCCAGCTAAATGAAAACATGAACCTGCTTACAACCCAGTTCTAGTATATAACAAGATACTAAAGCAGAATAGGAATTTGATCTGGTTGTCTTACAACCCAGCTCAGAATTTTCTCCACCATAAGTGAAAAAAAATTGATTTTTTTTTTGACCATAAATATTCTAAGAAAATATAGTCAGAATTTATGTTCTTTGCTGCAAATAAAGTTACTGAAATTACAAAATACATCCTACCTAGCTCAAATGTTGAGTAATATAGTTAAGAATCAGACATTTCATTATTCTCCAGAGCTCTCCTATCAGATGCAGAGAACTGATTGTCTTTCTGAAAAAAAGATTGTGATAACTCAAAATTATTGGCCTCTTCTTTCTCTGTAAAATGAGATGAGAAAAGATAAAGTTGGACAGCTAAGCTTTTTGAGGAAGATGTGTTGCATCTACTAAATGGGAAAGTTCTTAATTTTTCCTGCATGACATCCTGAGGATGTCTTTTCTTTTTCTAGAAAGGCTATGGATGTAACTCACATCTGGATCAGTTCTGTGGATGCCTGTATCAAGTTTCAAACTTCTACCAAAAACCTGTTCCTTTCCTTTACCATTTAATCGTACCCCTTAGAACAGATCAGTTCTGTCTAAAGATATCAATTAAGAGAAATCCGTAATATCTGACCAGGCATCACTCAAATGGTTACTGGAATGAAGAATTAGATTTGTGGCAGAAGACCACCTTGAGATGATTCAGTTTGTCAAAATGCATAAAGGGTTTTTTTTGAAACACAGTGGTGTTAACACATGTCCAGAAAAGCTTAAGATAGACTTAATATTTCACATGAATCTGAAACATAATGTGTTATGAAGATTACTTTAACAAAATGGTCTGTCTTACACGACCCCTGTTACATCATGAACATTGTCTTCCTTCCAGGATTTAAACCTTGCTTCACAATACAATGGAATTGCAAAAGTTTCCATCAAATATTATGGAAAATCTATGGAGAAAATAAATGTCCAAGAGACTTAGTTGAAGATACATAAAAGTACCTCTCAAACAAAACTTATGGCAGCCTAATAGCTGCTGATAACACACAGTTTGTCAACAGTACTCAGACAAGATATAGCAATAGGCTATTTTGTCCATTCCCCACCCTTCTTTCCTGTAAAGGGAATTGTTCTCCAGGGCATAAACTGAAAGCATGTACAAAAGAAATGAGATTAGTTTTATTAATTTACTTTCTTCACAACTGAATAGCCATAGATTTATTCTTTTATTCCCCTTGGCACTACTTTGCTCCATTCTTTAATAACAATAAATGTGAAAAATCAGGATTTGTTCTATTAAGCTTCATTTCACTTTGAGTGCTGTAGGGAGATGAGATTTGAAATTGTTCACTGCAATGTATAGGATATCTGGTGGATTCACTTTACTGATGATGCAGTATCATTACAGATATTTCATTTCAGGTTGTATATTCTTATTAGAACAGTAACTATTGAACTCCTGTCTCTGAGTGGCACCCAACAATTTCAAAGGAAGATGTGTAAACAGAATTCCTCTTCAGATAGTTTTGTTTTCAATGTACATAAAACTTGTCCAAAAAGAAAGAAGATAAAAGCAAGAGCTAAACGATGAGGAAAAGAAAAATTAAATATTGACTTTTTCTCATAACTAACCTATTTCATATCTGCTGACACAGGGTTTGAATTGCTGCCCCTGATACAAGTTAATGAATGGTTTGTGTTCTCAGAATTTGCAAAGACTGTAAATTCATATGTGGAATAACTAGTTTTTAAAATACTCATTGTCAAATAACAACAACTAAATGAATAAGATTGAATTAAACTCTAATAAAGACAGGGATCTAGAATTAAACTAAACTGATTTTGCTTTCCTTGAAGAAGTGGAAAATTTTTTCAGGGATGAAGGAAACCACTTTTAAACAGAACCAAAATGCTTTCCTTTGATTTGGATAATTTTAACTGCTTTTTAGGAATATAATGAAAGGAACTTAGAAAAGAAAATCTGGTTTCCCAAAGCAAAAGATTAGGTACTCAAAAATCAGTGAAGACCCTGTAAAGATCAGTGATTAAAGGAGCATTCACTAAAGCTGTAAGAGATCTGATTTTCATTCCTCTTCTTACCTGGTTTGCAGTATGGGCTTAAAAGTAGGTTTTCTACCTTATAAATGAATAGCCTGGTCATAGCTTAACAAATATCCAGGCGTGTTTGGTCTCATAATCATGCTGTTCCATTAAGCAGCTGAATATCCTTTGGGATTGGTACCAGGTGTGTTCTTATTTCAGGTAAATGACTTAATAAAGAGGATGTTCTGGAATAGTCTTGCAGCATTAATGAATGATTCCACACCAAATCCCACCCCTAAAAAACCCAAAAGCTATAAATTAAAGGAAAAAGTATGGTGTTGTATTAACCTAGCCATTTACTTTACATTTACCTTACAGTACATGTATTATTTTATGAACACAAAAATAAGAAAATCATAGGGCAGGGCTCGTATACCCAGCTTTACAAGCATTGCAGCTTTAAATACACTGCAGCTACATTTAATTAAGGATCCAAGTTTCCCTTTACATTTAATAAGAGAAAAAATTTCTGTGCTGCAATCAGTTTCAAACTAAAGGCTATGCTTGCATTTGGTAGATTACTAACACTCCAGAAGTGACTATTTCATTCTGTTAATGAGAACGGTAAACTCAGATAACTAGGCATGCTCAGATGTGCATGTCTAATTCCAGCAGGAGCTAAGTCTCACATTATTTATACTCCTCTATGCTGGTCATCCAGGCCCTCAGTAGAGATGATAGGAATAATGTTGAATGTTGTCAAACAGAAAATAACACTCTTATTAATTTTTGCAATTTATCTGATTTAACCAACTCACTGCCCTTATCAAAATTGTTTCCCTGACAGAAGGAAGATTCCCAACTGCCCATTTTTAGAAATATTCTTTCTCATGTAGTGAAGTATACAAAAGCAATTTTGTGTTTGATCATCCTTGTGATTCATCCCAATTATTGCAAGCCACATGGGCTACTTGCACTTCCAGAACAGCTACCTGGCTCTGTTCTCACCTGACTACCCCATTCCAACTGATCACCATAGAACCTCTCCCTGGTAATTATGAGAGGAAACTGATAGAAAAGAAAAGACCAAGGACAGTCAGCTCTTATGTTTTATGATTACTTCTTCTTTTTTCTTTTTTCTCCCCCCCCAGTTATTAACCCCAGTTATTAAGGTTTTTTTGCAAGGCAAGTAAGTTACTGATTAGAAAGGTCAGTAAGTGACAAAGTTATGAAGGTAATTTGGAGGGGTGGACACACATAAGTCAGGGAGTTAATATGAAAAGAGATTGCAGGAGAGGACTGTCATTCAGGGAAAGACAAATCCAAGAGCAAAATGCATGTTAGCAGGACTTCCCCACCCCCACCCCCACCCCCCACCCACCCCCACCCCCACCCCCCCGGCCCCAAACACCTAGTTTGTAAGTATAGATTCAGATCTGAAACTTTTGTCCGTATGGTAAAAAACTTTATGCTTTTTGTCTGCTACCATTATGCTAAAGTGCCAAAAGTAAACTGGGCATACTTAAAAGGCTTCATCTGCTGGTGATGTAAGGAAAGGTGTCTGCACATTCCCTGCTACCACTTCACAAGACTGAAAGTAGTTCTGCTCTTTTGAAAAGGTGTCCCTGGACTGATCTGTTGTTTCCTATGGAAACTTCAGTCCCCTGGATCCTGTGGAAACCCTCTGTAGAAAAGCAGACACAAGTATTGGGGGAAAAAAAAAACAGGGAACAAATATACTAGCTATTTTTCTTATTCCTCTGCTTTTTCAGATCCAGAACTACCTTCAATAGTTCTCCAATAGGCAATGCCAGAAGCAATTATGTTAAATCTACTTGCTGCAATATGAAAACTGCTTTTACTTCTGGAAGTGTTGTTGACAGGCTGCTTAAAATGCCTTGGATAGCGTCTGATGAAAGAAAATATCACTGTTTCCATAACTTCATGTGAATTCAAACAGATTTTACTTGAATTCTCATTTAGCCCTGCTTTATACCTAAATACTGCAGAGAAGTAAACAGTTTTCTAGACTTGGCATGTGTTATGCAGACTTGGGCCTATTTCAGGAACCTAAAAGAATCTGTAAGATCCTCTGAATAATCTCTCCTGACTCCACAGATCACAGGTTTAAGCTACTGCTAACTGTTTGTGGGGAGACTTGCAGTTTGCTGAGCATATCAAGTAGCTCCAGATAGGCAATTGCTGTATAGTCTCTGAGAATAAGACATAGATGATTTTCAGTCTAGGGCAAGAAGAGTACACACAGAGAAGGAGGGAAGTTTTTTCTTGTAGAACCCCAAAATCCTTTAAAAATCCCTAAAAGAATCTAAAGTTATATGTAATCCCTTGAAGACTATAGACAGACTGTCTTCTCTTTTAAAATGCCAGTCTAAATCACTACAGATGTGCACATGGTGGAAGTGTTTTCCCCAAAGCCTTTTGCAGTAATCTGGTGATTCATGAATTCAGAACACTGAATGATACTGTAAGGATATGAACTTCAGATATATGAGTAGGAGTAAGGAGACCTTTACTTAAGGATTGCCTCCCTTAAGGACGTAAATGCCTTTCTACTAACCTGGTGCGTCTCTTTATATAAGGTTGTAACTTGAAGTAAAAACTTTTTTGAGATTAGTTGTATAAACATTTTTGTTGTCATATCAAACTTTATATATAAATTAAAATGTTTTAAGAACTGATTTTATAATGTATCTATCATTAAATTTTTTAAAAAAATCAGTTCTGGACTGAAGATATTTATAAAGATCAGAATTTTGCAAATGCAATTGTAAGTTTCAGTTACAAATACAAATATGGTTAATTTTTTGATTTCCTTGTTTACGGAGTTCTCTTACGAATTTTGAGTTGCTAGTGAATGACCTGGATATCATGATGAAGAGCACCGTTATTATACATTATTATACATAAAGACAAGTGTATGAAATTAAAGCATTTTATGATATTCATTCCATTCTTTATTTATTACGAAGTTTGGGGTTTAATGATATTTCTGTATAATGTTTTAGTCATGTATCATTTCATAAAACATAAATGTATGCTAATTTCTTAGCAAATGTTTAAATTACACAGTTTAAGAATGGGTACTAATTAATCACAAATGTTAATATTAAAAACTAAGTACATGCACTGTAATTATACAGCTATCACTTTAATTTCATAAATGAAATACAGATACTGATAGGTATATGTTATTAATTTAAATGCTATATCTGGTAGCATAAAAGAGGCATATATATAAAATCAGAATATTCATATACTTTTATCAGCATAGGGAACACTTTTGTATAAAAATGTGTCAATATCTGATTGTAAAGAGAACCTATACAGATAAGTCTGGGTGGGATGGAATAATAATCATTATATAAAAATAAATAAATTGGCTTTTCCTTTCCTTTTTAAACATTATAACACCAAATCTTGGAAACAGGAAAACCATCAACATGTTTGTAGTTATTTCACATGAAGATCTATCAGTGCATATAGAGAAGAGATTATCATTGCTGAAATTTACAGTAAAAATAAAATTGATTTTTAAATGAGAAGACATAACAAGAAATGTGTAAATTTCCACTTAGAAATTCTGCTATTCTACCACGAGAGCTGAATTTTAATTTCACAGTTTTCCACTCAGCTGGATGATGTCCCTTTCCAGAGAACATCTTCCATGATGCCTAGATTTCTTAACATCTTGGAAAGACAGAATTTTCTTGCTGTGGAGCTGAAGAGCTCAAACAATACAGAAAAATAAATATGGAAGGGAGGGTGGGGGTGGGTGGAAAAGGAACTCCATGCAGACTATAAGGGGTGTCACAGCAACAAATCTGTTTTGCACTATTCTAGGGCTTTGGACAAAAAACAATTCTCTCAGCTGAATGCACATGAGAAAGCAGGGATATTTAAAATCTGTAGCCCAATATGTTAATATGAAAGCTTTAAAATTTTAGATGATTATAGTGTTAGAGAAGCAGCTAGCTCTACATGACTTTAATAAAACTATTACAACAGTCCACTAGCTCCAGACCCTACAGTTGCAGAACTGTGTTCTGGGTAATTTTTTTTTAAATTTACAAATCATTTGCATCTACAAGTAGAAATGGATCTCGGTGGAGACCTGATTTGATTCTTTTTCCGGTTATGGGCCAAAAGTAGAAGTCTGGGAAGGGAAGGGGACAAAAGAAATAGGAAAGTGAGAAACAGGACAACTCAACCAATGTTCACTATAGAGCAAACTAGTCCTTTTTGGCTTAGGTTCAGGGTGAAAGTACAAAAACATTCAGGCTATTTTTTTCTTTAAATTTCAAAGGAAATGTAATGCACTTTAGGAAACCAAATACAAGCACACATTCAAACAAAAAATTGCTTTGTAGACCTAAAATAGTGTTTTAAAAAATAAAAGAATGTAGGTGATCATTCTTGTGGCCCATAAGAGTAGCCTTTTTAAAGGCTGTTCTGTCCCCTGCAAAGGATAATGGGACCAAATGACTAGAAGGAATCATTAGGGTAATTGCATACTCCATTATAGTTCAACATAATGTTCACAAATATATCAAGATCTATAGTAAAACTTGTGTGGGTTTGTTGTTTTTATCCTTACTACATGTGTTTGAATTCTCCCTCACAGATATTTCAGTATGTGGTCTAATTTCCATCTGTGTTCCTACAGACTGAATTTATATCCAACTACAGCTCTTACTGTGATGAAATGGCCTGGAACACTGAACCAGACCCTTCTCTACCGATAAGATGAGCTATTCTGTTACTTATCACTTTTATGTATTACAAGCATTTCATTCTGGCACTTGTGTTCTGTTCTAGAATAGTCTTCCCCATAGATTATTAGGAGTGTCAATTCTTAGACCTACAATTGTGAGAATTAGAAGATACAAGCAAGGGAGAGAGTGTATATTATATATTGTGAGGTAGTTGTGTTATTTATGATAATGCCCCCCTAAACGTAGAAAAGGATTTTATGTGATTAAGGTTAGAAAAGACCACTCAAGATCATAAAATGGTTTGGTTGGAAGGGACCTTCAAAGACCACCTACTTCCAAACCTCCTGCTATTGACAAGGCCACCTTCTATTAGACCAGGCTGCTCAAAACTCCATCCAATATGGCCTTGAACACTTCCAGGGATGGAACATCTACAACTTCTCTGGGAAACATGGTATCTTACCACCCTCACAGTAAAGATTTTTTTTCCAATATCTAATGTAAAACTACCTTCTTTCAGTTTAAAACTATTACCCCCCTTCTAGTATCACTAAAGGCCTTACTAAACAGTCTGTCTCCACCTTTCTTATTAGCCCCCTTGAGGTACTGGAAGGCTGCTGTAAGGTCTCATCCAGAGCCTTCCCTTCTCCACGCTGAACAACCCCAACCCTCTCAGCCTGTCTACATAGTGGAGGTGTTTCAACATTCTGATTGTCTTTGTGGCACTCCTCTGGACTTCTCACAAAAGGTCCGTGTCCTTCATATGTTGGAGGCCTCAGAGCTGAACACAGCACTCCAGGTGGTGTCTCATGAGGGCAGAGCAGAAGGGAAGAATCACCTCCCTCCACCTGATGGTAACACTTCTTTGATGCAGCCCAGGATACGGTTCGCTTTCTGGGCGGCAAGTGTAAGTTGTCAGGCCACGTTGAGCTTTGCATCCACCAGCATTCCCAAGTCCTTCTTCTCAGAGCTACTCTCAATCCATTCCCTGCCCAGCCTGTATTGATACTGGGGATTGCCCCAACCCAGGTGCAGGGCCTTGAACCTGATCTTGTTGAACACCACAAGGTTCACTGCGGCCCACCTGTGAAGCCTGTCAAGGTCCCTCTGAATGGCATCCCTTCCCTCTACCGTATCAACCACACCAAACAGCTTGGTGTTGTCAGCAAAACTGCTGCAGGTGCACTCAATGCCACCATCCATGTCACTGACAAAGGTGTTGAAGCAGCACTGGTCCCAGTACTGATCCCTGAGGAGCACCACTTGTCACAGTTTTCAACTTGTCACATATGGGCATTAAGGCATTGACCACAACTCTTTGAGTGTGACCATCTAGTAAATTCCTTATCCACTCAGCGGCCCACCGGTTGAATCCATGTCTCTCCACTTTAGAGACCAGGATGTCATGCAGAACAGTGTCAACAGCTTTGCACAAATCCAGATAGATGACATCAATCGCTGTTACCTCACCTGTCAGTACCATAACCCCATCACAGAAGGCCACTGAATTTTTCAGGCACAATTTGCTCTTAGTGAGGCCATGCTGGCTGTCACCAATCACCTCCTTATTCTGCATGTGCCTTTAGTGTATTTTCCAGGACAATCTGCTCCATCATCTTGCTAGGCATAGAGGTTTCACTAACCAGCCTGTAGTTTCCTGGGTCATTCTTATTTCCCTTTTTTAAAATGGAGGTTATGTTTCCCCTTTTCTAGTCAGTGGGAACTTCAGCAGACTGCCACAGCTTCTTAAATATGATGGACAGCAGCTTATCCTCTTTATCTGACAGTTGGTTCAGGACCCATGGACGCATCTCATCAGGTCCCATGGACTTTTGCACTTTCAGGTTCCTTAGGTGATCTTGAACCTGATCTTCTCCTATAGAAGGTGGTCCTTCATTCTCCTAGTTTTTGCTTTGCCTTCTGAAACTGGTGATGTGGCTGGAGCATTTACTGGTGAGGACCGAGGAAAAACAGTCATTGGAAAACTCCATCTTCTCCATGTCCCAGGTAACCAGGTGTCCCTTTTCCTTCTGGATAGGGCCTACTTTTTCCTTAGTCTTCCTTTTGCCATCAATGTACCTGTAGAAGCTTTTCTTGTGGATCTTGATGTCCTGAGCTAATTTCTATCAGGGATTTACCTTTCCTACCCTGGTCCCTGCCTGCCTGCAGAATTTCTCTATATTCCTCCCAGGATACCTATGTTTGCCTCCACCCTCTGTAGGCTTGCTTTTTGCGTACGAGTTTATGTAGGAGCTCTTTGTTCATCCATGCAGGTCCTCTAGTACTTTTGTTTAGTGGCTTCTTTGTTGGGATGCAGCACTCCTGAGCTTGAAGGAGGCAATCCTTGAATATTAACCATCTTTATTGGGCCCCTTTTCCAGTCTTCCAGCCATGGCACAGCCCCATGGTAGTTCACCAAGCAGATTCATGAAGATGCCAAAGTCAGCTCTCCTGAAGTCCAGGTAGAAAACTTGTTGTATGTCCAACCTCACTGCCCTAAGGATCTTTAATTCCACTAATGCATGGTCACTGATCATGACATGGTCAAGATCATCTAATCCAACGTCCCTTTGTGTTTCTTTTTTGTATGGTTTAATCTTCACACTCATATTTTATGTAGAAAAAGGCAGCAATTGTCATGAGCTTGCTTCTATTCCTAATGCAGATGTAAGCAATCACATGCTATCCACATTTTGTGTATGATTCATTTTTTCTCCAAACGTGCAATGATGTACTGTATTAGCATAAGAAATAGGTGATAGCAAAAAAATTCACTTGTTTATTCCTTTAGTAAGATCTTTCTCTGCAGAAAAACCTTGTTTTTCACATTTTTCTTGTGAGATTGAATTAACTGAAACATCACACAAACAAATGCATACATACTCTCTTGGTTAAGTTTCCTTTGTGTCCATCATTCTGGGATGATTATTTCTGCACTCAACACATAAATGAAAACTGCCTTGACTTACATCCAAGGTAACCTGCTGTGTTCTGTATGAGACTTTTCTATTATGATGGCTAATAATGAGGACCAAATGCATAGGTTTTGACAGACAGAAAACTGAGACATCCAGAGGAAAGCTACTTAAAGGATTCTGTTGTGTTTATACTAAACCAATGTGGTTTTGTTTAATCTTTTTATTTAGTATGGCAATATTTGGGGTTTTTTTTGTTAGGTTTGTGCTACTATAACAATATTTTTAGGCATTTATAATAAAAAAAAATATTTCCATGGTACCTTAAACTTGCATTTGTACATATTATAGTCACACAGTGAAACCGATCATTTCATGAAATGGCCAGTTCAAATCACTCCATTTGTAAACTCAGAAAAGCTTCAGCAACTTTTGGAAAGCAACATTCTAATATGTCATTTAACATTTCCTGCTTAATTTTGTTATTAAATAAAATATTTAATTTTTCATAAAATGACCAGCATCATTATTGTAGATATACTGTGAAAACTAGTATGAGTCTGTCACATTACTTGATTACCTAAGCAATATTTAATACAAGAATTAATCAGTTGATAACATTACCAGTTGTCTTATATCAGGCCATAAAGAATAATTAAAACAAAGAGAAAATGCTCATGTTTTATGTTGGTAAGTCATATGAAGGACAAAGAAAATAAAAAGATGTTTTAATTCTTACAGCTACAGTTGATTGTAGTACATTCAAGAGAGAAGAGTCAAAAGAACGTTATGGAATATTGTTTATTCATCCCTTAACTAACTATTGCTGAGGATTGATCAAAGTTTTTAAATTATTTTCAGATAATAACTTTAGAAAAAGTATGTCAAGTGTGCAAATTGCATAATTATATAAGAAGAACATTATGCTACATTTGGTAATATTTAAAAGAAAAAAAGAAAAGAAACCAACTTCATAAATTAAATTCAAAATTGAAAATTATTTGCTGACAAAGCAATTATTGAGGACATTCTATTTTATTTTTTTTTACACATATCATTATCTTTAGATATGCATAAACATACTTTTTTTGAAGTAATAATGCTACAGTGAAAAGACTTCTATACTGTTGTGATATTGAAACTGCTGAAGAAGTCACAGTTTAAGATAGCACCTACCACATAATGTATCAACATACTCTATACACAGCACATTGTCAAGGGAAATTATATATACCTACAGAATAAGTAACTTCTGCCTATATTTTGAAACCAATTTAAAATGTAAAGCGCAACAATAAAAAAAGAGGCTATGGCAATCTCCTGTTTCTGCCTGCAAAGCCAGAAAAATATAATCTGTGTAAGTGATGATTACTCATTTCTACAGCAAATTGATTATTTTGGTAAGCAGTCTTTGGACTAAGGCAATTTGGAGTGCAAAACATTGCACTAGAAGCAGTTCAATTTGCATCCTCTGATTTCTTGCATCTAAGTGAAGAACAAAAATAATCTAAGGTTATATCTTCCTTTTTAGTGTCCTGTCATGTTACAGAATGACAATAAAATGGAATCTGCCGTTGAAATAACCTGAGAACTAAAACATTTATGGCTCTATAATCAGTCTATTGCATGGGAAACTAAGTACAAAAGCCAGAACTCTGTGAAAGGTATCAAGCATCCATTATGGGTATGTGATCAGAAGGCAATATTCATAGACTGGGTTCTAAGAATTTGTTTTGACAAGCTCATCGGTGCTGTTAATCACTCTGGAATAAACTCTATGCCATATACCACTTTGCTTTTAAAGCAAAATAAGCTGTTAGGAGTATCTATTGTTCTTTCTCCCAACTGTACTGATCTATTGCCCAGATAATTCATAAAATAATTGTGTTCCTGTTCTCCAAATAATCACGCCTCCAGTATCATGTAAGGTCAAGATACAACTGTTCTGTCATTAGTGTGCTTCTACATATTCAGCCAAAACCAATGAGTTCTCCAGCCGTAGTATCATATTCCTTTATCACTAAGAGCCAGGTCATGAGCCTCTCTTATTCACAATATCTTAATCACAATATTTCTGAGAAATATGAAAAGACCGTAGGATAACTAGCTCTGATGAAGACAACTAAAATGAAAATAATAGGAATATATCCCACACACTATGCAATTAGTAATCACAAATAACTAGGAA
Source organism: Falco naumanni (assembly GCF_017639655.2). Taxonomy (NCBI): domain Eukaryota; kingdom Metazoa; phylum Chordata; class Aves; order Falconiformes; family Falconidae; genus Falco; species Falco naumanni. Next base: position 40,723,945 of record NC_054055.1, read on the forward strand.
TGACAGGAGTTCCTGCAATCATGTTCAAATCTAATTGCATTCACAATTAAATTTTATTAGCAAAATGCAAGAACATCCGTGTGTGAAAAAATGCAAACAAAAGAATGTAGAAAGGAAATTGATAGCAGTTGAAATTTTAATATATAAATTATGTTCTCAGTAGAGCTGTTGTTATTGTGTTATTTTCCTTTTTTTTAATTATTTTTTACTATTGCAGCATGACAGGAACCATGAGATTTTTAAAATAAATTTTACTCTTTTTTTGTGCAAATGAGCATTACAAGTGTAACTTATGAACATATACTTCTTTTTCCCCTTCTCAAAAAAAAAAAAAAAAACCACAGAAAAAAAAGAAAAAAAGACAGACAAAAGTGAAAGGAAAAGTAACATTAGGAACCCCCACGTCAGGTACAGATCAAAAGGACATCTTTTACCTTCATTCATGGCCACCGATTTGAAAGTCAGGATCAGGAGAGAATGGAGGATGTTTTTTCCTTAGTTTGGGAAGCACGAGGGCAAAGGAATAACAATGCTATTTGTTAATTTAGTGATGATGTTATGGGTATATGCTAGTATTTTTCACGTTTATCAAATACATTTTGAGTGCAGAGACTGTTAAACGTAGGGAGGATGAAAAGGGTGGGGGTCTTTTTCTCCTGTTTTTTTGATCAATCCAATTTTCAAGATAGCATTTCCCCCCCCCCAATTCCTTTTCTCTAGTACCTTTTTTTCAATTGCTTTTCCATTCTTTCAAAAACCCCAGAACCTTAATACCTCACAACCACTGACCCACAGTACTACTAAATATTGCATCAGAAAAAGAGCTTTGTCCCACTAGTGCAACACTTAAGAACAAGCCACATTAGCAGCACTGAAAAATAGCAAACAAGCCCCAAAATCCAGTATTTGACAAGATTTTTCTGAAGGGTTTTCCTTTGCTATCTAGAGTTTGCTTTTGAACTATTACCTGTGATAAATTAGTCCTCCCTATTAACCAACCATGCTTCAATTGTGCACATTCTTGTTTTGTAAAAGAGTTATTTAGTACATAAAAATAAAACTGATTTAATAGACTGAAGAAAACAAAAACAACAAACCAAACCAAAAAAAGCCTGAAAAAAAACCCAAAATGTAATATTTAGAACAATCAAATAGAAGGTGAATTTTCTTTAAAACTGATTAGGGCTTTCAATTTGGGTCTCTGGATATAAAGTTTCATCTCTGTAAATGCTTTACCTTTGGAAACAAGCAGCTAGAGTAATTGTTTAGTGGTCTTCTTTTGCAAAACTAAATCCACCATATACATTCAGAGAAAGCCTATCAAAGCAAGTCTCACGTTAAGGTGAACTATCATGTTTTATGGATCGTATCACAGATTACAGATGTGTATTTTAACATCAGTTGCTCATGAATAGAATATTCGATTGCTCAAAACCATTAAGTCTGAGAATGTGGTTGGCGTGTCCTAAAGCAAGGCTCAGCTTTAAGGGCACAGGTTATTCTATATTACAGACAAGAAATAAAACTACATTAGCAACTGGCGTGGCACAAGGGGAAGGGCTCGCATTCAGTCTGCCATGGGCCACTGTAGTTCCAGCACTGTACATACACACTGTGTTTCTACTGCTGAAGAAATTGGTACCAGTGCCAGGACGTGGGTGCATTCTGCTGTTATGACCTTGTGTCCACACTGTGTTGCAAACATTGCTCCTGCATATGACTTCAGTCTTTGTTCTAGAAGACTCCTTTTGCACTCAGAGGAATACCACATGAATTCACATTTAGACAGATTTATTTTTTCACTGAAAACAACCTTTCCTGTGCATTAAATATAGACAGACCCATAGTTGTCTTCCTAATTAGATTGTGAGTAAATAAGCCTTCTTAAAGATCTAGCTTTTGTATTTAAGTAATAGTAGTAGCAAGGAAATATTGAAGTCGTACCTGTTGATTATATCCCTCAACTCTTTACCCGTTTTCAACGTACATAAAATGCAAAGTAGTGAAATTTCTGTCAGAATAACAAAATGCTGCTTTAAATGTTTTATTTCCTCTTTCCTTGTCAGTTTATTTTTCCAGTTTCCATGTACTAGCCATTGCAGTTTGGGCCTGGTATGTGTTCAGCTGCAATGATTTTTTGTTTTTTAAGCATTAAGACCTCATATAAGCTTGGTAATTTATAGAAACGTAAAGTATATGGATATATACACATGTACATAGATATACATATATATGGATTGGCCCAGTGTAATTTCATTGTTAAGAAGACCTCTTTTCCATGTTTTCCACTTCCTTTAGGCTGGACCTCTCACAATTTAGGCAAAGATTTACCTACCTATTTAGACAATGTTTCTGTTATTTGTAAGACAAACAACCGCTGAGACCATCCACAGCATCCAGATCTGTGCCAGAAATAACAAAAAAACAGGGAGTACATATATGCCTCCATAACTAACTGTCAAATAGATAAACAATTGACTACAGGAGTAACAGCTCAGAGAGTTTTATTCTAAAGGAGATCACTCTCTGCCATTGGGAATGACTTTCAAAAAGAGATTAAAGCCTGTTCCCCTTTTTTGTTGCTTTTTTACAAACACCAGAGCAGACAAGATCTGTCAATCTCTGCATATTGGGGTTTTGGAGGGATTTTTACATTTTATGACACCATAATCCATATTTAATTGTTAAATTAACAGGCTGCACATATGCTATTACCAAAGCTTGATATGATTTGATATTACTTACATTGAAACTTTTCAGCAATTGTGTTGCATTGTTAAAAATTTGAAATAACAAAATTTCCATATAAGCCAGTTTTTCAATACTAATATGGAGTTTTATAGGTAATTGTAATTAACTAGGGGGGTGCGGAATTTATCATTTACACTCTATTTTAGAAAGCCGCAGGGGAAAAACCTATTAAAAATCCAATATACTTTGTGATACATTGAGGCAGTCTGTCTTTGTAGAAGCTTTTTGGAGGGCTATGAAAATATTTTTCAGAAAAGATCTGTTTGACGTACCTGAACAGGTAAAATAAGAACTGAGAAACTTTAGTATCTTCCTGAAGAGGAAAGATAGGTCAAAAAGAATGTAAGCTAAAAATTCATAATTAAATTTACCCAAAGGAATTATCTGTGCTAAAGTCAATTACAGCAATATTAAAACAGAGAAAAGTATGAGACCAAAGAGAAATAAAGTGGTGGTGAGGTTAGGCGATTAAGAATATTTATTTAAGTTTGGGGAAACCAAAGCACATGTGAAAACAGTATTTGAAGTCCAAAAAATTATTAAAACAAAGATGGCATGGGATGAAGAAGGGGAGCTAAAAGGAAAGGAGGTGAAGCAGGTATGATGCAAGGGAGATATAAAGCAATAGGATGCAATTTTTTAAAATAAGTCTCAGTGCAGAGTTACAGCTCTAATACAGTAGGCAGGAGTAGAGAAACATAGGGAAGAAAGATGAAGGAGAAATTAAAAGTAGGAAAAAAAATGATTCTCCATAGAAGAAATAGGAATCTGCTGTTTAACTGTTTGGGTTTTGGGTTTTTTTTTTCTTATTTTGTTCCTTTTGAGGGTTTGTTTATCATGCTGATTTTGGTTTTAGGTTTGGGCGGGGGGCGTGTGACTGATTTTTTTTCTGGGCGTTTGGGTTTTGGTGGTTTCCACGCCCCTGCCCCCCAAAAGTATTCATGTTCTTCCGTTCATTTTTTTACAATAACATCTTGGAAGCTGAAAATCAGCTTCTCATTCAAAGAGCATCTTGTTCTTTCCTCTTGAGTAACATTGATTTTTGTTTTCCCCCTCCTTTTATTTTTTAATTCTTTTCTCTCTTCAGGGCACAAGCCAACAGTTTCTCTTATTCTATGCCAGTCTCATCAATGATGCAATTATATGCCATCAACACAGCTCTAAAACAAGGGTTTTTAGGAAAACTTGCCAGCATAAAGAACACAAATTATGCAGCTCTACAGCAATTGGGCACAAAAGTAGTAGATCCATACATAAATTATGGCTATTGTTTGCTTGCTTTTCACTTTCCTGGCAACAACATAATGGTTAACAAATACTGACTAGCAAGATAATATCCTACCTGAGATGATAAAAAATTTAAGGAAGACATGATAGCCTATTTTTCATTTCAGCTAATTTATATATGTTTTTAATAATGTATAATTGGAAACATTTAATATTTAGTCATTATCAAATATTAGTCCAATTCCATTGGTGGGGGGAAAGAAATGAATCTGTGTAGCAGAGCAAATCTGTTCTTTAAATGGCACAACCTACAAGTATGAAATGGGAAGCTGTTGTTTGGGTTTTTTTCTTATGTCCCTACATCTACTGTTGTTTCTGACTAGAATCTTCTAAAGGAACACAGGAAAGCTTATGTATGATATGTTTTCAGCTAGTATTAAAATAAAATGTTAAACTTCTTCCCCATATATACTTGAGCACCAGTATGTCATTGTTTAACCCCAGATGGCAACTAAGCCCCATACAGCTGCTTGCTCACTCCCCCCAGTGAGATGGGACAGAGAACTGGAAGTCTAAAAGTGAGAAAACATGGGTTAAGATAAAGGAAGCTTAACAGGTCGAGTGAAAGCCACACATGCAAGCACAACATAACAAGGAAATCATTCATCACTTACCATGGGCAGGTAGGCGGTCAGTCACCCCCAGAAAAGCAGGACTCCATCATGCATAATGGTACTTGGGAAAACAAACACCATCACTCCAAAAGTCCCACCCCTTCCTCCTTCTTCCCTCTGCTTTATAGGCTGAGCATGATGACATTAGCTATGGAATATCTCTTTGGTCAGTTGGGGTCAGCTGTCCCAGCTGTGTCCCCTCCCATTTGTGCACCCCCAACCTACTTACCAGTGGGATGGTATAATAAGCAGAAAAGAGCTTAACTTTGTGTAAGTACTATGTGTTCAGCAATAACAAAAACACCAGTGTACTATCAACGCTGTATCCAGCACAAATCCAAAACATAGCTCCATACTAGCTACTATGAAGAAAATTAACTCTACCCCAGTCAAAACCAGCACAAAGTATTATTTACATTTCAAAAGAGTCTGTTTTGGATATTTCATTTATCAATTGGTATATTGAATGTTTGCGTAGTGGGTCCACAGTGGAATTATATGTAACAATGTTCTGCAAAGAACGGAGCAAAATTTAGTCTTTGTTCTCCTCAGACTGCAAAAGTAATACAAAAATGCAGAAAGAAAATAATAAGAACATTCTAATCCATATTCTCATGTATGTGGACACAGAAAATGTCCATTCAGTCCTAAAAATGCCGTTATTGCCAACTTTTTGAAAGAAAAAAACAAAAAGTGAGGAAAAGAGATGTGTTGGTATTCAGAAAAAGAAAACAGTGTGGTGCTCTTTCAGTCTGAAATTTCAGTAGAAATCATTAAGCAGAAAAAAAGGACTTCATTTCCTGAGCCTTGTTCTGTTAGGGGGTTGGGACATGGCTGGCATATATATTATGCTCCAGAAATCTAGAAGTTAACTCTAATTCATTAATACAGATGCAGACAAAGAGATGAGATGTTCCAAATCAGCTGACTTTAAAAAATATCTCATGGATAGATCATGAGTCTGAAATTCTCTGAAGAGTGACTTGACACCACATCTTTCATTTATGCGTTGCTTTGTTTAGTGTAGGCTAGGGTCCAGAACCTCAAGACTTTTTGTCTTTATTAATAAAGACTTGGATTCATTCCATCTGCCCTTGAATATCTCAATGATTTTTAAGTTGCAAGCCTAAATTTCTTTTAATGATCTCCTATATTTCCTCTAAAGGTGATGAGGGGGCATAAGTTTTTCCAGAACCCTTTTCACTCTACTTAATGTGTGAATTTCCACTGAAAGCACCTAGTTCTGTTTATTAGCTAGATTTCTAATTTGGAATGGACGCCCTAAAACTGGCCTCAGACATGATTGTTGAATGGTTGTAAACAACATGTGCCTGGAGGTTAGTGACTTCAGTGACTTGAAAGTAACATGAAGAATTAAATGGTTCTGCCTGCAAATTAGTACCCAAAAATAATGTGAAGAGGTAACCAGCAACAGGGGATGGAAGGAGTAATAACTGTTTCAACCATCAGTGGTCAGATAGGGAACATTCAGTTGGTTGACCCAGGCAATGCCCAGACTAGGAAAGTGGTGATATAAATGCAATGGAGTAAAGCAAACTGGTGAAATTGTGCAAAGACATCAGAACAGCCACTAAAGGGTCCTACTGCCTTGCAGAAACAGAGGAGTATCAGGGGGATCGCAGCCTTGTCCTCTTCACTGGGACAGGAACACAACATATTATGATCTGATTTGGATCAGCCCTCATCAATGACCTGAGAAAACCTCCCTCAGCTGATGTTGGGACAGGTGAAGAGATGCATGGTCTCCCTGCTGTACCTGTGGTGTAGTCATTAGAGTACTTTGTAAGGTACATTTTTTCACACTCAGGATAGAGATCTGAAATACATCAGCTGGTATCACGAGTCACACCCTGAAGTGGCTAACACCACAGAGAATAAAGACTTGTAGAAATGAACTTTTGACTTCCAGTTTTACAATTAAGAAAATGATACATTGAGTTGTGTTGTGAACAGTGTACAGAAAACATAGTAAATGTGTGGAAGTACATAGCAAGACAGAGGTCTCCTCTGTTCTGCAAGCAATGCATTAACCTAAGGTTATGACGATGACAATTAGTTTAATGATTCCTGTGGTCATCTGCTACCAAGACAACACCTGGCATATCAGTTTATCTGTGATTTCTTATGAAATTGTCCTTAATAATCAGTGGATTACTCAATTTCCTTTGCTCCTAAAATGTGTAATTATTTTGGTAATGTGAATTCTTCACCGACACTGACTGACACACAGGAAGTTTACCACTGAAATTTTAAGACAGTAAGGAAACAAGGAATTACTGAAAATGAATACAAAAAAGCACTGATAAAATAAGCAAATTTAGTATTCTGCTAGGAATAGTCTTGGCTATTTGAGTATGTTTTAATCTATGTTAATCCTTGAGGTATTTTTCCTAGATATTTCAAAAGCACAGAGGCAATTGTTTTGGGGTTTTGGTTTTTGGAATTAATTTAGGGTAGGTTGTTTTGGGTGGTTTTTTTTTCATATTAGTTAACAATCATTTGATTTTATTTATAAGGGAAAGATAATTTTGTTTACTATAGCTCCCAATCACATGTAATAACAGTGCGGGTTATGGACAATTTTTTTTTTGCAGTTTTCTACACAAGTTCAATATATCATAGAAACCCAGGAGATAATTGAATGCAAGTTGAAGAAGGAAATGCTGCACGTGAGTTTAATAAAATGATTTCAAGTTGGTGCTCCAAAGAATATTTATTATTTATACAAAAAAGAACAGTTTTGACAGGGGAAATTGAGAAATGTACCCCCTGCTTAGAATAGCTAATACAGAATATAGTTTCAAATAACTTTTAAAGTGCTGTATCTGTCTTCTTCTATGTGTGATTCTCAGTTTTCTTCTGCTAGTGGTTTCACTGTCTCATCTTCCTAATTACACAAAAATCCATTTTTTTGCCCATCACACCAGAGTATAAATCTGTTGCAGTAACTAAACTTTCTTAAATTGCTACCTTCTTTTACTTTGACTTTCAGGTAAGTTACTCCCTAAGGTCACAAGTTAGAAGTACTGGAATATTTAATCCTAGGGAAGAGGAGAGAAATTAAATGGAATGTGGCAGTCGGGAGACATAGTTCGTATTGCATTGCAAGTCCCCAATGGTCAGCCACAATTTTGACCATTCCAATTCCTAAATTGTTGTGCAGTGTTCAATATGTTGAGTTCATTTAGGAGAAAGATTGAAGAGAACATGCCTACAAAGAGAATTCCTTCTAATACCATTATAAATATCCATGTTCCTGTTACCCATTTTAAAAGATATTCATTTAAAGATTAGTATTTATGAATAAGTAATAATATATGATACTTGTTATTAGGAATAAAATTGTACAGGAAAAAGGTTACATTAAAAAGATTCTATTCAGAGATTGTATTTCAGCCTAAGGTATTTAGAGGTAATGAATTAGAGTTAATGGAAAGAGATCACATATGGGGAATACATCTTTAGCGTTCATGTCATAAACATTTTTTTGCTAGCATAATAGTCAAAGAACAGGTGACAAGAGTATATAATGGTTTCAAAATGATACCTTTCTAAATGAAATTTCAGGAACAAAGTTGGTATTAGCATTAAAAGATGATGAACAGCTCTGTCAATCCATAAACAAGTCCTTTTAAGTTAACATTGTTCTCAAAGCAGAATAAAATTAAAAATAAGTGAATAAATAAATAAATAAGTTTAAAGCTTGCCTCTGTTGGACATAAATGTGTTTGGAAGTATGAAGGCTATTTCTGGCATAACGTTTGAGACCTTATGTTTCCTCCTTTCCTGTACAGCTTCATGGGAGAATCAAATACTCTTCAAGCTTCCCATGTTCCACAGTTATCCACAGTTCAATTCCTCAGCAAGAAGGTACCTGTACCTTCTTTCCACTTAAGGTCTTCCAAGTGATGTTTTATTTTTCTGTGAACAGAATTATGGTTATATCCTGTGCCTTTCATTTGAATGACAGTATTTTCTATGAAGCTAATAAAATAATTATAAAGCTATGACTCTCTTTCCCTGAGTTCCAAATTATACATATCTGAAACTGTGGTTCCTTCTGCATTGACTTTTTAAAAATAGCTGAAAGCCTTTAACTTTATACAGACATTACATTTCAGCCCTACCACAGCTTAGTATTGAGTAAAAGTTGTTCCCAATAATTATTCAATAACTTCCATGTTATGTGACACATGAATGTGACACTTGAAAAGTGTTTCTCTCAGTTGTAATATTCAATATACATATTATTTGTAAGAAGTTCAATTAAAAGCCACATTTGGTTCCTTCTAGTATCCTGTTTGGAAGGCTCAGAATGTAAAGTAGTTACAGGAAAAAACCCCAACTATTTTATCTCAGAAGTTGCCCTTCCAAGTCAATTGGCAAGAAATTTGGAAGTTTAGTTTGGCAAGGCTGCTACTTTGTTTATGCTAAGGTAAATGAATCTGTTCAGGGGTGGGTTTTTTGAGGCTTGAAATACATTGAAAAATGTTTTTGACCAGGGCATTATAGGTATCCATATATAATCATTGAAATGCAAGAGCAAAATGCCAAGATCTATTTGCATTGCTAAATCTCTCATTTTCAATTAAATAAGTTGCATAAACTATTTCTATGTCTTCAGTAAATTTATCACCTTTATACAAAGAGAAGACTGTTTAAAAAGCAGTCACCTACAGCTGCAGTTGAAAGAGTGGTGACAAATCAATGGGAATTAGTAGACTAGCACAAAATAAACAATGGATCTTCTCCAAGGTGAATTGCATAGCAAAGAGATTCATAATAAGTGTTCCTGAAAAAAATGCCTTTTTATTGTTGGCAGCTGTGCTAGTGCATAAGCTTCTACAATAACATTTTTTAAAAAGTGAATATACATCTAAAATTTTTACACAAACTTAAAATAGAACTCTCTTTAGTGAATTTTCTATTTCAGATATTTTTTTCCTGACGATCAACATAGTCATCATGAATAGACAATAAAAACTGACAACAGCTCAGCTAATACTCTTTTTCATCTTTTGGATGAGACACCAAACTGAGTGGAAAAAAAAAAAAATCCACCATTCCCTACCATTTTTGCAACAAAATACAAAATAATGTACAAAGTATTTAAAATATGGAAGATAATGTTCTTGAAACCTGTAATCTGAAGTTTAGTATGAGCATTCAGAGTGATCTCAGAGCTTGCTAAAACCCCACCCTCCTGCCTACTAAAACTATATTTTTTTTACCATAATGCAAAACGTTGACATTTTTACACTTCTTCTGTGTAAAGGCTTTCATTTTTACAGTGCGAAAATCCATTGCCTTGCTTTTGAAAGGAAAAAATGGTTTCCATGGGTATAACAGCTAGACGTAGAAGGAGAATTTCCTGATTTTATAGAGGGGTACTTTATACCCCTCTAGGTTTGTCATCTTATTTCAAGGGTTTGGAAAAAAATATTAAGTGAATATGACATTTAATTTCTTTCAAAAGGAATCTAGTTTGCATACATCAAAACTACTTCATGATAAGATTCTCAGTACTGAAGTAGGACAAAAATTAAGCAATTTACTAAAAAACTCCACGTTTCTGACCAAACTTTTAAGCTAATGTTGTTGTACAGGTATCATAAGGAGCACAGAGTGGTATTAAAAGTCAATGTCACTGATTCCTGTGATGACTTATAGTGTCCAGATGTGGCAAAGGACTGAATTACTATGTTTAAATAATTAATATATTCACTTCAGTGTGGAGTGAATAACAGAAAGGTGATAGACAACATTGACGGCTACAGCAAATGCTTTTGACTTAGGAGGTGCCAGTTCTTTTGGAATGTCAGTAGGAAAGATACCATTACCCAATGCTGCCTACCTATCTAATTTACTGAGTAAAGGATGGCAACTACAGAACAGGTGAGCAATTGAGGGGCTCATCCAATGCTGCAACAACTGTGATTTCAAGCACCAGGAGAGGTATAAGATTATTTTAACCTTTTCTGTAATTCTCATCCATTACACAATAAATTAGTTAATCGGCTTTGAATGTTGGTGCCTTTCTTACTGAGATCCCAAAAGAACCAATACATCCTCAATGAAAAAACTTCACAAGTAGTCAGAAGTAGTAAGAAATGTTCTTTTGGAAAAGCAGTAGCAAAGCCTGAGTGGGTGCTTACTTGGCCTTGCACACAGGTGTGGAAATGGGTAGCACAGACATTACTCTAGGTATTTCTCCCAGTGACTTGGGAAAAAGTGAAGGACTTAGCATCTTTTCAGACCGCCACTGACATTCTAAAGCATTTGGAAAAGCAGGATGTAGAAGTAGGGAAAATGCAAAAGGATTTGCAAAATCTATAGTTGTTAACTTGCCTCTGGTGGTTGTGGGACATTTTAATGCAACAATATAAAACCAGATGTGAACAGCAGACACAAAAATACATAGAGGCACTGGAGAGGAATATCTAGGTTGTGGACAGAGGGAAGAAGGACCACTTGAACCTGAGTTCATAAGATTCTGTTTCCAGGTGCTTATTAGGATGGAGATATTTGGAATCCTTCTAAAGAGGAGTCATCCAAAGGGTCCAAGGGTAAGAATGGGAGATGTCCCTCACCCCCAGTTCTGGTAATAAGTAAGCCAAAGAGGTCCTTTAGATACCCATCATATATGATCCTTCTGTGTGATTATACACAGATGGAGCTCCAAAATTTGGCTGATTTATATTGACAGAAGTTAAGTGAGTGTCGGGGGCAGTTGTTGCTATGCATCTTGGATACAGGGGCTAGGGTGGGTAGGTGGATAGTATGCATCTAAGCTCTCAAGAATTACTGTGATTAGGCATGTTATTGAAAAATTTTGTGACTGCAGAGCAGTGGAAGGGCGCTCAGAGGAGTGTTACACATTTCTTTTGGGACTGGGTCCCTTAATGCTAGAAGGAATGGAAGGAGGATCTGGGTGACTATAGGCCTGTAAGTCTGATGTCAATGCCAGGAAAGGTTATGAAGCGGACCATCCAGAGTACCATCACAGGGCAATACAGGAAAACCAAGTAATCAGGTCCAGTCAGCATGGGTTTATGAAAGGCTTGATTAACCAGATCTCCTTCTATGACAAGGTTACCTACTTAGTGGATGAGTGAAAGGCTGTACACATTGGTTTTGTGAACTTCAGCAGCCTTTGACACCATTTCCCACAGTATTCTATTAGAGAAACTGTCTGCTTATGGCCTGGACAGGAGTAGCCTTCACTGAGTAAAAAAGTGGCTGAATGGCTGAGCTCAAAAAGTGGTGTCGGAGTTAAATCCAGTTGGGGGCCAGTCACAAGTGGTATTCCCTAGGCCCCAGTACTGAGGATAGTCCTATTTGATATCTTTATTGACAACCCGAATGAGTGGATTGCATGCACCCTCAGTAAGTTTGCAGATGACACCAAGTTGGGTGGGAAGTATTGAGCTGCTTGAGGGTAGGAAGGCTCTACAGAGGGGTCTGGACAGGCTGCAGTGATGGGCCAAGGCCAATTGTATGAGGTTCAACAAGAAGTGCCAGGCCCTGCACTTGGGTCACAGCAACCCCACACAACACTACAGGCTGGAAAGAGTGGCTGGAAAGCTGCCCAGTGAAAAAGGACCTGGGGGCGCTGGTTGACAGCCAGCTGGACATAAGCCAGCAGTGTGCCCAGGTGGCCAAGGCAGCCTAGTATCCTGGCTTGTATTAGAAATAAAGTGGTCTATAGGATAATGGAAGTGAGTGTCCCCCGGTACTTGACACTGGTAAGGTTGCACCTTGAATATTGTGTTAAGTTTTGGACCTCTCAGTTCAAGATGAGGTGTGGAGCATGTCCAAAGAAGGGCAATGAAGCTGGTGAAAAGTCTTATGAGATGCTGCTGAGGGAACTGGAGTTGTTTAGTCTGGAGAAAAGAAGACTCAGGGGGAACCTTATTGCTCCCTACAACTATCTCAAAGAAAGTTGTAGCAAGATGGGTTTCAGTATCTTTGCCCAACTAGCAAGTGATCGGACAAGAGCAAACAGCCTCAAGTTGTACCAGGGGGGCGGTTAGATTGGTTATCAGGATTTTTTTTAATTTTTTTTTTTTTGACCAAAAGGGTTGTCAAGCATTGAAACAGGCTGCCAAAGGAAGCGGTGAAGTCACCATCCCTGGTGGTATTTAAAAGACATGTAATGGTTTAGTGGTGGACTTGTTAACATTAAGATTATGGTTGAACTTGATGATCTTAGAAGTCTTTTCCAACATAAATGGTTCTATGATTAAATCCTCCAAGCACAGTACCCCTCCCCTTTCGACTGGGATAATCAATCAGTTGCATGGAAGCATGTGGAGGAGGCTGGGCATACCTTTGGGAGTCAGCTGTGAAGCAGGGAATAAATTCCCACAGCTTTGTGAGGCCAGATACCAAATTATTCACCTCTGGTATGCAGTTGGTTTGCAGGCATCCTCTTCATACTAAAGGGCACCATTTTGTCTTACTGGGGACTGCCCAGGGAAAGCCTGTTGCAGATGCCATCCTCCTATGGGAAAAAAATTGGTCAAATCCTGATCCAAAAAGGAAAGTCTAAGAACATGTATCATAGATGCACAGAAACCTACAAGGAAAGTAACTTGTAGGGGAGTGTTCTTAGCACTCCTCCAGGCAGGTATACCTAAAAGGAAAGCTGATGGAAAGCCAATCTCCTACCTTGTTGGGACCTACATAAGCAGCTGAAGAAAAGACACCATCAAAAGATGTGTAGTGTTAATCTAATAACACCATTGTCTCCCCTTGATAGGCAAGGGGAGGAGGTGAAAGAAACTGCCCAGTCTAATATCTCACTGGATGTAATCTCCGCTGTGCTTGAAAACAATATCCAAACTAACATCAGGATTGATTAAGCATGGCAAATGTCCAGAAGCACCAGGTGGGACAGAAGGATCATCGATCATAAATCTCACTAGTTATCTATTAGAATGGGGAAAAAAAAACTGGCAACAGGTCTCCTTTACATATGGGGTCTGAAGTAACTGAGATTCAGAGAGATCTTTCCCACTATCAACACTGTTACCTTATAGCTATACATTCATTTGGTGGTTCTGAAGAGCTATCCCATGAAGCCTACCTCATCCTACAACTGGAAAAATAACCAACATTTATTGCCTGAATAGGTGTGACAAGTTCCCAGATAAATAACAGAGGGTAACGTTTTACAGGTAAAACTTTATTTATCACAGGTGAAAAATAGTCTTTAGGAATTCAGGCTATTTTGGTGGGTTAAAGTACTTTACTGCACCAGTTGTTTTTCTGCTAACTCCAAGCCCAGTCGCCTCAAAACAGTGTCAGTTACCCAGGGAGGCATGCTGAAGTCACTCAGCTAAACTATTGATGGAGACATGTATTATCTGGCATACCACTCTCCCTTTAATAGTCCTATTTGGCCCATAAAAAAGCCAGATGGTTCCTGATGCATGATGGTAGATTACTAGCAAATAAATAAAGCAGCCTCTCCCATGGCTGCAATTGTCCCAAACTATTTGAATGCAATGAGATAGAAGCTGGAACGTGGCATGCTGTGGCTGATATGGTTCATGCTTTCTTTAGCATATTCATTACTGCAGAATTCCAGGAACAATTTGCCTTTTCTTGGGAAGGACTACAATATACTTCCACTGTCCTGCCCCAGGAGTATTTGCATAGCCCTACTATCTGCCACGGACTAGTGGCACAACATCTGGAGGACAATAACATCTCTCTAGCTTGTAAATTTTTCTATTACATGGATGTTACTATCATTACTGGGCCCACTGAGCAGGAAGTGGGAGGAACTCTTAACAATATTGTAAACATAATGCAAAAACATAGATGAGAGTTCAATCCAAAAAAGGTACAAGGGCCAACTACAGAAAGTATGGCAGGGACCCCATCACATGATGCCTCAAGTGGCCAAACAAATATCTTACATATGGCTGAACCCTCAAAATAAAACTGAGCTCTAGAACCTTGTTGGAATCTTTGATTATTTGAGACAATTTCTCCCCATCTCACACAGATCTTGTGGCTGTTGCATCATATATGCAAGAAAAAGGCCCACTCTGAATTGTGGAAAAAGGAAAAAAGCAACTTTTGTACAAATTAGACAAGCTGCCTCACATGCTGTGGCTTTAGTGCCCAGATTGGCCCATAAACCTTTTGAATTGTAAGCCCTAGTATCTGATGATACAGGCCCATTGGAGCCTTTGGCAATGAGGGGAGGGGAAGCAGATCACTCTTGAGTTCTAGTCTCAACACCTCTTTACACTGACTCAAAATTAAAATTCCTTTTCAAATACTAATTTTAGCTGCATATTGGACACTGGTAGAAGCTGAATAGATGACATAAGCTTGGAGACATTGCTCTCATTGTCAGACTACCTGTCCTGCAATGATCTCCAATGACATCAAATATAACATTAGGAAAATGCAAGGTGGTGTAAAGTGGAAATGATACATCGCCACACACGCTAAGCTAGAGGTACTGGTTTTGGCTGGGATATAATCTTCTTCATAGTAGCTTGTGTGGTGCCATGTTTTGAATTTGTCCTGAAAACAGTGTTGGTAACACATGAATGTTTAGGTTATCACTGAGCTGTGCTTACAGGGTCAGGTGTCTTTTGTGCATCTCATACTGCCCCACCAGAAAATAGTCTGAGGGGGCACAAGAAGCTGGGAGGGGACACAACCATGTCAGCTGAGATGATGGTGTCTTGAGAAGCACATTGAAGAAAGGGCAAAGTGATGCATAGGCACTGACAAGTGAAGAAAAAAAGTGGAAGGAACAACCCTGCAAATACCAAGGTGAGGGAAGAAGGAGCAGGGGGAGGTGCTCCAGATGCCAGAGCAGGGATTTCCCTGCATGCCCTGGAGGAGACCATGGTGGAGCAGATATTTCCCTGCAGCCTGTGGAGACAATCATGATAGAGCAAGTATCTGCAACACAACCTGTGGAAAGGACCACACAAGAGTACGTGGATATGCCCAGAATGAATGATGGATTGTAAAGGACCCCCACCCAGAAGCAGGTTTTTTCCTGAAGTACTGCAGCTCGTGGAGAGAACTTGCAGTAGAATGAATCTGGGTTAATTAGCATTGATAATATACAACTGTGTGTTGGCTTCAGGGACAGTGGGTTGGCCGATATAGATAAGGTGCAGATGTGGCTGGTTCTGTTAAGTGGTTGGGCAGCCAATGAAGAGAGAGCAGCCGATGAAGAGAAGGAGAGGAAGAAGCATGAGGAGAGAGAACGCATGTCTTGGATGAGGCGAGATAAAGAGAAGGCAGCAGAGGGACTGTATGAAGAGTGTGCTGGATGAGATGGTAAAAGACCTTGTTGCAGCTGACTAGTTTTGAGAGTGCTGTGACAAGAACCCACACTGGAATAAGAGAAAATCATGAGAAGGAAAGAGCAGTGAAGAGGAGCTGTTATAGACTGACTTCTATCTGCCATTCACCATTCCCCACTGCACCTCTCAGTGTGAAGTGGAGGTAGATGAGTAGAGAACGAAGCAGTGAGGCTAAGCTTGAGGAAAATGCAGAGTGGGGGGGAGAAATTTTAGGTTTTATCTTTGTTTCTTGGTATCAAAATCTATTTTAATTGGCGATAAATTAAATTAACTTTCCCCAAGTTGAGTCTGTGTTGTCTGTAACAGTACTTGGTAAGTGATATCCATGTATTTATCTTGACCCAAGAGATTTTTCATCTTATTTTCTTCCCCTGTCCTGTTGATGAGAGGGGGTGAGAGGCTGACTAGGCGGGCAGCTGGAAGCTGCCAAGGTCAACACATCACAAATGTACACTTAGTCATAACTGCATGCATATTGCATTATCTTCTCAACATAATATATTATATGCACCCATTTGGGAATTATAGCTTTATAAAAATAAGGGCATTGGAATGCACTGTCCAAGGGACCAGTCAAAGCTAAGATCACACTGTAGCCATGACTCCTATCAGTGACTGATGAATCTGTGTTGTAAGCAAGACCTTGTAAGAGTACTAGTGAAATTAGAGCTGATGAACTTCACCATGGATAGGAAATTTACACACATATAAAATTTACAGTTTAAATATACATATCCATGAGGAAGGGCTTGTATGATGCTGCAACAACCAGGGTTCCCAGTGTCACAATGGAGGTAAGATTACTTCAATCTTTTTTGTAAATACTGTCCTTTAATCAATAAATTAGATAACCGGCTTTGAGTGTCAGTGCATAACAGCTGTACTTTTCTATAATGATGTGGTGCTTAGGGACATGGTTTAGTGGTGGACTTGGCAGTGTTAGGTTTACGGTTGCACTTAGTGATCTTAAATGCCTTTTCCAGCCTTGATAATTATATGGTTCTATGACATATGTTCATACAGCCTTTAAACTACAAGATGCTGAAGAGGCCAGTCTGTTGGGTTACTCCTCTATGGACTGCCTGGTAGCATTAAGACAGTATCAAAAGTTATGCTTCATATTAAAGTTGACTATGCCTATTTGTTGTATCATTTTTTATATGGTAAGGACTATGTGTTCTTTATTTCAGCACAAATTCATAGTATTTATTGTTAATTAAAAAAATGGGGCATATTTGTAAATAAATGTTTCATAAACATATTTATGTCATGCCACAAGATATTTAATTTTTTTCTTTTCACAATCCTTTTCCTTATCCTTTATGTTTTATTAAAAGCTGAGACCTTTATTTTTCTTTCATGCATCAAAACATTAATAATTGATTTCTCATGGTGAATGGAGAATTTGTTGACTTACTGTCGAGAAGGAAACTTGAGAATTTCTCAGATGAGCTCTCTGTTCTTCAGGTTAATGTGGGAGAACAGAAATGTACTTTCTAGTTGGTAAACTGATGGATTGCCTGGAGATGTATTGCAGGCTACAGGAATAAAAGACAAGGGCTTTCACCCTTTATGCATTGTTTATAGCCATTTCTTTGCTGGCAACATTGTGATCTGCCATGACCAGAGCTGCTGATTTAGATAACCTGAAATGCCTAGACTTCTATGTTAACTCCTTGAAGTGTGATGGCCACTGAAAGAAGAGAAAGTGAAGTGAGTGAAATATAGGACATCTTAAAAGCAAGAAAAACAAGGATATAATTAAGAAATAATGGAGTAAACATACAAAGATGGGTATAAAATTAAATAAACATGAACTTTTTAGAAATATTTTTATCTTAAAATACTGCTTTCCTACCAACAGTGTTCTGGTAAATAACTTTCACAGAATCATGGAATCATAGTATTATAGAATGGTTTGGGTTGGAAGAGATGTTAAAGATCATCTAGTTCCAACCCCCCTGCCATGGGTGGGGACACCTTCTGTTAGACCAGGTTGTTCAAAGCTCCACCCAGCCTGGCCTTGAACACATCCAGTATCTCAGCACCCTCTACAGGAAAGAATTTCTGCCTAAACATCTAATCTAAATTCGCTCTCTTTAAGTTTAAGGACATGCCCCCTTCTAGTATCACTACAGGTTTACTAAAAGATCTGTCTCCACCTTTCTTATTAGCCCCCTTGAGGTACTGGAAGGCTGCTGTAAGGTCTCATCCAGAGCCTTCCCTTCTCCACGCTGAACAACCCCGACCCTCTCAGCCTGTCTACATAGTGGAGGTGTTTCAACACTCTGATTGTCTTTGTGGCACTCCTCTGGACTTCTCACAAAAGGTCCGTGTCCTTCATATGTTGGAGGCCTCAGAGCTGAACACAGCACTCCAGGTGGTGTCTCATGAGGGCAGAGCAGAAGGGAAGAATCACCTCCCTCCACCTGATGGTAACACTTCTTTGATGCAGCCCAGGATACGGTTCGCTTTCTGGGCGGCAAGCGTAAGTTGTCAGGCCACGTTGAGCTTTGCATCCACCAGCATTCCCAAGTCCTTCTTCTCAGAGCTACTCTCAATCCATTCCCTGCCCAGCCTGTATTGATACTGGGGATTGCCCCAACCCAGGTGCAGGGCCTTGTTGAACACCACAAGGTTCACTGCGGCCCACCTGTGAAGCCTGTCAAGGTCCCTCTGAATGGCATCCCTTCCCTCTACCGTATCAACCACACCAAACAGCTTGGTGTTGTCAGCAAAACTGCTGCGGGTGCACTTGTGCGGGAGCTCCTTGTTCATCCATGCAGGTCTCCTAGTACTTCTGCTTAACAACTTCTTTGTTGGGACGCAACACTTCTGAGCTTGGAAGAGGTGATCCTTGAATATTAACTAGCTGTCTTGGGCCCCTCTTCCAGCCACAACCCAATCTCATGTTAGTCTACCAAGCAGATCCCTAAAGAGGCCAAAGTCAGCTCTCCTGAAGTCCAGGGTAATGAGCTTGTTGTATGCCCACTTTGCTGCCCTAAGGATCTTTAACTCCACCAGTGCATGGTCACTGCAACCAAGGCTGCCCTTGAGCTTCACATTCCCCACTTGCCCCTCCTTGTCGGTGAGATCGAAGTCCAGCATAGCACCTCTCCTTGTTGGATCCTCTGTCAGTTGGAGAAGGAAGTTATTGTCTGTATGTTCTAGGAACCTCTTGGTTTGCTCATACCCTGCTGTGTTTTCCCTCCAAGGGATTCTGGGGTGGCTGAAACCCCCCATGAGGACCAGGGCTTGTGAACGTGAGGCTGCAGCTGTCTGCCTATGAAAGATTTCATCTGCTGGGTCTTCCTGGTTGGGTGGCCTGTAACAGAGCCCCATGATAATGTCACCTCTCCCTGCCCTCCCTTTAATCCTGATCCATAAGCTCTCATCTGGCTCTTCATCCATATCCAGGTGGAGCTCCATGTTCTCCAGGTGGTCTTTGGCACAGAGGGTGACACCCCATCCTTGTCTCCCCTGCCTGTCCTTCCTGAAGAACTCTATTCCAATGCTCCTGTCATAGAAGCCAACTTGCCATGTGTCCATGAAGCCAGTAAGATTGCAGTCCTGCAGGTGTGTGCGTGTCTCTAATTCTTCCTGTTTATTCCCCATGCTGTGTGTGTTTGCATAGGAGCATTTGAGTTGGGCCCCTGATGTATCTGGAATTCCTGTGTGCTGCTCTTCAGGTGCTCTCCTGCTGACCTGTGATCCCCCTCCGTGCTCTGGGCATCTCTTGCTGGCACTGGCATCAAACTGGTATCAGCAGGATGGATTCAGGGTTCCCCTCCCCCAGAAAATTCAGTTTAAAGCTCTCTTCACCAGCTTGGTGAGCATATGATCAAAGATGCTCTTTGCCTTCTCTGTCACGTGGACCCCATCATCCCCCAGTAGACCAGGTTTCTCAAAGCGAGTCCCATGGTCTAAGTAGCCAAACTCCTGTCTGTGGCACCAGTCCCACAAACGTGTTGATTTGCCAGATTTGACTGGCCCTTTCAAAATTTTGCCCTTTGACCAGGAAGACTGATGAAAAAAACACCTGTGCTTTAGAGTCTCTTACTGTTGCTCCTAGGGCTCTGCAAGTTTTTCTGATGCCCCTTCATCTTCTCCTGTTTCTGTAATTGGTACGCACGTGAAATGACAGCAGCAGATAGTAATCAGTGGACTGGATGGTAACTATATGAACTTTGATATCTTCTGTCCATGAAAACAGTCTAAGTAATAGAGGAATAATGTAAAAGTTTATCTCGTCTTCTATGCTGTTTCTTCTCATGGTTCCATATTTCAGAAGTTTCCTAAGTTACATATTATTATATAAATATAAATACAAATGTAAATGTAAATATAAAAATAATGATGATAGTAATTTTTAATATTATATGATGGATTATATTTTGTTATACTAAATGTCTATTTCCATGTTATCTTATAATCTTGCATCGTATTAGTTAAGAAAAACAAAACCAGGACCTTTAACATTGTTTACATTGGTGCTTGGATTTTTACTGAAAAGGCTTTTCATTAAAAATGATCTTAATAACAGATAAGATAGGATGTTCTGTGTTATATGTGAGAAAGGACTTGATCTTCTCCAGTAAATTATGTTGCTTCAGTGACATCAGTATAGATTTGAGCTGTAACGTTCCAGCTCGAATTCCAGAAAAAACTGAGTCACACTTTATAGATTGGATTTTCATACTTCATTTCAAATCTTGTTTTCTCAATATCCTTCTCAGCTGCCATTAAGACATGTAGTCAGAACAATTTTCAGCATTGCAGGTAATTCGTGTGTATTTAATAATAAGAACTACACCTGAGTTAATGAGTGATAAATGTTTTGAGTTTTTTCAGGTCTGTAAGAATATCTGTGAAGTCTATTGCATTTGTCCCATCATCTCTGGATTGGAATTAAAGAAATCAAAAAAACTCTTGATGTTGTTAGTTCTTAGTTGCTGCAAACAATGTGGCATGCTTTATTTTAGTACAGAAAGATTTCTAATTTGTTGAAACTGAGTTGAATGGTCATCAATTCTCACATCTGATTTCATTTCACATGATGCACAGTTTTGCTCTTTAGTCTGAAGTTCTGTTTTAAAAATGACTATGGGATTTTAAGTGAAACATTTTCAAAGCATATAAATTCAGTTTTCTGTATTCTTGTGCTGCTCAGTCGTGTTTGCTGAAATATGCTGCTATATGGGAATAATTCCACAAACACTTTCTGTTCTAAGTTTCCCAGTTCTTATAATGTAGAACTTATACAGCTTTCTCTGAACTCATGATCACTCTCATCTTTTCATGCCATATATTCAAATATAGTAAATAGTGTTACCATCATATTTTATTTTAATCTCTATTGGGACTCTTGATAATTATAGTTTGATTGAAGAAATTATATTTTCTGGTATATGGAGAACTCAAATGTGAAAGCAACAAATTCTGCTGAGGAGAAAGGAAAATAGTTGATTTCCTTATTTGCAAATTGATCAAGGGTAGGTTTTGTTCTTTCTTTTCTTTTTCTTTGAAGAGCTCACCATAGAAAACAACTGATTTTACAACTCTTTGGTCCTCTGATAAATGTGGCCCATGTACATAAATAACACTGGTAAATACATGAAATTATTAAAATAATAAATATGAGATAAATATTCTGATAAATTGAAAGAAGCTACTTATATAATGAAAAAATATGGCTTAGCCTATAGATAAAAGCAGCTTGCTTGTCTCAGCTGTTTTCTTCTTGGAAACTGTCTTTATGATGGTGGCACACTGTGTAAATCTTATATATTTTAACACAGCTGTCTCCTAGATACTGAGTTATTTTCTGAGGGAATGCTGGGCTGCTAGGTCATTGTAAAAGTGGATTAGCTGAACAGTTCTGGGAATTCCATATTTTTTCCGCTTCAGCTTACCTGTGGACTACAACATATTTTTGGTACTATTGATCTATTATCACTTAAAATTGGTAATTTTATAACGAACAATGTAAAAAGTAAATTATGGAAGAAGTCAGAAAGATGTTATTTAAGGTTTTTAAGTTAGTACAAGTTACCCTCTATACTTGTATACCTTAAAAGAAGCATTGTATGGACTGTTTCAGCAGAGATGGCATTAAAACGGTTACAGAGTCATTGCCATACTAAGTTAGGAAATTGTGTTCTCAGATTTCAGTTTCAATGTGTTGGTTAACATTTCAGAGACTTACAATAACATTTTCGGATATGTGCACGTTAGAAGGTAAGATCCTAGTTAGAGTTATACTAAATTCTTATTTTGACTACTCCTGAGATGAGAACAGGCAAAGATGTTAAGTAGAAACTGTCTTACAATTCATTTTACCGTTCATTCTGTGATTTCCTTTTAAATATTGAACTTTACTTTGCAAAAATACAACCCCCCAACACCCCATTAAAAAACGCAACTCCCATTCCATTCTTGCAGATGGAATAGAGATGGGTATCTGCTCTAATAACATGTCACATTCTGGCTTCTTTTCCATACTATGAATATTAGCATACCTGCATTTAGCTTGTGAGTGTGCTGGCCACAAGACACAGAGGTAAGGGAAGGTTCTATGAATGTTTACTTACTTTGCATAGTCTAGGTCAATTCTTTCTCCATTCCAGATTTCAGCCCAGTTAAAGAGTTGGCTTCCATATCCATGTTTAGAATGTGGAACTTGCTACAAAATTCCTTTCTGGGGTCCTGTGGAATCTTGGCCTATATTTATATTAACAAACTAAGCAATCTACAGACCATTATCGATCTGAAGGCCAAGACATGCTGCAGCCTGTGTACATGTGCCAAAATTACACCACCACCTTCAGTAAAACAGCCTGATCAGGAAACAGCCTGATTGGAAACAGTTCCTTACAGTGTCCCCAAACCAATGTCTTAAATATTATCTGTGATAGTGATAGTTGGCCTGAGCCAAAGTTAAAAATTGTAAAAGAAACAGTTATGTCCTAGTGCTTAAACCGGAGCCTGGCCCTAATGACTAAACTGATATATATATTTATCCAGTAAGGCCATTCCAGATTAAAGATCCAGTAGCCATTCATGGAATGGTTTCATGACCCCTTGAACATTTACAGCTTCTTGTCATCTGTCTTGGTCTACCACTCAGACTAAGTAGAGAATCCATAACTAATTAAGAATTGATCCATAATTAGTTAGGTTCTGTCATTATTTTTTTCTTTAATAAACTTTCATTATGTTTAATCATCAAGTAAATTTTCTTGTCAGGTTTTCCTCATCATATTTTTATATCCACGAGGATAAACTGTGATTTAAGAACAACAATTTTGAATAACATTATCCTTTATCTTGTTACACATTAAACCACAAGAATTCCTTAAATACTTGATATGAGCCAAAATATAATTGTATCTGCAACATAGAATGTGAAAAGCCACCCAAAACCTTTTTCTGTCAAAATAATCTCAAAGATCATAGAAGCACTGATTCAGGATTTAGTTACACAGTTTATATGCTTAATGCTTTGGAGACTATTAAGATTTAATAGACAAACCATTGTGCTGAAACTGTTAACTTGAATTATGAGACAGGCCACAAAGACTGAAAGAGACAGAGTACACTCAACCTAAAATCATCTGTCTTCAATATTGTGGAAGTATTTCTATGTATTGAATTTTTTATACATATGTTCATATCTATATGATACTAATGTTTAGAACAGTATGATCCTGTTTGCTATAGATTCTCCTCTGTTATTTCCCAAAAGCACAATACAGTGGTAACGAGAAAAAGGCCATGTTTGCTGAGAGATGCCTTCCACTTCTGCATATAAGTTGTCATAGTGAAAAAACCTAGAACTACTGATAAAGGAAGACGGAGCTGGCTGTCATTCACAACAGACTGTCATCATCTCCCACAGAACAGTATCACATTATTAACTTCCTCCACACCTTTCACAGAACTGTATTACAACTTTTACAGATTCTTTCAGTTTTCAGAATTCTTTAAAATCTTTTAACAACATCATGCTTTGTCTCTATGTATATCTGCATTCACTTACACAGTTCACCATCTAGCTTCAGATGCCTGAATCTTCTACATACAGATTAATGTATATTTTCCTAGTACTGTTTATTGGTTTCAGTTTTTCCACTTGTGTATGACTTGCAAAAATAGAAAAAAAGTCGTAAGAAAGGAGAAACAAGAATAACTAGGGGGAATAAGTATGTTCCAACAGGAACCTCCTAAAGTTCAACAAGTGCAAAGTACTGCATCTGGAGAAGAACAACACCGTGCTCCAATATATGCTGGGGGCCATCCAGCTGGAAAGCAATTTGACAGAAAAGGACATGGCAGTCCTGGTGGACACAAAGTTGAACCTGAGTCAGCAATGTGTCCTTGCCACAAGCTAATGGTATCCTCAACTACGTTAGAGAAAGTATCGCCAGCAGGCTGAGGGAAGTGATCCTTCCCTTTTTATTCAGCACTGATGAGGCCACACATGGACTATTGCGTCCAGTTCTGGGCTCGTCAGCCCAAAAGAGACATAGACATGCTATAGAGAGTCCAACAAAGGGTGACAATGTTAATTAAGGGACTGGAGCATCTCACATATGAGGAAAGGCTGAGAGAGCTGGGACTGTTTAGCCTGAGAAGGCTAAGGGGGGTATCTTATACCTGAAGGAAGAATATGTATAAATAACTGAAGGAAGGATGCAGAGATGTGGCCAGGCTCTTTCCGGTGGTTCCCAGTGACATGACTGGAGGCAATGGGCACAAACTGAAACATGGGATGTTCCATCTGAACATCAGGAAACTCTTTTTTACTTACTGAATACTGGCACAGGTTGCCCAGAGAAGCTGTGAACTCTTCCTCCTTGGAAATAGTCAAAAGCCATTTGGACATGGTCCTGGGCAACTGGCCTTAGCTGGCCCTACTTGAGCAGAGTGTGGGTTAGAGCAGGTGATCTCCAAAGGTCCCTTTCAACCTCAACCATTGTGTGATACTGTCAAAAAAACTAGTGTAAAAAAGGATACAAAAGCTATTGAATATAAAGTATTACTGAAACCATAAAGAGTAAAATCCTAAATAGTCAGTCAACTTTCCTGTAAGTTTAAGTTATCCGGAAGAAAAACAGAAGTAAATGCAGCGGTGTGAGAACCTAAGAAAGATATTCTTCTAGGAAGAAAGGTGACATTGTACAGATGTATCCTGCCATCATTGTGGTAGAAAATGAGTTTAAGGAAAAAAGGAAACCTTAGATAAGCTGAAAGTTTTGAAAAAGAGAAATGTTTAGGAGTGCAATTGTAAGCAAGGTTCAAAGTTTAAAACATTCACACAGGCTGTTGTGGTACAAGAATAAAATCACTAATACGAGACATGCTTTCAGTACTAATTGCACCACACTTTTCTTCCTGCAATACCAAATTTTTGGCATAGACTATTCACTATTAAGTAGAGCTTTGAAGGCCAAAGGGTAGCTAGCATATGACTACTTACCAGAAACCACAGTGATATGAAGCTGAAATATCCTCTGTGTTTTGAGAGAGAAATTATGCTTTAGATGTTCAAGGCCTAATATGTACTCTGACCAATAAAGTCAGCGAGAGACTTGCTGTTGACTTCAAAATTCATTAATACAAGACATAGGTAAAGATCAGGATCATTAAGTTGCAACACCCACAAGACTAATTTGAATACAGGCTATCCTTTACTCCCAGTGCTATACTGTTCTTCGCCTCAAGAGACCCACTATACTCTTACAGAAATATGCAAGTCAGTAACAATGTATTACTGTAAATAAATGGTTTACAGTCTAGCCCTTATAAATAGCTAAGAGAAACAACTTGATTTAATCAAAATCATGTACTATGTCATTTCAGACTATTTTCCAGATCATAACTATACAGAAATTTAAGGCTTAAATAAAAAATAAAAAATAAAAAAATAAATAAAAGAATAAAAGAAAGGAAAAAAAAAAAGAAAATAAAAGAAAGAGACAACCAGAAAGGAAATAAAACCACACTTTTGTTGTTGCTGTTTTTAAAACAAATATTCTGTGTAAAAAAGAAGTTGTGATAGAAAAGGAGATAAATCATATGCAGTCTGAATGTGAGGTACCAGATGTCCTACTATGTGATACTCAGACTTCACAACTATTTGAGAGATATAAGAATCATTTTTGTAGCTCCAGGTCATTGCCTTTCAAGGCAACTTTTGAAAATCTAGTTCTGATAAGACAGAAACAAATAATCTTATTAGTACTGAAATTAAACTTTGGAAATAATTACCTGTATATTGAAAACTGATATTGGGCCCAAGTAGGCATGCACCAGCTTTGAAAAAATTAATATGTATTTATATATCTTAAACATAGATCTATAGTATTTTTCTAGATATAATAATTTGCACTGTATTTTGAACATTTTACCAGGTTTTCACATTGTAGTAATGAACAATGATGCTGAGAATAACAATAATAGTTGTTAAATCCCATAGTACTTTATAGTGTTTCTCCTATTCACTAGCAGAATATATGATTCTCATACCATCTTGACTGATGCATACGACTTTGTTATTATCTTTTTAACTTCCTTGGTCAAGGATTCTCTCCATCTCGCATTATCAAATAGAACATAAATTCAGATACAACAGAATATTGCTAAGAGTGTTAGGAAAAAAATACTTAAGCTAAATACATATTGTTTAATAGAAGAAAGGAAAGCATGTACATAAAATTAGTCAATAATGCATTGTTGCATCAATTTAGAATAATATAATTACAATGATATATACAAATACACTATAATTATCCTTCCATGGAGACAAAGATTAGAAATGGGGAAAAATTTATTAGGTCAACTAGTAAGTTCCTTCACCAAATTATAGTGTAAGCAGTTCATTCAGTCTCACTTTGACTCAAGTTTTGCAAAATTTCTCCACTTGTAGATAATTTATTCTGTGGTTCAATAAACTAATAGAACATAGTTGTCCTGGAGGCTTTACCTTAATATTCACTTTTTTAACCACTCATTTTTATCCCATTTTCTTACTTATGCCTCTAGGATCTACCTTGAGAATGTATGCATTTTCTAAAAGCATATACTGTAAATATTTACAGACAGCTTCATATCTTTAGCCATTACTATGACTTTCTTATTCCCTTTATTCCAGTCAAGTTTGTAACATGTTTATTTTAACCTCAGGTATTTAAGCAAACAAACAAAAAAGGATATCTATAGAAAGGTAATACTGAGGGTAATGAGAACAAAGTACTTGCTGAAAATACCTTTTTATTTATAAAAATAAAGTGTTAAGTAAATGGTCCAGAACTGTTGAATATTTTAGTTGTGGGTGTTAGTTGTACAGCCAGTTTCACTCTTTCTTCAATATATGAAAAACAGTTTACATTGCTTGAGTTCTAGAGGTTAGTTCAACTGCCTCAGTGTAGCATATCAAGCATTATTTGATATGACCTAGGTTTTCTTGCTTTATCTGTTAGTCCTCTAATGCCCACATCTCTTGTCAATATTTCATATCTACTAGTCATTGCAGACCAAGATACTGTAGGGTTTCTCATGGGATTACGTATCTGTCTCTGTGTGTGATGACCAAACTGAGGTTAGTGGCTGTAGACATGATTTTCAAATACTAAAATGAATTCAAGTATTTTATTATCATGCATGTGTTTTTAATAGCACCTCACATTAAGTCAATGAAAAGCAATTACTTGTTTGAATTTTTAAATGCACTGCTTCTTTTGTGGTCATAGAATTTTATTTCTTTATTTACTTACTCTGAATAACAAAGTAGATGTATTTAATCAGATTAATTTCGGAATATTTAATACATACAAAACCCCATTCCATCTATTATTAGACATATTTTATACAGGAGTTGTAGTTTAATACATTGAGTGCTTTAATTTTAAATAATTATAGATGCAGCTGTCATCCAAACAATAGAATAAAAAGAAAAATCCAAGACATGGGTGGAATAACTCTTTTCAAATGAATGTTGCTGCTGTGTGTCTTGGCAAACATGAATAACAGGTTAAAAAACCCAACCAAACAACCAAATCCTCAGAACAGCACAAATAAGAATCAGAAGACAAAATACTGCCAAATAAATAAAAATAAAACCAGCCACAGGCAATAAAGCTACCTCACTTTACTACTCCCTTGACCTTCTGGTAAACAGAAGGTTTTTTCTTCAATTAAAACTTGGGTTGCAAATTAGTCCCCACGTTTAATCTGGGGACTTAATCTGGCATCTGTTGTAACTACTACATCCCTGTGGTGTCACATAATAATGACAAGCACCTTCTTTAACAAACTCAATCTCTATTTTCCTTTGCTGCATAGCTTGACAGCTATTTCACTTGAAGTTAATTTCTTCAGCTACATAGCCAGTCCAGTCTCTTCATGTGACTATACCATATAAAATTATCACAGCAGTAATTATTTTACCACTCCAAAATCTAATCACACATTTTAGAAGTCTGAGATTAATCTGTGCCTTTGCTTTCATGTCCATTGTATTCAACTATTCAATCTGTTGTCTTTACCATTGTGAAATTCCCTCTGTCTATGGTCCATCAGCATTTTTGATGCTAGTATGTACTTTGGGATTTGACCTTTAATTTCTATTACATTTTGTGATTGATTAAGCTCCATTATCTTGGTTGATAATTATACTTAATTGAGATGTATCTTTCATATTTTGAAATAGTCATAGATATTTAAGCAAAGTTACTGCATTTTAACTCCAGTTACATACTGTTGTTGCTCAGATTTATATTTTGCTCTTAAGACCAATATCGATTCTGCTATTACAGAAGTAGGTTATTTACTGCTAGTAAGTCTTATTTACTGCTGATTATTTAAACTATGAACAGAACAATATTTTTCTAGGTAAATACAGATTTTTAAGAATTGGTATTATTGGCTTCTTAACAGCTTAGAAGTATTTTTCACTGTACATTAACAGTAGACTTTTTTTTTTTTCCTGAAAGCCATAAAATCCATGATAAAAAGCTTGACAGAAAAAAGAAGCCATTTCACCTTCATTCAAAACTTGGCTATTACTGTATCAGGGTTTTTCCTCTCCAGTTTGCATAATAATGATAAGATTATTCCAATGTTTTCCTTAACATTTAGCATTCAACACAGTTCACTTGTGTTTCTCTTGCCTTGAGAATCAGCCATTGAAATATTCTGTCAGCTGATTTGCTTGACAAATCCTTTTGGCTGAACTTTAGTGTGCACAAGAAACAGCTGTTCAGTTACTGACAATTACTAAAAAAGAACCCAAGTAATCCACAAATCACTATACTGTTTGCTTTTAGCCCTTTGCTGACAACGGTACCTGACTAAGCAGTGAAAATCTTCCTTCCCAAGATGTTGCATCTTGTAGAGGAGCATATAAACAAAGACTGTGCAGCCACTTCAAACACATGTAAGGACATAAAAGATTATGGCAATACTATTTATACATCATTCAGACACATGTTGCTGAACAGTTTTCCTGTGATCTGCCTTGACTCGTCTATTTAACTATGAATACAGATTTTTCACCATGCATGCAACATGCACCATGACAAATTACAGTTTCATGTTCACAGTTGTATTTGCATATACATGCTGAAAATTAGACCATAATATTCATCAATGATAATGTATCTCCTTTGTGCTAAATTAGAGTAATAATTAGAGTAAAAACTAGAGTAATAATTACCTTGAACTTATCAAGACTCAACATAAAAAACAAACTCATGGAAAGGTCCTTATATTATCTTAAAGTTAAAAAGAACAAAATCTAATTCCTTGTTTTCATACTAGATCACCATTACAGTTTCATGATTAAATGTTTTTTCTTACTTACTGATATTATTAGCTTTATACATGAAAAAAGTTTAATTTATCCTTTCTTTTTAGTTTCTTCTGTTAGTAAGACAAATGGACAAATGTACACATGCATGCATCATACAAGTAATACCAATATGCATGACTAGTGGACATTAAATTTATATTTTGCACCAAGCCACAATGTTAAATTGACCTTTAATCAATAAAAGTGTCAGGTCAAAGAAACCCTAAAATATCCCCAAAGAAAAAGGCTTCTCTTTTCCTTAAGTAATTGATTTTTTTTTTCTTTCTGTACTGCAGTACATTTTTATCCCTGTTATCTCCAGTTAGGACTTCTGGGATGACCTGCCTATCTAAAAAACAACAACAACAACAACAAAAAAACCACAACCAACCAACCAACAAAAAAAACCCCAAAAACAACCCAACTGAACAAAACCCCCACAACTGCCTACTCCCCAAAAATCAAAACTACAGCTTATCTGTGAAGGCAGAGGTTTATTTAACAAAAGAGAGATGAGATCTGAGCAGCCAATACCATCATTACTCAAATAATTGGCCTATTGATTAGCAGCTCTCTAGATCAGATCACCAGTTTGTCCTTGGTACTAAGGGTCACAGAATTTCTTCTTCTTAAATTCCTTCTTTCTTCACTTCAGTGAATCCAGATTTTAGCATAAGCTTCTTTGCGTATTACCCTTACTATGCAGTTTTGCACACTGATCCTCTTTGTTAAAGTATTTACACTGTTTTCAGATCTTTTTTAATACAAGATCAGCAATCTGACAGTGTATATTAAGTGAAAGAAGAAAATAATGAAATGCCTCGTTTGACATTCTATCTACCCAAACCCCTTCCCCATTTATGTATGTGTAAATTTTTTATAATCTTATTAAGCAAAAAAAATTCAGCTACTATAATGGATATTTATGTCAGTAAAATCAACGTTTGAATGTGGACCTTACATTGATTAAAAGTGCTGGCAGTTTCTTATAGCTTTTAACTCCTAATGCCATCCCACCATGAAGTAAAACTCAGACCACAAAAAAACTCTGCATGTCACAATTCAAAGAGAACATCAGACTACTTCCCCATCAGTTTCAGGAAAAAATGTATTAATTTAGTCTCTCACTACAAGGAACTATTGCCAACTTTCAAGTTCCACAGCCAAGATAGACCTCTGAGAGACCTACAATAGCCAGTCCTGAGACTGTCATTTAAGAACTACTTGATTTGATCAAAGCCATCACCAAAATCTATTTTTTTCTCTCTCACCCACAAGCTTTTTTTTTTTTTTTTTTTTTTTTTTTTTTTTTTTTTTTTTTTTTTGTGTTGGTAAATACTTATTTCACTCTCAAAGCATAAATATTTTTCAAAGAAACAGTCAAGCTATCTTGGATTTCTCAGATTTAGAAGAAGTAGAAAAGGAAAAATACAGAAAAGAGTCTCTCCCCCTCTGAGATTCAGATGTTCTGAGCACAAAATATAGGAACCTGCTAGAGATTTGTTTTACAGCTGATTACATATTAATTTTTCCTCTTTCTAATCTATCTGTGTTTCAAACTGCCTCTGTTTCAAACTTCTGTCAGCCCAAGAAGATAATTACCCTCTCTCTAATTTCTTTCTCTTTGCCTTACTTTTCTCTCGTCCTCTCATCTTTTTTCGGCATAAACTGCCTTGTCTTTCAAAGATTGCATAACTCATACATTTCTGAATAAACTCTGAGCTATTATCACCTTGTATTTCACTTTTAAACTTACTGCTTCTATTTCAGACCTTAAGAAGTGCTTTCACACCCAACAGCTTGGCTAGTTTTTTCTCACTCCGGTTGCCAGTCATTCCAGTAAAGAGATACTGCCTCTAATACAATTTTTTCTCTCCCGCCAATAAAAAAAATTGCTTGAAAGACACATAAGAAATAAAATAGTATACTATAGTTATCCCATAACTTATTTATGCATATATTTCTGACTAAATATCTATCTAGTGCTAAGTGGGAATACTAATTATATTTTTGTTTCTAAAATATGAACTACTGCTCAGTGTTTGAGAAGGAAAAAGAGAGACAGTTCTAATAAATGGTTAACTTTAATATCCAAGTAATATTCATGTAAAATGTTCAACTTTTCTAAACTTAAAAAGACCTAGACATTATTAATGACCTGCTCAGAAATTTATTTATGATACAGTGATTTAAATCAGTATGCACAAATATAGGAAAATAACCAGTATTCAGGAAATCCTAAATAGCCTGAGAAGTACACAGACACTACAGTTAAATGATAGACGAAATGCATTCCCAAGGTCAATATCAAGCTGCTCTGTTGATTTGAACATGCAGAAATTCAGGCATCTGGATATATCAGCCAACACATAAATAGAGACTGCAATTTTTGAACTTTAAGTGACTGGTTTGGCTTACAGATTTTTGTTACATAGCCTCTAAGGGACTGCTAAATTATTTAAATAAAGATTGGGAAATTCTGCTAATGTGGTCCTCACAATTCTTTTCTTGTAATTGTACTTAAATTGCCTTCCTCATTCTAATGATAGTCTCAAAAATAATGAGAATCTGTTGTATGCCATTGATTCTTTGCAAGTTTTGCATTATTATTATCTATAAAACTTCTTATTTTGCTGATAACCAATTCATTTCAGTATAAATTGATGAGCTATTTAAATGACAGAATCACTGGTGAGGTAGAGTAGGTACTGAGTTTTCATCTAAATTTCCACTTTTTATTTAGGCAACTCTTTAGACATTATTCTGAGACAAGGTAAAACTGTAAAGAGAGGTTGGGGATTTTTTTTCCCCTCGAAATCTTACAGTTAGTGCTTACTAGGCCAGTTCTACTATAACTAAGCAATTACATGATACTAGCATGTACAGCCAAATGTTACTGTTGATAATGTCACTACTGATTCTCTGCACATACAGAAAGATGCTGTATGATCTTTGTGTGTGTGTGTGTTCTAGTGGCTAGAACATGAAATAAGGGATTTTTTTCAGGTAGTCAAGTGCCAGTTGGTTATTAACAATGACAACAACAACAATAACAACAAAAGCCTACAACTTTATTTTAATGTACAAGTTATCCTAGAGAGTGGTAGTCTCCATTTCCTAAAGTTCCTTCCAACTCCATGGTTTTGCACACTCATCTTTGTGGAAAAATAAAAATGCATTACTTTGCATTGTTGGCTAGTCAGTGATCCTTATGGATCATAACAAGCAGGTTCCCTTTACATTTATCTATAGAGCAATTTAAAACTCCTTCTAAATCAGTAGAAAGAGTCCTTCTGACCTCTATATTCTTTGCATTAACCTATTTTCAAAATGCACTAAAATTTGATTAAGAGACAATAATCTACGAGAATGTAGATAAAGAAATGTGAACTACAGTAGATCTGTAATCTTCCGTAAAGAATGCATTTTCACATGCTGAAATGGAAATAGGCATTAGAAATAAGTATTCAAAGTAGAAGACAGAATATGCAAAATAAGTAGAAAAATAAAAATAAAAATCTGTCAGAAAATGCTGAGAAGCAAAAAAAATTACAAGAGTTAAAAAATGTAAATGGAATTTCAAAACATTTTATATCTAAATTCAAAATTACAGTCGTTAAGCTCCAGATTCAAATTTCATGAGACAATACCTGTGTTCTATAAACATGATTTTTTTCTTCTGATGCCTGGACGTGAACCTCTACAGATGCCCTAGTAGATAAGCCTAACTTGTTCTCTTGGCACCTACATATTGTATTGCCAATTCCTCATCTATATTCATGAAGGCATTTGTCCTGAGGAGCAATCATGGCCCCCAGGCTAGGTACTTTAGAGTGAATTGGCCATTTTAAATTTCATAGCTCCTAATAAAGTTTGCAGCCATCCTTGATTCTAGATTTTTTTTTCCTATGTATATATCTGAGAGGTGAGTGTAAATATGGGGTTTAAGGATATAGTTACAAGATCCTTAAAAATGTGAGTGGTGTTTTAAAAAACATTTAGGACAGGTGTCTCATGTCCTTGGCATGGCCTCTTTGGCATGAGAGCAAGTGAATATATTGGCCACTGGCAATAGATACTAGGCCAAAGCACATTGTGACAATACCAGAGTACTCTATTGGATAAAAAATCCAACTGTATCCATCCTGCCTGTAAGAAATCTCTAAAATGAAGTGCTCTGAAGAACTATATCTGACTGTTTTTCTTGGCAGGAGATATCAGTCCAGACAAGGCCCAAGCACTAATGACTTATACAATATATGCAGCCAAGGCACAAGTAAGTAACAGGCAAAATGACACTGAATTCTATACATCAAATATGAACATGAAAAACTTCCAAAAGTTGAAGTGATAGAATAAATAAAGCAGCCAGTTTGTTAATTTTTTTTGTACCTTTTCTTTGTACCTTCCTTGACAATGTGAATTAAGGCATTCCCAGATACTACATTTTTGAGTGTTTGCATAAAGACATTTCTGGACTATACTTGGCAGTAATTCCAAAAGGTCACCAGGTTTGAACATTTGTTAGAAAGAAAAAAAGCAATCAGCTGTTTGACTGGTTGACCCTGGCTGGATGCCAGGTGTCCAAAGCCTCTCTATCATTCACCCTTCTAAGCTGGATAGGGGATAATTAAAGGCTCATGGGTCAAAATAAGGACAGGGAGAGATCACTCACCAATTCCTGTCACAGGCAAAACAGACTTGACTTAAGGAAATCGGTTTACTTTATTACCAATCAAATCAGAATAGGATAAAGAGAAATAAGACTATATCTTGAAACACCTTACTGCCACTCCTCCTTTCCTCCCAGGCTCAACTTTACTCCCCATTTTCTTTACCTTCTAGCCCTGCAGCAGCACAGGGGGACAGGGAATGGGGGTTTCCATCGATTCATCACATGTTGTTTCTGCTGCTCTTTCCTCCTCAGAGGGAAGACTCCTTACACTCTTCCTCTGCTTCACCATGCAGTCCTTCCCACAGGGGACAGTCCAGCAGTTCTTCAGTGTGAGTCCTTCCCATGGGCTACAGTTCTTTATGAACTTCTTTGGTATGGGTCCCTTTGATGGGGTGCCGTCATTCAGGAACAGACTGCTCCAGCATGGGCTTCCCACAGGGTCACAGCCTCCTTCAGGGATCTGGCATGGGGTACTCCATGGGATGCAGGTGGATACCTGCTCCATCTTAACCTCCATGGGCTGCAGGAGGGCAGCCTGCCTCACCGTGGTCTTCACCACAAGCTGCAGGGGAATCTTTGCTCTGGCATCTGTAGTGCCTCCTCCCCCTACTTTTTCACTGACCTTGGTGTCTGCAGAGTTGTTTCTCTCACATATTCTCACTCCTCCAGCTTTAACTCTGCAGGGTTTCCCCCCCCCCCCCCCCCCCCCCCCATTCTTAAGTATGTTATCACAGAAGTGCTACCACCATCACTGATGGTGGGCTTGACCTTGGCCAGCAGTGTGTTTGTCTTGGAGCCGGCTGGCACTGGCTTTATTGGACATGGGGAAAGCTTTTAGCAGCTTCTTACAGAAGTCACCCCTGTAGCCCCACTGCTACCAAAACCTTGCCACACAAACCCAATACACTGCTAATCAATCAAAGGGAATTTCTTTTCTGGTCTAGATGAGATGATTCATCAAACATAAAATTATTTTTTTTAAAAAATCTAATTATCATCTATAATGCTATTGACAGTGAGTACACACGTGATTTGTGCATATTATTTATATTGATATTAAGTCTATAGAAAAATATCTCTAAATTAAAAAAAAAAGTAAAAGTGTGTTGTGGAGAAGCTGAACTGTCAGTTTTCCATTTAAAAAAACAACAGGCTACATTTGCAACTGATGTATACATTTGCATTAAGGCGTCTTCTCTTTTATTATCTTCAAATTGGCCCCTCACTTCAAAGCCTGAAGAATATATTTATACCCTCCATCTCCAAGTTGAACAGATGCTGTATTTGCCATTTACCTGTCAAGAGAGAAACTTGGAAAGGGCTAGCTTACTTCACAGCTCCTTACCCATTTTTCTTGTCCTTCAATGTGTAAATTACACCATCTTAAAATCACTTCAACACTGATAGAGTAAAAATATTATCTATAAGAAAATTTTAACGTAGTTAATCTAGATTTGGATAATAGGACCAAATCTCTGTAACAACCAGACATCTTACTATGTCTCAAAACATGGAGGCTGATTTACAGCCCATTGAAAGAAACATGATGTTATGATTCAATTCAAAATTTTAAAATATGTTTATTTATTATCACTATTTAATAAAAATTATTATAATTTACTAACAAAATCCCATATACAGTATCAGTTGCCTTCCAAAACTTGGATGTTTTAATCTTTTGTCACAGTCTCAATATATGCTTTTGTAGCTCATTTATAATTAAGACTGATATACATAGAGTAAAAAAGGAAAATAATGTTTTCTTCTGTGGTAAGGGGAACAGTATTTTGACACTCAAGTTGCTAGTGTATAGTGATAATGTAAAGTTGGTCGCAGAGAAAAGCCCTCAAAGACTTTGAAGTTTAGAAGGCAGGCATTCTTTATTACGGTACTTGGAGCACAGGAGAATGTTTCCTCCAAGCGTGCTCACCAAGTTACTAGAGGGTACACATTATACACTGCAGAGTACTTGCACATTCATAGTGTATTACATATGCATTTTCATTCACATATAGGACTGGTTACAAATTTCTCAGTTCTAGTGCAAACTAGTGCACATCCTCTGATAGCACTATTGAAGTATTTTACTAACTCCACATGCTCCACACGTGAGGGTTTGCTCTCTTTTAGGGGGACTATCTGATTTGGAGGTTACGATCTCCCACTGCCACAATTACCTTTGTCCTATTTCCAACCAACTTTCTGTGAATTGCAACAATTTTATCAACTTGTCTCCTCTTGCTGCCAGAACTTCCTCACTTGGAGGCCTCTGTCTGCATAACTTAAGATTTAACGGTGTTCTTTCTACCATCCATTTTTTATCCTGTCCTTCCCAAGACTGACTCCCTTGATTAGACATCCCTGCATTCATAATTCTTAACAACTTTAAAGAGTCAGCTTGGCCTAAACTTTGTGCACGTTCTTTAACATATAGCTAAACACTAAATCAGAGTTTGGTAATTCGGGAGTTTAGGCATCTTGTCCCTTTGCTGAGTCAGCAACCTTCCCTTAATAGAATACTTTGACATAAAAGTATAAGCAGTTGTATCTATACAGTGGCATCAATAGCACTGTAGAGGAGAACTGTGTCAGGCATGAGCAAGCAGATTTATAAAAAATATCTTTTGTAGTAAAAATAAAAATTTATGAACTTTATAAATGGTAAGAACCATTTCCTAGTTAGACATCCTATACTATGTACATCATAGAACTTAATAATTTTAGAAATTAATGCACTGTATCTATTTGTCTTTCCTACTCAGTTTCTAGTTTGATTACATATTGTTCTACTTGTCATGGCTGAGAAACCTAACATTTTGTAAAATAAAGTTTTTTTAGATGATTATGAGAGACATTTCCAAAGAAATATAAAAAAGTAATACTTACTAGAATTATTATAATTTGTATATAATTATATATACAAATGTATTCTTCTGGAATAACGTATTTACTTATTTATTTATTTATTTGTTTGTTTGTCTCATTTATTTATTTATTTATTTATTTATCTATTAAAGGATATAAAAAGGCAGGAAGTAAACCCATTTCCTTTCCTTTCATCATTCATTATCTTTTACCTGTCCACTCCAAAGAGCTACAAGAATGGGTAGAGAGAGCAAATTCAATGGTAAATGCTCAGGTGTATTTTGTGTTATTACAGTTGTGAACACATTGCATAAACACAGTAATACATATAAGAAAAGAAAAAATATTTAATTACAGAGCTGTCATAGAGAAGCATAATTCATTTTCCATAACACTTATGCACTTCTGTACATGTATATGGCTATTGAAGTGTAATACACAACCTCGAGAGCATTGAGAGAGACCATCTGTGAAAATGGCTTCCCAAAGAGAAAAAATCCCACACAGAAAAGTGTTGGAAGTCAGCATGCCTAGACAGAGACATGTAAGAAATTCCTCAGGATAGGCATGAATTCTTAATTCCTGCCCAGATGCATAATGGAGATACTACATTGCTATCCACTTGGAACTGCTAGATATTCCCAACTATTTAGGATCATGAGTCTGAAATGTTTCTTGAAGTAAAAAAATCTACAGGCTTTTAATAAACTGAAGGAAAAATAATAATTTTACTAATCTCTGCCTGGAAGAGTAAGTAAAACGGAAAGAGAGCAGGGAGAGTAACAGGAAGGATCTTGTCTGACAGAGACTGGGTAGTGACTTGCAGGTGTTTCAGGTGAATAAAATCAAGGGAGAGACAAAGGAGGATCTGTAATGAGAGTAATTTTTTAATTGTCCTTCTCTGAGATAGCACAACTTGTTCAATAGATATTTGGTCAGGTTTGGTTTTAATGTTACAGTAGGGTTTGAGAGATTCATATCAGGGGAAGAGCTTTCAGTATTTGTTTTGCAGACCAAGATACACTTCCCGGTTCATATAAAATGAGGGCACTCTAAAGTTTTGGTTTGGTTTGTGTTTTTTTAACATCACAAGCAACTGAGATATCATCAGGGAATTTAAATGTTGATATGCATCAGAGTGTGGCATGGGCCATGCAGGCCAGTGTCCAGGAGCCAGGGGGCTCCCTGGGGCCCATCAGGCGAGGGCCTGGCAGCCAGGGCCTGTCCCACTGTCTGAGCCAGGGACAGGGCAGCCAGGGGGCCACTGGGGCAGTCCCAGACCCAGGCACTGGGCACTTCCATGACGGTGGGGATGGGCTGAGTCTGGGCTAGGCACTTGGGCCAAGGCCTGGACACATGGTGAGGGCCAGGCGCAGGCAGGGCTGTGAGGCAGTGGGGCTGGACATTGCAGGGCAGGGCCAGGCCACTGCCCCTGCCTTCCCCCATAATATATATACATTCTGATGATGTATATACAGGCTGTGGCATCCTGTTGTTGCATGCATTTTGATGTTGTTTCCAGATAGGAAAAAGAAACATCAAATGGAAGGAAGAGAAAAGCATGACGAAAAGGAGACACCGATCACTACTGACATGTGCAAATGAAGACTTTGGTAGCTTTTAGAGTACATGTGATGCCAAATGCACAATATTAATGTACTCTTGATAAATGGGTATCTCACTGCTAATGAAGTATCAGTTGTTACTACTGAGGTTCAATAAATAAGGAACATAAATTTACTTCCTATATCATTACCTAAAAATTAAGTAGGTAATAAAAGTATAATTTCATTCTTATTAATTAGAAGGAATGTTTAAGTATTTTAATTAGCAATTTACTAGATAACTACCACTATAATAAAATAAATGCCAATTAACATGCTAATTTTTGGCAATTAATTGATATCCAATCAACCCACTATAGTTATTTTGTTAAACACCAGTTAAATCCTAAAGCTTTTTGCAAGTTAAATTTATCAATTACAGAGCAAAAGCACATTTATTGCTGGCATGATTGGGTTAATTATAAGGCAACTAGATTAAGTTGGTATTACTTCTTAACTTTATTAAATCTTATTAAAAAGGTTATGTATTTAGTGTACAATAAACATTTAATCTAAAATAAATAGTTGAATTTAATTAACTTTTAAAAGTTTCATGCAGCTTGATGTAATGTTATAGGAGAACTAGTATCTCAGGCCTGAGAACTAAAATGTCTGCTTGTTTTTCATTATTGACTATTATGTTTAAAGACATGTATCACATCAGGACCAGAAAACTATTTATTTTCCAGCTGCATTCATCCTTCATTGCCTATTATTGGACTCTTATGATACATCATTACACTCTTACATTCATGAAAAACTTTTCTGTGTGGATTAACAGATACCTTCATGTTTATGAGTATTTAGATATTAAAACATTTGCTTTGTATATAAGAAGTTATTCAAATGCAGTTATGCATAGCATAACTTGCCTGACCTTACTCTGTAGAGAACTGGTTAAAATGTCATGGTTAACAGAGACATTTAAGGCAGCTGAGAATTACATTCTATACATCTTGCAACATGTTAGGATAACCTCTTGCAACTACAAATACTTATAGAGTTGGTACTGAGTTCAATATATATAAAGTATCTTAAAAATGACTAAATTACATTTGCTTCAAACATTTCTTCTACTTAATGTTGCAAACAAAGTAAGTGGAAAGATAAAGAGATAAAACTATCCATCAAATTAAGACAGATGCAAAC
This sequence comes from Falco naumanni, assembly GCF_017639655.2. Taxonomy (NCBI): domain Eukaryota; kingdom Metazoa; phylum Chordata; class Aves; order Falconiformes; family Falconidae; genus Falco; species Falco naumanni. The sequence continues at coordinate 40,764,105 of NC_054055.1, forward strand.
CAGTTAATGCAGCTAATAATTACTTTTGGATCCCTCTTCCTTGATGCTGGAAGTTTCATACTACGTGTTTCTTTATTCTTTCAAAAAAGTATTTTACTTTTATTATTATTGTTGGTCTTTTTATTATTGTTGATTTTGTTGTTGTTACTATATTATACATACTATAGTATACTTGTATATTTATTTATGTTTCATCTTATAAGAGGAAACAATAAGAATCTAACTCGACATTCCAGTTATGCATTTGTATGAAGACATATGTCTCTCATGGTGGATGTGCCTAATTCCTTTTTTAATTAATTACTATAAATAACACACCTAAAGAGCAGAAACATTCTTTCATCATATCTGCATTGCTGTTTAGATTTATAGTTCATAACATAGAATTAGGAGTGGATGGATTTTTTTAACAAATTATTATGTTTATAGCAAAATTGTGTTAAACTTGTATTTTAGAGGGCTGGTTATAGCTTCAAAGAGTGTATAAAGGTTATTCATTTACTTGTGAATTTATTTGAGGAGCATAGATGGATTGTAACAAAATGATAGATTAATGTAACAATTTATTGTTTATATAGTAGAGTATATGAATCAATAACCATGCCTTCAAAGCTCTTCTAGTTCTAGGAGTTTTGATAGCTTGTTGAAGTTTGTACTATATGTCATTAAATACTGAGGCAATCTCAGCATATATCCTTCATTCTTCTTGGAACTTAAAATATTTTAAAATAAAATCTATTGTTACTAAAAAAAATATGAGTCATATTTAACTCCAAGTACTTAGAACTGAGTTAAACTGGACATTGCCATGATTAGGCATTCATTCTTTTTCAGCCAAATTCAAATCAGAGTATTTTCCCCCTAAACAAATAAATAAAAATGATGCATCTGGTTAAATAAAGCAGGATGTTAGTTACTATCATTACTCAGGGCCTCATTTGAAATCATTCTTGTCTGGGTCACTTGACAGAGAGGGTTTACAATCAAACTGTAATCTGGAACATGCATTCTCCAAAAACCCACAACACTCATGAAAGCTTGTGTTTCTTTCTTATTAGTTGGTGGAGACATAGCTGTTATTCTGTTGATCACATCCATTGGGATCTCACAATGTTCATCTTGCCATTTATTCCCAAAAAGTGTATCTCCTGTGCAGGCCCCTTGACTTAACTTTGTTTTATGGCAAAACCAGCTTTTAGAAGGATTTGGACTCTTTTCTTCCCTTTCTCAAGGACGACTTCTGCTGTATTGTCCCATATGATGATGTCATCAATATACTGCAGATGTTGCAGAGCTTCACCCTGTTCCAGTGCAGCCTGGATCAGTCCATGGCAGATGGTAGGGCTGTGTTCCTACCCCTTGGGCAGTCAATTCCAGGCGTATTGGATGCCCCTCCACATGAAGGCAAACTGTGGCCTGCACTCTGTTGCCAAAGGGATTGAGAAAAACGCATTTGCAATATCAATGGTGGCATACCAATTGGCTGCCTTTGATTCCAGTTCGTACTGAAATTCTAGAATGTCTGGTACAGCAGCACTCAATGGCAGTGTGACTTCTTTCAGGCCGTGATAGTCCACTGTTAGTCTCCATTCTACATCAAACTTTCACACTGGCCATATGGGGCTATTAAAGGGTGAGCGGGTCTCGCTGATCACTCCTTGGCTCTCCAGTCAGTGAATCAGCTTATGGATGGGAAACAGGGAGTCTCAGATGGTGCAGTATTGCTGCCAGTGCACCATTGTGACAGCAGTCAGCATCTGTGGTTCCTTGTCCTTCAGCATCCCCACAGCAGAAGGGTCCTCCAAGAGACCTGGCAAGGTAGACAGCCTCTTAATTTCCTCTGTCTCCAAAGCAGCTATACTGAAAGCTCTCCAGTATGCTTCTGGGTCCTTAAAGTACCCTCAGATAATATAGTCTGCATCAAGGATGCATGGAGCATCTGAGCCAGTCACAATGGGATGTTTTTGCCACTCATTCCCAGTCAATCTTATTTCAGCCTTCAAGACAGTTAGCTATTGAGATCCCTCTGTCACTACAGAAATACTGATGGGTTCTTCCCCTTCATACCTTGATGGCATTAGGGTAAACAGTGCACCATTATCTACTAGAGCTTTATACTCCTGTGGGTCTGATGTGCCAGGACACTGGATCCACACAGTCCCATGTAAAACCCAGTTGTCCCTCTCCTTCACCTGGCTGGAGGCAGGGCACCTCTAATCCCAGTCATAGGATTCTCTACCAGGGCAGCAAATGGTGCAGAGTGGCTGTCATGTGGAGCAGTCACAGTCATCCCTATTTACATCTTGCAAAAATGGATTCAAACTCCTTTTCACATGATCAAGAGTAAAATCAGCCTTTCTGCTCTGTCTAGGAAACTGCCCACTGGAGATCAGAGCAGCAGCTTTCCTAAAAGAACCATATTTGTGATTGTTTTTCCTTGAGACTCATGTGCCCTTGCCTTCAGAGTCAAGGCAGGTTTTCCATACCACCTCTTCATGCCCTTTCCACGGTCCCACAGGTAAAACCACAAGGAACCCCATGGTGTGTGACTTGTATGTTCTCCCTCTTGAGCAGAAGGCTGCTTGCTGTTAATAGCTGAGCTTTGGGGCTGTACAGGTGGGGAGTAGCATATATACTCATTGAGTTGTTGGACTAGTTTCTTCACAGCAGAGACAAGGGAGGTAGAAGTGTTATTTTCGTAGTCCCAGAGATGGTGAGCCACTTCATCTACTGTTGGTGCCACTTCATTTCCAGCTCATTAGTGCCAATAAGTTGGCATATGATGATACTGCACTCCATACAAATTTCTGCCACACGAGTGGTATGCATTGGACTTTGTCCAGATCTGTGGGTAACCATGCATTGTTCAGGTCTGTCCTGGTTTCTGCTGGAATGGATTTATTTTTTCTGTTTATTAGCTGGTAAAATGCTGTGGTTTGGATTTAGTATGAGAATAATGTGGCTAACGCACTGATGGTTTTAGTGGTTGCTAAATAGTATTTATACTAAGTCAAGGATGTTTCAGTTTCTTAGGTCCGCTAGCAAGAAGATTGGAGTGGCACAAGAAACTGGAAGGGGACACAGCTAGGACAGCTGACCCAAACTAGCCAAAGGCATATACCATACCATAGGACGCCATGCTCAGTATACAAACTGGGTGGAGTTGGAAGGGGCCTGCCAGTTGCTGCTTGGGGACTGGCTGATCATCGGTCAGCAGGTGGTGAGCAATTGTATTGTGCATATTTTTAGTTTATTTCAATTATTAAATTGTTTATATCACAACTCTCAAGTTTTACCTTTTTCCCCCGATTCTCCTCCCCATCCCTCTAGGGGATGGGGATGGGAGTGAGTGAGTGGTTCTGTGGTGCTTGGTTGCCAGCTATAGTTAAACCATGACAATTAAGCTTAAGCAATTAAATCAAGATTTCATAATTAGCTTTTGTTTTCATTCTGTTTCTTTTCATTTTCAAATATATGGAAAATATATTGTTTACTGGTTTCAGTGTGCATTTTAAAATAGTTTGTTTAAACATTAGCTATCAGTGGTGAGTTTTCCACTTTTACTCACAATAAAGAATATCTGCAAAAGTCTTAGGGGTTGTCCAGAGATATGAATTGCCTCTTTGATTCTTTCTCCTGCAGCACCTAGGATCAGTTTGTTCTTGATCAGTATGTGAGAAAACATGCAGCACAGTAAATAGTTCTCCAAGAACACACCACTTCATGAGCCCAAGGCTTCATAGTGCTTCTGGCACCTCAGCTCCTCACTTCCCCAAATAAGAACCAGATGAATCTTCAGGCTATTGTTTGTACACCCACCACTATAACCAGAGATATTACTACAAAGATACATGTTCTTCAGAGTAGTTGGACCATAACCAGCATTTTTAGGGTAAAAATTGAAAAGAAAAAAACAAAAATTAAAGGTTGGTAACAAAGGTAGTAAGAAAAATGCAATAATATACTATAGTTTTGTGTGAATGCTTAGTAGCATCAATCTTCCCAGAGGCCTCTCTCCTATATCCAAGTCATGCTGATGTGAAGAAAAGATTTCCCCAGTGGATCTGGGGAAATAAGCAACAATGCTTTTATTGAAGGTCCCAATGAGGGCAGATCTCATTACAGGCATCCAAGGGATATCTAGAGGCCTTTTGATTTCTTTCCAATGCAAATGAACTATTTCAGCATTTGTAAAGGAACTTGAAGGACTTTTCCTCTCACTAACAACTTTCAGGACATGGATGTATCCCAGCATTGATTCCTAGAATTTGGGAGAGGAGAAGTTACGAGCCTCTAGGTTTCTTTGGGATTGTGTTTTCCTTGATGAGAGTTTCTGGGTCCATGCCGATATTCCATTTAGTATTATTTTCTCTTCAAAATGTCTGACATGGCCTTAAGTACAAGAACAGGCTCTGCACCCTCCTCTCCCACATGGATTTAGCTGCTGGTGCTCAAGGCTAGCTATAATATGACACCCCTATGTAACTTTGGATCAGATTTATGTTAAAAGAGCTGTGTGAGAATGAGCTGTGAGAAGCCTTGTGTGGGTCTTGTCCTCCCCCTCCCTTAGGTTCTGGAGTTTTATTTGAGTTTGAACTGTGATCCTGACCTTCTGACTTAACTACCTGCTTTCATCCCTCATTGCTGTGATCTTGTCTGGCAACCAGAGAGCTGTTTGCCAACCCTGGTTGTCATCACCAGACCTACTCTGCTCTACTTGTTCAGGTGCTGTGGGTCTGTCATTGTTGCTGAGTGCACTGCCCTGCTTGCCTTCCTGTCACTTTCAGTTCCTGCATCACCAGCCCTTCTGGAGCATCCCACTCCTGCTGCAACTTGACAATCTCAACTGAACATAAAGTATAAATATTTCTTCCTTTTCCTCACAATAACGTGAATATTGTGAAAATCCTCATCACCTTTGGACAAAAGGCCAGATTTCTTACTAATTCAGATAATATACTGTGGATGGCTTCAAAAAATGGATTGGTATTTTGGTTTTGACCCTAACAGCCAATCACAGAATCATAGAATCTCAGAATGATTTGGATTAGAAGCGATACTGAAGATCATCTAGTTCCACCCCACTCTGCCATAAGCAGGGACACCTTCCACTAGACCAGGTTGCTTAAAGCCCCATCCAGCCTGGCCTTGAACACTTCCAGGGATGGGGCATCCGCAGCTTCTCCAAGCAACCCATTCCAGTGTCTGACCACCCTCACAGCAAATAATTTCTTTCTGATATCTAATTTAAATCTGCCTTCATTTAGTTTAAAGCCATTACCCATTTGTCCTATTGCTATAGGCCCTGCTAAACAGTCTGTTCCCATCTTTCTTATAAACCCCCTTTAAGTACTGGAACGTTGCTAGAGGGTATCCCCAGAGCCCTCTCTTCTCCAGACTCAACAACCCACTCTGTCAGCCTGGCAGCTCTTTTTTGGGGTAGGGGTGGGTGGTATTTTTTTTTCTGAGTGTTGGTGGTTTTGTTTTGAGGTGTGTGTGTGTGTTGTGCTTTATGTGTTATGTTTAACACCACCATTTCAATTTGATATTTTAAAAAAAGAAATAAACAAACAGAAATGGAACTTCTAAAGCCTGCTCAATTAAGCTGTGGGCCAAGAAGCAGTTTTAGCTCTGGAGAAGACTTCAGCTACTCTGGAAAAACATCATTAAAGCCACCCCTCTAAAGCCACGCCACTCACTCAAGTAGATTTGCTCAGATAGAAGATTTAACCAATGGTTAAACTGAAAGCATTTTGTGTTTTTAATAACTAAATGAAAGTGCTTTAAACATGAGTCTTATTACTGGGTTCACACACAGTCATAGCAATGGTCTTTAAAACATGAAAATAAACTGAAATATAATTTTAACAGTAAGTATTATCCTAATTTTATCTGAGTAAAGAAAAAATATGTTTAAACTGTTGTCATAGTTTAATCACTTATTAATTTTCTTTGACTGTATCTACACTATCTAATTTTTTTCTCATTTATTAGAATATTTTGATGGTGAGAATCTTGATAGAAAACTAATTTCATGTCCTCAGATTTATTTAATGATGCAACAAAATATTTCTGTGACAAAATTAATTTCATTTTAAGGAGATTCAGTGACAGGGTTTGAAGACTATATTATTCTGTGAAGAAGCAGATAAAAATATAGCAAGACCCATATGATGAATAAGATACATCAGACACTTGTTATGGTGAGTTTGTTACATCCAGCCAAATGGCTCACGGTTCTTAACAGAAAACAACCACAAAGTCATTTGATCTAAATCATCAATATAAAAACATGTATTTAAGTTCTTAAGAAATTAAAGAACATCAACCAAATGACAAAACTCCCAAGTAATTACTTTATATTGTGAACTTCAGAGTCTGAAGTGTGTTCATTTAGAAGTTCAAGTAGTTTTCAAATGTAAAGCAATTTGCAAAAAACACAATCTCTTTATGGACAATTGGTAAATTATAAGAGGAAAACCTGGAAAATCAATTCTACATGGTGCATTGATATCCTTATTGCCCTTTTCTTGAAAATTCTGGATCATATTTGATGTTAGAAGAACAGATTTTTATTAGTGTGAGGCCAAATCCAGCAGCCTGACTGAGCTGAAGTTGCTGCAGCTCCATGCCCACAGGTTCAGCTCAGCAAGGCTGAGGACATGCACATCGTAGACATATTCAGTACGTAATGCAAGGCCACATCAAGCATACTAATCAGCACAGACAGACACTCTAAACTTTCACACAGACATGAACAGCACCAGTGGCCTCATCCTGATCCCATCTATGGCTGAACTTGATGAAGGTCTGTTAGTGAGAAACACATATGTATCTATAGGTATGTATATATTTTTATAAATATAAATATATAAATGCACATACACCTGGACATTGGGACCGAGGTTCTTCTGGGACAGCCATGGGAGGGGCTAGGCAGAGGGTCCTTTTCCTGATGCACTTCCTGGTGCTCCCCCACTTTCCATTATGTCATTGTGCTCCCTTCTGTGTATGCAGGTGTGCAACCTAACAATATTCTTCAGGAGAAATCAGGTATGTAGAAACAAAACTAACTATGCAGCAGAAAGAGGCAAGAACATCTGCCTTTAGTTTTATTACAGACAAAAATTGAGGCTATAATCTATTTGAACCAGAAAAAAAATTATTTTGTTTTCATATAAGCAAATAGTTTTAAATTTTAACAATTTACATATGTAGATCTGTAGTGATGAAGCAAGTGATGCTTTCAGTATGCTGAAACTTTTGGTCTATCTGGTGGCTGTGTAGTCAGCAGAATGCAATGCAAGGTAAGACACACACAAAGAGATGGAAAAACACAGCAGTTATCTGTGTCAGATGCAACAACATAAAAATATGAAAGCGATTATAAAACAAAAACAAATTTTAAAAGCATTTTAACCATACACAAATTAAAGAAACTCACAAAATTATTCTGTTGCAGTCATGACAATCTTATACCAGATACACAAAGGAAAAAATTAAAAGAACAATAAAATACAACCAGTTTTTCATAGAACTATAAAAATCGCTTCGTTAGTTCATCAGCAAAGAGAAGAAGGATTCCAGTTTCATCCCTGGCTAGATAAATTCCCTATTCAATTTCCGTATTCTGACAGTGTTTTTCAAGAGTTGTTTAGAATACCTGCTGATTGAATCTAGTATTTCAGCTTGCTGCTTAGCTGAGTTCCAGATGCTGTAGTTCCTGTATTTGTTCCTCTGAACTGGAACCTTACATTTAGGATTAATATCTTCCTTGGTGAAATAGATAAGGACAACTGCATGACTCGGAACAGAATTCATGACGGGATATGATGATCAGAGATTTTCCTATCCTATTTAAAAAGAACATTCACCAGTATTTTGACCTGTTCAAATCTCTGCCTGTGCTTCTTACCCATCTGCCTACCCTGCTGAGAAGTTTTGAGAAAAACGAGGATTAAAGTAATGTATGAATAAAGATTTTTTTTTTCCTGTCTTGATACATATATTTCTATGCATTATAGGAATAAACCAGCATTAATCTAAAAGAACTGCAGGTCTAAAAAGTCTTGGGTTTTGTTTTGGGAGGGTGGGAGGGTGGGGTTGGTGGTTTTGTTTTGTTGGGTTTGTTGGGTTTTTTTGAGTAATAATGTTCTTTACACAGCTTTTCCAATAGTTAAGCTTTTATGAGTGCCTATACCTAAAATTATCGTTGGGTCACATACTGGAAAATTAGCTTTATTTTACATTTATTTAAAAATTGATAATTAAATGTGTGTACCACATTTTGCTTCAGTATTTACTCACATAAGCACTTTCCTGTAAAGCACATAGCACATATTCCTTCCCTTTTTTTTTTTTTGCAACAAAGGTATTTTCTTCTCTTGAAAAAAAATGTATCCCCAGTCATTCATTGCTTATTATATAAGCTACATATACTTTGTGTTAGACTGGCCAACCTTTCCCTTCGCCAGAACAAGAATAATAGTCATTCCAAGTCCAGCATTACAAGGGAATTGGGGAAGTCTATCCAGGTAATTTAATCTTCTCTGTGGTGTCTATCATTTCTCTCCTCTTTTTAAAGAGAGAAGGCATTATTTTTCCTTAATGAAATGAGATGTTTTCGTATCACACATTCTTTGCTTCTCATGCGCTCCCAGATGAAAACTGAAAGCTGTACAACAGTGTTTCCCAACCTCAGCTGGCAGAAAGGACTGTAGTTTGATGTTTAATGACTATTTCCATTTGTTGGCCTTCAATATAGATGCTATTCACAGAGTTTATTTTAAAACAAATAGGCAGTAGTCACCTCATCCCTAGGGAATGTTTAAAACAAACTAAAATGAGCAAGGGGCAAGCAAGTCCAGATAAGACTTTGCATTATTAGGTCAGTACAAAGCTCATGGCCTTTTACCAGTAAGGGGAAAAAACTCACATTTACTAGGCTACCACGAAAAGAGGCTGAAGCTAAGAATTTTGACCTTGGAATCACAGAATCGGAGACTCATGGAATGGTTAGGGTTGGAAGGGACCTCTGGAGATCATTTAGTCCAACCCCTCTGCTAAAACAGGTTCACTAAGAACAGGTTGCACAGCATCCTGTCCAGGCAGGACTAGAGACTATTTTGTGGGGTTTTCTTTGTTTTGGCTTCTTTTTTACTTTGGATATTGTTTTTGATTTTGCTTTATTTTTGTCCTAGAGATTAATTGCCCATTTGTAGCAGGAGTGAATGCAGTAGGTTGCTGTAAAACACCTTTAATTTAGTTTCATTGAAAACAAATTCCTTTCGTATGCTCTGAGGCTGCTCCTTGTTGCAAGCCAAAGTGCACTAAAAGTGCATGACTATTAAGTTTATAACATTTCAGCAATGCATTTTTGAAACAGTTCTTCCAGTTGTCCACTTACTGAGCTTTGATTTACATCATGGAAAGCCCTACAGGCTGGTTCCTTTATATTGAAAGTGTACTGTTAAGAGACATTCTGTTCACAGGGCAAGGCTAGAGTTAAATTAAAAGCCTCCATGACCTTCAACAAGCTCCAAGAAATAAAAACTCCCAAAACATTTTTAGTATTTACATTAGATCCTCAGCCGCAACTACTCTGCTCTACAGACTGATTCCTAGGTGCCTCACACTATTTGCTAATACAATTTTTTTTTTTAATAAATGGGCTCTCCTGGGAGATTCATTTGAAAAGCACACTTCTTATCTGAACTAAACACTATGCAGGCATACATTTCATATCCTGCTCAGCATGGTCTTAGAGAGGTATTTTTACAATTACAACTTCGTATCTGTCTCATTTTTATAGCACATGTACAAAGAAGGAATTAGGAATTTTGAGAGGACTTTGGCTCATACTCATAGTAGTGTTTAGCCCTCATATGAAACTTCAGTTATCATCTTTCTATGCTTGCAGAAAAGCTGAAAGGAAAAAGTTATATTTGAATCTTGACATAAGGGTTGAACTAAAGTGATTTTTAAGCCTTTTTGTAGTTATTCTCCATTTAAGAATGGTCTCCTAGCTGTTCTCCTGAATAGATTCTTAGTTAGTCATTGCTTCACTGAACTATATAATTGGCTCCAGAAAGGTGAAAATGTGTTATTGTTCTATTCCACCTTGTATTCCTTGTTATTCTGTTCAACTTTTCAACTCTTTAAACACCACCTGCCCAGGAAAACAAGTGTCTATTGTCCTGAACTATCTTGTGCGGCAAATCATCACACTGAAATAACTTGCTGCCTTACTAATGATGGGTCTAATACATTATTAGACAATTTATCCAGTTTCTAGACAATCATGACATTGTCTGTGTGGTTTGTTATAAAAGTGCCTGCTAGTATTTTGTCCTGTGGTCTTCTAGAAAACAAGCACACCCTGCAAATTTAGAAAAAAAAAAAAAAGGCAAGATATAAAGAAAGTAGCTTAATTAAACTGCAGCTTAATTATCTGGTGTCCTGTGGAAGTACCCAGCAAAGATTCACATAGTCGAGTTGAGCATTCATTCTCTATTTGTCTCCACCTATTTGGGAAAGACAACTGTTTTCTTGTTGTACCAGATGTAGAATACCCCCAGTTTTTTTGTTTTTTTTTTAAAGAATGCCTTCCTCTGTGAGTTCTCAAGGAGTCAAGCCTCTGTAAACAAAAGATAGCAGAACTTGACATCTGCCAAAAAAGGGCACAGACAATTAATTGGTTATCCTTCCATCTCAACCACAGCTGGTACTTTGACAGCTCTCCTCTCATATCAACCAAAAATCCATCTGCTCCTTTGTCAAAATCCATCTGCTCTCTACTATCAGTCCTAAATACCCAGTGCAACAGTTTTTGATAGATAATCTTCCAACCTTCTTATTTGCATTCAAATATTGCTACCTGCTCTTTCACACGTCTGCCTTTATTCTCTGACAGAATCCTGTAGGCTTTGTCTATGCCCTTCATACATGTCACCCAAGAAAGTGCCCCATGTATGTTCTAAAACCTATTTCCTCTTAAATAAACTGTGCAAAACATCAATCCCTTGGAAGATCCCAAAATTCTACTCAATACACTACTTATTCAGGAAGCTGCCTTGTGCTTGACTGTGAAAGAAGCATAAGCAGTGACAAAACAACATTTTTCCCATTAGTATTGATGTTCAGGCACTGAAAAGCTTGGCTCTTTGTTTCAGAGAAAACTATTACTTAGCTTTTACAGTACGTGTTACTATAAACTGAGAAGTCTCTAATATTTCTGTTCTCAGTGATTCAGCAATTCAACTATATGAATACTATGGATTTTCAATTCATCTCAGAACATCTAATACTGTTGAGAAGCAGATGGAATCTGTTTGTCATCCATCCTTTCAGCCATAAGTCCATTTAGGTCTTTGCTTAGTTTTCTAATTTTCTACATTGTTTCTGTGTCCATGTGATAGATTTTATAACGGTGATCAACACTGAGATTGGGCAAAAAGTGATGAGGATAAAATATTATGTTATAAAGGGATGAGTTAGAAGAAAGGGCAGGGAAAAGCAATTTACACTGTGTACACATGAAAAGGAGCAGGAATGGTCGAATAAACGAAGCTGCTGGGTAAGAAATATTTACTATTAGAGCACCGTTGCACCTTTTTAGACAGTTTTATGTAGAACTTTTAAAATGCACTATGAAAACACGTCCCTTGCCTGTCGCTTCCTAGCAATGTAGGAAATACATCTTACTTCTGGAGCAAAGAGATAAAATAAATAACAATTTTTAGTCACCTTTAACCTGATCAAGATGTGACCTGTGCTCAATGATACTGGCATATCTTTCTTCTTGAAGGTGACAATGCTAGTGCTATTATAGTTAGACAGTTCAAAGAAAAAGTGAAAATTATTGAAGGTTCTCATTTAATTTTAAAAGTATCATAGAACCGTAGAATCATAGGCACAAACAATCATAGAGCCTTATGGTTTTTATAACAGAACAGTTTGGGTTGGAAAGGACATTGAAGATCACCTAGTTCCACACACCCCTTGCCATCACCAGAGACACCTTCCACTAGACCAGGCTGCTCAAAGCCCCATCTCACCTCGCCTTGAACACTTCCAGGGACGGGGCATCCACAGCTTCTCTGGGCTACCTGTTCCAGTGTCTCACCACCCTCACAGTAAAGGATTCCCTCCTAATCTAAATCTACTTTCTTTTAGATTAAAATAATTACCCCTTGTCCTGTCTCTACAGGCACTGCTAAACAATCTGCCCACATCTTTCTTATAATCCCCCTTGAGGTACTGGAAGGCCACTTACAATGTCTCCCTGGAGACTGAACAACAACCAGGCTGAACAACCCCAACTCTTCCAGCCTGTCTTCACAGGAGAGGTGCTCCAGCCCTCTGACCATTTCTGTTGCTCTCCTCTAGACACTCTCCAACAGGTTCATGCCCTTCTTATTCTGGGGCCCCAGAGCTGGAGGCAGTACTTCAGGTGGGATCTCACGAGAGCAGAGCAGAGGGGGAGAATCACCTCCCATGACCAGCTGGCCATGCTTCTTTGATGCAGCCCAGGATATGGTTCCCTTTCTACACTGCAAGTGCACATTGCAAAGCTGTCTTGAGCTTTCCATCCACCAGCACCTCCGAGTCCTTCTCCTCAGAGCAGCCTTTAATCCATCCTCCTCCCAGCCTGTATTGATACCGGGGGTTGTCCCAACTCAGGTGCAGGGCCTTGCGCTTGGCCATGTTGAACTCCACAAGGTTCACTGCAGCCCACCTCTGAAGCCTGTCAAGGTCCCTCTGGATGGCATCCCTTCCATCCACCGTATCAACATACCAAATAGCTAGGTGTTGTTGGCAAAATTGCTGCATGTGCACTCAATCCCACCGTCCATGTCACTGACAAAGGTGTTGAAGCAGCACTGGTCCCAGTACCGATTCCTGAGGAACACGACTTATCACAGGTCTCCACTTGGACATTGAGGCATTGACCACAACTCTTTGAGTGTGACCATCTAGTAAATTCCTTATCCACTCAGTGGTCCGCTCATCAAATCCATATCTCTCCACTTTAGATACCAGGATGTCGTGTAGGACAGTGTCAAGAGCTTTGCACAAATTGAGGTAGAGGAAATCAGTTGCTCTTCACTCATCTGTCAGTGCAGTAACCCTACTCTGTTACTTGATCCAGAGTAAGTATTTATAGTATAAACTAGCACCTGGCTTATTTAACTGGATGTAATTAAACAGAAATTACATACTTCCACCTTGCCCCTTTTTTTTATAATGAAGAACTCTATCATGTACTACTTCTAAAATGTTATTTCTGTCTTCTAGGTAAACTTAATCAGAAAGTAGAATACCAAAATACTCCTGATTATTCCTGTTTTTTGTATTATTATTAATTCCATTATCAGTCTGGAATTTGGTATTAATTTCTGTGTTCTTGGCTGTTAGTCTTTGTTTGCAAGTGCCAGACCTAGTGAGGCTGCTAAGAAACATCACCCAACTTTCAACTGATCTTGTACATTTTTTTTTCCATTTGTAGTGTGATGCTTTTGCAACTGTATCTGATGTTACCTATTACTAGGCTATTAAAATAGCTATGTTCTTTAATAAGCATAAAAGGCAGGAAAAAAGATGTTTGCACAACTTCTGTTATTGTAAATCAGAGAGTTGGGCATACCTGGCAGGGAACAACAGGAATTCATTTAACAAACACTCATGATCTCTTTCTTCTAATGCTGCTCAAAGTTTCAATCCACAAACAGACCAAATGTCACACTGACTTATAAACAATTTGGTAAAGTAATTTTTTAAAAATATTTTGCTCATTGACACTTTACTCTTCTTTTGTAAATTAAAGGAAGCAAAGATGGGTAAGTGCTTAAAATAACGGCTATTCATTACTCTGTCAAATCATTCATTATTTTTAAGAAAATCAAAAAATCCCATTCGGTACTGTTTTATATGATGCAGCACACCAGTTTCATGTACGCCAAACAGCAAAGAGGATATCTCATGTTTCAAAAGCTAAATGAATATTTAAATCAGATCAATATTGAGAGAAAGGCAGTCTCTTCACTTATCATCCTAACCAAATATTACATTCCTAATAAGTATACCTCCTTCTTTTTAGTTTTCATGTGAGTTGTTGCATTTTATCTGTTAAACACTTCTTCACTCTGTTTTCTTGTTCTTGTTTTTGCTAATTTGGAAAGCCCAGGGACTATTGCTATATATGCTCACATGTTTTAAAACCTGAAGCTCTACCATTTTTTCCTTTATTATTGCTACTTACCTATATTGAACTGTAACTTAGCTGTCCCTTGTACGACATAAACATAACATTCCTCCCTCTCCTAAAACTACATGGTTGGTAACAGACTGAATAGTCCATTGATGTTCAAGCTTCCATGTCTTCTTATTGAGGCTTTCTGTCATAGCTATCCCAAACCCTTGCCAAAGCCAGTACCCACATTATATTCAGTCCACTGCCTCTTTTTCCACCACTTCATGAAAATCCCTGAACCAGTACTTAGTCATTAGTAACAAGCGGTTTAAGGACCCTCAGTATTTTGTTCTGCAAGGCTTGAAATTTGTATGCCACTTGGTTCACATTAACTGAAAGTTCCACAAATAAACTAATGGAAAACGAGAAATTAAGCTGTCTGGAGGTAGAAGTTCTACAACATGCAGAGATGGGAATTTGTTGCAAGTGCAACATTTTATTGTAAGGGTAAAGCAAAGTCAGGATAAAGTTATAAAAAGATAATGCGGATAAGCAAACTTCAGTAGTAATATGTTTTTGTGATAGATAGGGAAACAAAAACAATTATTTAGATACTTAAGAGAAAAAATGGAAGATAAAAGGAAAGGTAAGGGCACTAATTATCAGAAAGGAAATACACTGGAGATGAAAAAAGTAGAATTTTTAAGTACTTGCTCTGCTTCAGTTCACTCAAAAGGACTCTTGTGTAAAATGATTAATTATGCTGGGAGTACATGAACAACATAAGAGAGAAGACATCAACACTGTTAAAGAGCAAATGAGAAAATACCTGGACCAAATTAATGTTTTGAATCAGTAGGGCCAGATTAAATCCATCAGAGAGTGCTAAAGGAATGAGCCAATAAACTTCCATAGCCAATGGCAAATGATTTTAAAGAACTCCAAGGAAATCCTAGATCTGCAGATTAGTAACTTGACATCAATTATAGGAAAATTATCAGCTAAAGAGAGATGTAACATGAATAAAAGTAATTGTTATAAATGCTAGAATGATATTTAAGGCACAGAGTAAAACAAATTTTACAGTTCAAAAACAGCTTACATATTAGACAGAAGAGATGTCATAAATATGATCTGTCTTGCCTAATAAACTTATTTACTAGACTAATTCAGGATACTGTTTTAAAATACAACCAATGGAAAAGAAAAATCTATATTCCTACAGCCCATTAAAACCACATAGCATCTATACCAAATATTACCGAAATAGCTCGGAAAGCAGAAAAAGGATCATCACTTATTAACTACTTTAAATACATCATAGTTTTAATACACCAATACTCAATCCATTAGATACTGGTCTGTCTTCACTTCCTCTCTCCACATAAATAATGCCTGTTAAGCTGTAACATTTACACCTCACAATTGAGGTCAAACTATAAAAATGATATAAACATTACTTATTTCTGAGTATAAATACTTTTAGGTTCATACTACTGGACTTGTCTGCAGCCTCTTGAGCATTAGCTATAGCTAAACCACCCATGGACCACAAAAAAAAAAAAAAAATAAGTACTACATCACTGTCCTCAGCAGAAATCAGTTATTGGTGACAGACAAGTTATTGCCATTTACAAAAGGTGTAGAGGAATGAAGCTGGATTAATTACCATTGATAACATACAGCTGTGGGCTGGCTTCAGGGGCACCGGGTTGGCTGATGTAGACAAGGTGCAGCTGTGGCTGGTTCTGTTAAGTGGTTGGGCAGCCAATGAAGAGAGAGGAGCTGAGGAAGAGAGAGAGAGAGAGAGAGCGAGCGAGCGAGCGAGCGCGCGCATGTGCCCTGGATGAGGACAGACAAGGCAGTGGAGGGACTGGCATGAAGAGTATGAAGAAACAGCAGATGGACCTTTGAGACCTTATGGGGGATTGGCGCCTGTGTCAGGGCAAGGCGTGGTAAGTACTTAGTGAATTTAATTTGGTATGTGTTGGGAAAAGACCTTGTTGCAGCTGGTTAGTTTTGACAGTGCTGTGACAAAAAGGTACCTGTAGTGTTCCTTCACATTACAATTTATTTCTCTTCCAAATTTTTCAGTTAATTCATAACAAGATGCCCTGTTCTTTGTTTTCAATGTTAGATCAAAGGCATTTAATTACAGAAAATTTTCAGCTGGTGTAAATAAAATATTTGATACCAAAACCTTTGATCTATATAGACAGTCTACTGCATACATAGAAGAAACATTTTCTTTTCAAATGTATTATTGTTGTTCAGTAAGGATTAAACTGGAGGATAGCAGCACTAAAGACAGTCAAATGAATGGCAAGTAAAGCATTGACTTTGACTACTGAATAACAAACACACAATGTATCTTTATCTGCAAAGCCAGTCTTTAATTTTTCTAAACTTTGTCTCTAGCTTTCACCAGACAGGAATTGAATCAAAAAAAATATATCTAATATTGATTCTTACAAAAGCAGTGAGTATCATGTGATTAAGATGACAAATAGTGCTGTTAACAATTAAAAAAATAATTTAAAATATGAAATTCTGAACTAATTTATCATCTAATATGCTGTGTGATAAAGGACTTAATGTAATTATTCAAAAGGATCTTTAACTTTGGCTGCATGCAAATTTTCAGTTAGTAGGACTGGTTGCATTGTGAATGATTTGAGCAAGATCACAAGCTAGCCTACAGTATCAGTTGTATAATTTCAATAGTGAATAAGTTTTTAGAGCATATAATTTTGTAACTTTCACATTCAGAATTTTTTTTTAAAATCTATTTGAATAAATAGTTTGCTATAAAGAAGTCTGTCATTCCCAACCGAAATACCACAAGTATTGTTAGAACAGAAAAGGGTAAGACTGCTGTGTGCCTGACCTCTAAGTCATAAGTAACTTCTCTTAGAAGGAATTATACAGAGGTATCTAGGTACTTTATAGTGTACTCTAATACATTACTGTGACAAATCACATGTATATAGACCCAGTACCTCTGCACTCAAAACATACTGCCTTTGTGGGTTTCTGTACATTACAGTGTGTGTGTGACCCTTTTAAATCTTAATGCTTGTTCTTCTTCATAATTGCTTTTGATACAAAAAACAAGATTTATTATAAATTTCAGTAATGAGCAGTCTGAGCTAGATAAAAATTAATCATTTAATTTAAAGAATGAGGAATTATATTTAAAAACACTTTTCCACCCTCATTTGCAATTCTTCCATGCAGATAAAGTGTTGGTAGTTAGTTGTGGTATAGGACATTATAGGTGAACTCTAATATTAGCATAGTCCATTTTGGTTTTTTTCAGTAACCATTTGAAATTTTTTGCAGATAGAAGAAGTCCTACTGCTCGCTGAGATGATCAGCTCTGGTGCAGGTGCATTCTGCAGCACAGTAGGGGATTGCAATATATAGTGGGTGGGGAAGCAATAGGGGGGGTCCCCTGAGCCAGGGAGACCCCAGAGAAGCACAGGAGCCTGCAGCTTGTGTGAGAGCAGCTGACAAGGCGTGGGCAGGGCCAGGAGTAACAGTGGTCCCCCCAACTCCCAGAAAGGGCATCCCCAGGGGGATGCTGTGACAAGGAGCCTGCGACCAGGACAGGCAAAAATAGGGCGCGGCAGTCTGCTTGGCAGTTTGTGTGGTAAGGCGTGCAGGGAGGGTGCCACTTCAAAGGAGGGACATTCCACTGGCTGAGTGGAGAGACCTGAAGTTCACATAACCCAGCAATCGGCCACCCTTCTGTGACCATCTGCGCAGTTCAAGGACACTCATCATACCTGCCCCTCAAGGCAGAATGGTGGGTGTTCATCTTGAGAGCAAAGGCTGTGGCTGGGAGTCTGCATCATCTACCCCAGCAATGGGTGATGCCTCCACCCAGACAGACTGCTGAAGGCAGAGGCTGCAGTGCAGGCCTCAGGCTGCAGGAAGTGCCAGGATCTTTCTCCTGGGGCAGGGACAGGCAGCAGACGTGCCTGAAAATAGCATGCCCAAGGTGGAGGACCTCCTGCAGCAGGTGGCTGAGCTGTAGGAGAGGCAGTGAGAAGGCTGCGTAGCATCGTGGAGGCTAAGAAGGAATTGGATAGCTGGTTCCAAGCACAGTCTGCAGGGGACCCAGAGCCCACAGCCAAACAGCCCTCACCAGTGCACAGAGATGAAAGGGGAACCAGTAATGCAGAGGAATGGAAGAATGCAATGGCAAGTACCCAGGGTCTGAGGTGCCCTTCCAGAGCCTCTTTGCATCTCTGCAGACTGAAAAGGGAAGACCTGTAATATTAGGAGATATGCTTGAGCTGAGGAAGGTAGCCCAACCTGCTTGTCATACCACGACCAGTGCACCTAAGAAACGGACACAAGTGATAACGGTAGGTGACTTTTTTTTTTTTTTCTGAGAGGTAGACAGGAACCTAACTGCTGACCTGATGTGCTCTTTCGAGGCATGTGCTGATTACCAAGTGCTTGTATCAGGGATTTTACCAAGAGACTACCAAGCCTTGTAGAGTTCACTGACTATTATCCACTGCTGTTGCTTCACGTGTGCACCAGTGAGACAGCTGGGATCAGTTTGAGGACTGCCAAGAAGGATTACAGAGCCCTGGCAGTGGTGGTATGGGACTCTGGAATGCAGGTAGTTTTTTTTCATCGGTCTTCCTGGTCAAAGGGCAAAATTTTGAAAGGGCCAGTCAAATCTGGCAAATCAACACGTTTGTGGGACTGGTGCCACAGACAGGGGTTTGGCTACTTAGACCATGGGACTAGCTTTGAGAAACCTGGTCTACTGGGGGATGATGGGGTCCACGTGACAGAGAAGGCAAAGAGCATCTTTGACCATATGCTCACCAAGCTGGTGAAAAGGGCTTTAAACAGAATTTTCTGGGGGAGGGGAACCCTGAATCCATCCTGCTGATACCAGTTTGATGCCAGTGCCAGCAAGAGATGCCCAGAGCACGGAGGGGGATCACAGGTCAGCAGGAGAGCACCTGAAGAGCAGCACACAGGAATTCCAGATACATCAGGGGCCCAACTCAAATGCTCCTATGCAAACACACACAGCATGGGGAATAAACAGGAAGAATTAGAGACACGCACACACCTGCAGGACTGCAATCTTACTGGCTTCATGGACACGTGACAAGTTGGCTTCTATGACAGGAGCATTGGAATAGAGTTCTTCAGGAAGGACAGGCAGGGGAGACAAGGATGGGGTGTCACCCTCTGTGCCAAAGACCACCTGGAGAACATGGAGCTCCACCTGGATATGGATGAAGAGCCAGCTGAGAGCTTATGGATCAGGATTAAAGGGAGGGCAGGGAGAGGTGACATTATCATGGGGCTCTGTTACAGGCCACCCAACCAGGAAGACCCAGCAGATGAAATCTTTCATAGGCAGACAGCTGCAGCCTCACGTTCACAAGCCCTGGTCCTCATGGGGGGTTTCAGCCACCCCAGAATCCCTTGGAGGGAAAACACAGCAGGGTATGAGCAAACCAAGAGGTTCTTGGAACATACAGACAAGAACTTCCTTCTTCAAGTGACAGAGGATCCAACAAGGAGAGGTGCTATGCTGGACTTCGATCTCACCGACAAGGAGGGGCAAGTGGGGAACGTGAAGCTCAAGGGCAGCCTTGGCTGCAGTGACCATGCACTGGTGGAGTTAAAGATCCTTAGGGCAGCAAAGTGGGCATACAACAAGCTCATTACCCTGGACTTCAGGAGAGCTGACTTTGGCCTCTTTAGGGATCTGCTTGGTAGACTAACATGAGATTGGGTTGTGGCTGGAAGAGGGGCCCAAGACAGCTGGTTAATATTCAAGGATCACCTCCTCCAAGCTCAGCAGTGGTGCATCCCAACAAAGAAGTTGTTAAGCAAAAGTACTAGGAGACCTGCATGGATGAACAAGGAGCTCCCGCACAAACTTGTACACAAAAAACAAGCCTGCAGAGGGTGGAGGCAAAGACAGGTATCCTGGGAGGAATGTAGAGAAATTCTGCAGGCAGGCAGGGACCAGGGTAGGAAAGTTAAAGCCCTGACAGAAATAAGCTTCTACATGTCCTGAGCTAATTTTTTCTTGTGGCTCTCCAGGTGCATTGTTGGTGAAAGGAAGACTAAGGAAAAAGTAGGCCCTATTCAGAAGGAAGAGGCACACCTGTTTACCTGGGATATGGAGAAGGCTGGAGTTATCCGATGACTGTTTTGCCTCAGTCCTCACCAGTAAATGCTCTAGCCACATCACCAGTTTCAGAAGGCAAAGCAACAACTAGGAGAATGAAGAACCACCCACTATAGGAGAAGACCAGGTTTAAGATCACCTAAGGAACCTGAAAGTGCAAAAGTCCATGGGACCTGATGAGATGCGTCCATGGGTCCTGAACCAACTGTCAGATTAAGTACCTGAGCTACTATCCATCATATTTAAGAAGCTGTGGAAGTGTACTGAAGTTCCCACTGATTAGAAAAGGGGAAACATAACCCCCATTTTAAAAAAGGGAAATGAAGAAGGCCTGGGGAACTACAGGCTGTTTTGTTTCACCTCTGTGCCTGGCAACATGATGGAGCAGATTCTCCTGGAAAATACGCTAAGGCACATGGAGAATAAGGAAGTGTGAAGGATGTTATTGGGATTGTGCTATCTGTCTCAACATTGCTGGCTGACCACCAAACAACACAGAGACCCTGTAAAGAACTTGTCTACATCTTGCTTCGATGAACCACAGATGTTTACCCAGACATTGCTGCACCTTTTCGACCACGAAAACCACACATCTCCTGTTTTGTACCCTCACCCCAGCAAGTACGCCCGGACCCCAGAGGACAGAAAATTCTCTGAAAAAACAGTATGGATGCTTGCGCCACTGCCGAGTGAGCGGTGAGACTATGCAAAACAGTTCTCAGAAGGAGCACAGACTTTTGGGTGAACAACTCTTGAACGTCTATAAAAGAACTGTGACAACTAACACCGAGTGGAATTCCCCACCTGACATGAAGTTGATCCGGACTGACGGGACACCCAGCTCTGTGTGGTGGTAGCTATTGCACCTCTCTGTATTTTTCCTCTCTTTCTCTACATTTCCTGCCTCTATGCGAGTACCATTAAACTTCTTTTCTTTACGGCATCTGACCTCGTTTGTGTCTTAATCTTACTCTGGGAATCACAAAGAATCTCCCCAGACCCAACCATTCTGGGCCTGGACAGGAGGTGATTGGTGATAGCCAGCATGGCCTCACTAATAAAAATTGTTCCAGAAAAATTCAGTGGCCTTCTGTGATGGGGCTATGGCACTGACAGGTGAGGGAAGAGTGATTGACATCATCCACCTGGATTTGTACAAAGTTTTTGGCGCTGTTTTGCACGATATCCTGGTCTCTAAAATAGAGACACATGGATTTGATGAGTGGACCACTGAGTGGATAAGGAATTTACTAGATGGTCACACTCAAAGAGTTGTGGTCAATGCCTCAATGTCCAAGTGGAGACCTGTGATAAGTCGTGTTCCTCAGGAATCGGTACTGGGACCAGTGCTGCTTCAACACCTTTGTCAGTGACATGGACGGTGGGATTGAGTGCACACGCAGCAGTTTTGCTGATGACACCAAGCTGTGTGGTACAGTTGACATGCTAGATGGAAGGGGTGCCATCCAGAGGGACCTTTGCAGCCCACCTCTGAATCCGGTTGTGAACCTTGTGGAGTTCAACATGGCCAAGCGCAAGTTGAACCAAAATGATTCTATGAATCTATGATTTTATGATTGAGTCAGTAAACTCATTAGATTGATAGTTCTGCACATAGGAAACAAATGACCAGTTTTGTCACTGAAACATGAAATACAGCTATAAACATATTTGCTATCAGTTGCTCCTTTTCTATATTAGTCCTTGACTCTATACAGAAATTGAAATAAAAATAATGAAAAATCTGTTTATAAAAGATTAAGAATTATAATATATTGGTTACTTTCAAATACCATTATAATTATGAGATTTTTTTTTAATAATGATGCGATTATCAGTTATGTATTACTCTATGGTCATAATTTATGTTCATAAGTTGATTTATTAATTTTAATATTTTGGTTTTAATTCTTGGTATCTGATACTTCACATAAACAAAATTATGCACAAAATTCATTGCTTTTAAGTCTAGGACTTTGACAAATAGCACGTTTTATACATGTACCCCACATGTATAAATGTTCCCACATCAGGAACAAATGCTGTTCTCCAGAAAGAAATAGTTAGGGAAGAAATATATTGACAATCTTTACACCATACAGAAAATCTTTACAAGATTTGCTATAACACCATTGCTTCCTTTAGCTTTCTGGAAAATCATGATGGTCAGCTGTATGAAGTGAGTTATATTATGGGTTTTCATCTCAGCCTTTCAAGGCTGTTCTATAAAAGTATTCTGACATAATCATGGTGGAAAATAATAGAGTGCAAAAAATTTTAATGTCATTAGTAGGGCCGTTGTTGTATATGGATGCACCTCTTTAAACCATGTGAACTTAAGAAAAACTCTATCTCCTTTGTAATGGAACCTGAAGTTCTTAGTTACATAAACAGAAACAAAACTAGCATTTTTAAATTTGTTTGCCAGATGGTAGCTCCAGACTTTTCTGAGAAACCTAATACAGGAGTTAGTGGGGGCTTTGAAAAATTATGTCTATTGCAGTTCATAATAAAAACTTATATGGCTACCTTTCAAAAATTAGATCCAAAGGGCTAAATTAACATTTCTGTATCCATGTGCTATAACTGTATATGTCTCTTTATATATATTAATTACAGTTAAGGCATTAGAGATGACTGTCATGGGTGTGTTTAGAAAACTGATATATCAGGCCAATTTTAAACTTTTAAACAAAATTTCAATAAATTCATTCATTAACATGACACTTCTGTATAGCTGTATAGCAAGCACTAATGGTTCTGGTCCGTGGTGATTCTTAGTTGGACAGGTCAAGGCGATCAGGCTTGAAAACTCTTTGACACAAGTTGCAATTGAAACAAGATTGCTGTTTTGCTTGTCCATTTTTTATATATATATATGCTTAATGATTTTATGCTATTTTCCCTCTCTCAAAAGGAAGAGTTCTCTTCTGCTCCTGATAGTACTTACCTTGCTTTTGGTTTTGCTGGTCATGTTCTGCCTATTGACATTCCCTGCACTTATCTTGTCTTCTGTCTGGCAGCTTACTGTTTTTCTGTCACTTGGATATCTCCTGTGTACAGCTGCACATACCTTTCCACATTTCACATACTCATATAAAATGTGTTTAGATTATGTCTGCCTATGCTATTTACAGTATTACAAAATATTGATGTACTGTTGTTAGTCACATTATTTTAGTATACTTATATGTGGGTACAAAGCCACCTGCTACTCATTATATCCTGGTTAGTTCATTTATAATTTGTAGGTGTCTCAGACTAATTTGACTGAAATTATTCACTGGGTGCATTTTTCACTTTGACTATCTCTTCTTTTTTTTTTTTTTTTCTCTCTTAGTTTTAATTATAAGCCATACAGATGCATTTATTTTCTGCTTCAGTGGGATTCTGTGTGTTAACCAGTTAGCTTTGTTTCACCCATTTTTGTCAGCTTACTGGCCACCATTAAAAGCTGGGCACAAAGTATGTAAAACAAACGTACAGAGGAATCAGAAATCTTTGAGGTTTGGTGGGGGTTTTTTGGGGTTTTTTTCCCCTCCTTTTTGCACTTCATAAATCAGTTGGCTTAATTTTATTGTCTCATTTTCCTGTAAGTACACAAATTCTGGGTTTTAGGGATCAACATTAGCAAAGATGTTTTCCCCTTATCCCCACCATGTCTCCAAATATTTTGCTAAAATACTGTCAGAAAAGATTACCTTACCTATTCCTCTTCCTCTTGATGTTTAGATCTAATACTGAACTTCATTATGGGAACTCTTTGTTTTTAATCTCATGTGATACATATGTTCTTTAATGAACAACATAGCTATCAGACTAAATTTTTGGTCTTTTACCAAGAATATATTTTCTTTATAACCACAAAAACCCCTAAGTTGTGTTGAAAAATAAAAAGAACAGAGGGATCAAATGAGAACACTAAACACACTCAGACAAAACATAAAATCAAAAATTATTTCTGGAACCTGAAGATGTAGAGGAAGGTGGCCTGGTGATACCATAGCATTTTGCAACAGATTCTACTAATGAACTGTATGGGCTTTGACAGACACCCCTACTTCTGGATTTGAATTCTGGTATTGTGATATTCACTTAGTATTATCTTTGGCACATGCCTCCTAAAGAACTAGATTTTCAGTAAAGAATGTCATGGAGACATGCTAGATACATATTCATGTGTATATATATATACATACACATATACACACACACATATATACACACACACACGTATATATGAGAAACACAGCATCACGTATTTCAATGACATTTTGAAATTTCAGAAGTGATAATGGCAAAAACAACCCATTATTGACAGACTGACAGTGGCAGAACCTCAGGAAGTATCATGACTTTTACAAGGTTGCCACAAGTCAAATAGTAATAATGAAAAATATGAACAAATTGCAAAACTGAATAGTTAACAGAGGGAATATAAACAGCAAACAACATGGAGCATGGTGATATTAAAGACAATTTAGGAAATTGAAAGGAAAATTAAAAACTGCTGAGGCATAAAAGGAAAATTTCATATAACCCCATGAATCAGAAAGACAATAATAATATACAAGGTTTTTCCCTCCCCAGTATTTAGTTTAAAGATTCTGGCCTCTGTATCAGACCTGGAAGAGCTAGTAGGCTGGGAAGCCTAGCTGTTTGCTGGAAGCTGTGTCAGTTAGACTAATGAAAGACAGGACCTTTCCTTTCAGACTTTGCCTTGCTACTATTATACATTTGCCATTCAGTCAAAGACAAAGTATTTGTTGTCAAAGTTTGCAATTAAGAAGCTTCCACCCCATCCGTCCTCCCTTTTGCCTTGCCCTCACCTGCCACTGCACAAAAGGATGTATTTACCTCACAGCAACAGAGTAAATTATAAAGGCTCTCTAGACCTGCAAGATTGAAAAGATGGAGCAACTATATCCACCTGAAACTCTTCTTCCAGTGAAGTGGAAAGATGTTGAAGTAGGTATCAAGGTTTAAAAGGGGAATAGGACAAGCTAAGATTAAAGTACCTGTTGACACTTCTGAAGAAACAAAACTGAGCAAAATTATATGTTGTTGCAAGCCACTGTTTTTTTCTATAGGTGTTAACTTTCCTGTTTTTTCATTATTAGTGACAAAATAGCTTTTTGAAGAGTGTTGTTCAAGTATAGCAATACATATTTTCTTCATGTTTTTGAAACAGCAGACTGTTCATTGTGTATCTTGTGCTTGCTGTCGTAGAGCGTCATTTTTTGTCTAGTTTCAGTCAGTATGATGCTATGATGGACTGCAAAGAGGAAAGACCAACAAGTTTTTTTAAAGCTGATATCCTTGAATAGGAGTTTGAGAATACTCTACTGTTCACGCACATATACTTTTATATGTTGTCCAGTGATAAGGGATGAATTCTGTTACACCGAAAATGACAGCTGCTCATCTGTGAAGACCTGACTGTGGCAAGTGGTCTGTACATTATAGGAAGTGCTGATGTAAATTCATGCTGCTATCAAGAATAGAGATAGTTAAAAAAAACCCTGCAGTGATACTTTAGAGAAAGATTGCTTTTCTTAGACTGGCTACTTACAAGATGGATCAGTTTAGCTAAACACTTCATAAACCTTGTTTAGTCCTATTCTCCCTGAGCAACACTAGCCAACCATGGAAAGATTTTGCTGGCAACAAAACTTTAGCATGATGACAAAAGAACTTTACCTTGCAGAATATTGAGAATGCATGATAATGACAATGGTACAGACCAACTTGACAGTAACCATACCTTTATCACAGATTGCTCCTATTCCAAACTTAGTGGGAATTCATGACACTAATGGCAGTCAGTCAGCAGTTGGTCTGCTTTAGCTCTGTCATTTTTCCTCCTCAATCTTTCATCTTTTGAACATGCTTCTTAACCATTAATTTTAAATTACAATTTCAGCTCTTTGGACAGCTACAATTTGTTTTGTATTTGTTGTTTGTTAAGTGTTTAGAGGAACGATGTCCTACTTTTAAGAAAATACCATAATTATATAGTAAACAACAGTTCTTATTCTTAGTCCATGTCACATTATAGCATTTAGAATTTTTTTTCTATTAATGTTATGGTGACATTACAGTGACTTTCTAATTGTGATGGGGGTTTACTTTAGGATATGACTATTTGCATTGAAATTATTACATATTTTAACTTGCTGTGTATTTCATTTCAGTTTTATACTACACACACCTTTTAACTGAAATAGCTGAATTCCTAAGGTGATGCTGCATTAAAAGTATTAAGTACACTTTGAAACGTTATTTATTCTACTTTTAAAAGATCTCACACTATTATCCATGAGCAGTTATAATGAGTGTAAGGACAACATGTTACTGCTTCTGGTGTAAATAATGACATTGTCACAGTAACATGTAAGATCTATGCTCTTAGGATTGCATTGTCTTGTAAATTACCTAGCTAATAAATAAAAATTGTCACACAAAACTATAGTTAGTAGGTTCCATGTAAGTCATCATAAAAACTACTTTTTCATCCATTTCCAGATGATACGCATTAAATAGGATATCTGTAAAATCAGAAATAGATCAGCTCGCAGGTTACATCATACACATGTTCAATTTTCTTTCTTAGTATTGACGAGTTCTGTTAGCAACCCTGAGTCCATCTTGTTTTTCTGTGATGAGTGTCTAGAGGAAAGCATTAATCTTTTTAGTTAATATGAACATTGGTAGAAAAGAACTAGTCTTACTGAAGTCGATAGCAATATTCTGTCTTCTCTGTCAGCTGTTTATAGTGCCATCTGATCTTCGCAGCACTTAGGTGTATTCTTTTCTATGAAGGTGAATAAATGACACTAATTTTTTGTAAAAAATTATTATAAATACATTCTCAAAATTAGGATTGAACCTGGAGCATTATTTTTATTCACCTACAGTTCCATTTTGGTTTTCAGAGATCTGAACCTGTAAAAGCTGTCACAAATCAGTTAATTTCCTTTGATTCAAGAAACCCCAGTGTGGTAAATGATGTCCATTCTGTACATCAACAGGAGGTGTTAACAGTATTGGAGAGGTTGGTTAGAATAGGCAGTAGAGCATGAGTTTCCAGTAAAGCTCCTAGCAAGAGCAACAAGTGAGAAATGCCTGACAAAGGAGTTGGATTGCTAGTGGAGAATGGCAGCAGGAGTTCAGAATGAAGAAGGAGTGAGGAATGCTTGGCAGAGCAGTGAAACATGGCTAGCAGCAATGTCTAGCAACACGGAAGCAACTTATGCCACAAGACCAGCACTAGCTTTTATTCAGCTTTTTTATATAGAAAGACCTGATGTTCCTAGACTGTGAATGACATATTTCTGCAGGAAGGGAAAAAAGTGGCTGGCCTAGCCATTACCTGAGAACAGAAGACTGTAATTTCTTTTTATTTTAGAAATTAAGTATTGCTTGTTCACTGTTTCATTTTCTTTAAGCTGCATTTTTAATCTTTTCACCCCTAAACAAAGTGTTTGCCAAACTAACTGGCTGGTTACTGTTAACATGGAAAATTAGCTCACAGAGTGCAGAAAATGTGGTTTAATTTTTTCAGGTTTATGGTTGGGAGCTCAAGCTACTGTTGTATATTAAGTCTGATCCTTCCTCTGATTGCTACCCATCCATACTTACCATTATGGTTACAGACATACCTTTAATGTAAAGTGATTGTCTAAAAATGTAATGGACCTGAATTGCCGAGCTGTGCTCATTTTCAGGAAGAGAACACAGAATACAGTACAATATAATAACTTTTTACTTGTCTTTCAGTTGTACTTTCTACTTCTAAAACGTCTCTACCCACCAGTTCACTGTGTCTTGATGCCATGTGGTATGTATCTTGACATACATTGTACACTCTATTTTTCAGGCACTTCTATTTCATTTATTTTATTTTTTCTTTCTCAAATGTTTCAAGCTATTTCTCAAGTATCAGTCGTAGCACTGAAAAAATGGATAATGTTTGCTATTAATATTAACCAATGTTTCCTGCCTTAAAATTAGGGATTTAAAACATACTCTTTCAATATTGGGGAAAGGAGGAATATCTAGCTATTAATTTTATCCTAAATTAAATTAATTTAATTCCAGCCCAAATGTCTAGTCCATGAATATCCTCTTTAAGGGAGGGAAGGAAAAAAGTTATCTTTGCAAGGATTTTTTAGCATGATGTCTTAAGAGTTTCTAACATCTGAAATAATTCCCAAACATTCCTTATATGTCACTTTTATATATCAATATCCAGAGATTACCTAAATGTAATGCAATATGTTTAACATATAAAGTAGCACCTCCAAATAATTCCTTAGAAAGCAAATAACATAATTCAAATGTATCAGAAAACAATTTGGTTGAACTCTAGTTCAATCCACTTTTTGTGAATAATTTTGTAACAGTAACAATAAAACTTTAAATTTCATGTTTATGATTATATCATGTATGGTATGTATGAGATTTGTCAAAAGCTACTTAAAAAACCTGCACAGTTTTAGAATAGCTTCTACCATATTCTGATAATACTGTGATGTCCTCAAGCATAGACATTAACCACCTGGGATAGTTAGTAGAACTCTAAAACTATTTCTGTAATTTTATCTTGTAGCAACATAGTAGGAAACACTGACTAAGGGCATATGTTAACTACAGGAGTAAGAAAGCAGTCAGGAAGAAGAGGATATTTGATTATTTATTTTTTTTAATTAGGAAATAAATATCAGAGACAAAAAGAGATAGAAAAAAATGTATATTTTTACTAAAAGCTTATTACATTAATTTACTGAACTTTATACTTTGACAAAAGCAGTTTACTAAAAACACAGTACATGAAGAAACAACAAAAGCTGTTCTTTTAACTCTACAGCATTCAGATTTTTACTATATTTGTTTACCATGATTACATTTTATTTTAACAAATATTCTCTAGGGAACTGCATATTACACTGAAATGGGAGGGACAACTCTCTGTGTTATAGAGCAAAATAAAATGGAGCTGTTTCTTTTTCTGTGTGTGTCCATAATTGTCATGTGATCTCATATTCAAAAAGAGACAAAACAACTCAATAAAGGAAAGATTTCCTAAAAATAATCTGTGAGAGAAAACTGGAAGTTAGCTGTGTAGCTGATACTATTCCAGTGCCCAAGAATGTTTCTGGGCACTGTTTAGTGTTCTAACATCTGAGGTAAGGAGATCATCTAGTTTTTGCTGTTTCTATTAATTGTACAAATATCCCTTTGTTATCTGAGCCATGCAAAGTTAAAAAATATTTTTTAAAAAAATCTAAATACTTTAATATTGTGGCACCTACATGGTGACCATTAATTATTCTAAATATGTTTGTATTCAAGAATATCACTTGTAATTCTCAGACTCTAATTTTTTGACTTTGTTTGTTTGTTTTGGTTTTTTATAATTGAGGCATTGGTGTTCTTTTAGAAAAATGTAAGGCAGGCAACACTTTTGCTTGTAAAAGTAATACAGATACAATGTATTCATAATCCAAAATGCTGTTTCTGTTAACCTGGGCTCAAAAAAAATATGTGCCCTTTCCTCTGGAAGAAAAAAAAATGAAAAAAAAAATCTAGATCTTTGAGTTGGGAAGAATCATAATCTATTTTTCATTCTGCACTGTGAAGCTTACTTATTACTCTTCATAATTTTTCTAGCTATATATATCTGGGTAGGAGAATTTTTTTCTGTCTTCTCCCTTGGAACTTCTCTTTGGAAAGTTATCCATGTGGGTTTCTCATAAATGTAGTAAAAGACTCCCTCTTCAAACTATTTCTAAATTTCTGAGGGTTATCCCAATCCATGCTAATGATAGATTACCTAAGAAAATATGATGTTCATGTTTCAACATTTAGAAAAGTTCAGTGGCCACAGTATGTCATTCATCACTTTCTGGCAAATCAGCAAAACCCAGTTGTATAGCTGGAACTTCCATTTAGAAGGAAAATGTTTTACCTTTGATTTGAAAGATAAGATGATCTCAGAAGGTATGAATGTTTTATACATGGACAAATATATAGTCTGTTAGTGAAAAATGTGATTTATATTTTTATATTTAAAAAAAATGTTTCTGAAACTATCCCTACAGTTTCACCATTACAATTTTTGGACAACTATCAAAACTCACAAAACTCCCTGAAGTTGTTAGTTTTCCTTTTTTCATGTAGAATTCCTGGAACAGATGATAAATGAAAGTAGCCCAGAAAAAATTTCTTTAATGAGACATAACCAGAAATTCTCTGACAGTTCCAATAATTTACCGTTTAGCCAATGAAGATGTGCTAGAACTAAAATAACTGAGATAAAACATACTATCTTGTGTGTCATTTAAATATTGCCTTGAAGAAAACTCCAGCTTATTGAAAAGGTTACCTCGTTCATGTCTATAGTCACTTAGCATTCTTACAGGAGTGAGGAGCTAAGGCTGATGTGACTGGTTTTAAATTTCTTCCATTTGTTTGATGTCTTTTCTTTTTAATGGGATCACAACCTCAGTCATCATTTGGCAGCTGTTTTCTTTCAAGGGATTTTTACTTAAAATACTTTTTTTTTTTTTTTAAATATTATAATTTTACTGCTCAATGAACCTTGCAATAACAACACTTTAGCATCTATCCGCCATGGCAGATGGCAAACTAATGAGGCCTGCTGTAACTGCATACTGATATGTTCTGTACACAACACTTCTGCGCTCCAAAGGGAGGTCATAGAGTAACTTTTATTTATGTTATTTGTTGTATTTGATCGTTGAAAATCATAAGAAAAATTATAAGAAAAAGCACTTTTTGCACCTTTTAATTGGACTTACTAATGTTAACTGCATGTGATCAACCTACAGAGCTCAAAAAAGACACAGTCCATAATTTAAGTGTTGTTTACCTTGCATTTTTAAAAAAGACATAGTGTTACTGCAAGGTGAATTTTCCCTTCTATTTAAAATTCATCTTAGATTCAAAGCTAAAGATGTTTTTGCTGTGCACTTCTTCAAGTCATTTTAGTAAAGCTAATATTTTACTTTTTTAGATTTTAGATACTAAAGATAGATACATAGTTAATATTCTAACTATTTTGTTATTGTTGTTTCAGGGCATTAGTGAATATTTACCACACTGACCCTCAGGATTCCTAATTTTTTTGTAATGCAGATACTAGCTAATTTTCGTCACACTTAGTGGAGGCTAACCTAGTACAAGTTCATGTTTTAGTAACTTCATGAAAAACAAGGTAAAACAGTCATGAAAAATCATGAGTCTGGAAATAAGTGTAATTAACCTGATCTCTGTCAAGGTGTATAATGCAAATATGTGATCTACATACCTTGATAGGGAGAGAAGAGCAGAGGAAATGTAAGACAGAAGGACTGACTGACTCATCTAGAATATTAGTCATTCTACCCAGCTTAAAAGAATATATGAATCACTCTTTGGAGTTGTTTTCTCCTAGGAGAAACCTAGAAGATTTCTAGTGCTCTCTTTTGCATTGATTTATTTTTTTTTTTTTTCCCTTGAAAGTATGTCCCAAACTACTTGAACCAAGAATAGTGAATAGTTCAAGATAAGTAAAATTTTACCTTTAACGTTTCACAAGCTTTTCTAAATCAATTCCATGATCATATTAACAATTGGAAACTATTCTTGGGAATCCCAGTAATCTCATTAAATTAGGGTCAAAGATTAAAATATTGGAAAGTAAATTACTTTCAAGTATATAGCCTGAAGTAATATTGGATGTAATCAAGTAAAGATGATAACAACTTTCATTTCAAAACAGTGTTCTTTACTCATTGCCAGTGCTGTGCTGTGTTTCTGTGTCAATAACATATTACTGAGACAATAATATTTTACAAAAAGAAGAGTCTTGAAGTAATAGATTTTAAAACATCAGTAATCTGTATCTGACCTTCATATACACTTCAACTACCACTTTTCAGCTCTTCTGCTAAACTTCCTTTTTTTATCTATTGCTTACAGGAGATAGCTGTAGACTTGTAGAAATATGGTCATTAACTCTTATCAGTATCCTTACAATATATTGAATAATTTTAATAGATTTTATTATTGTTCAAATTTTAATATAGATTTTTCCTCCTGTAAATACTCAGGTCTAATGTTGCTTTCAGTGTGCTCATTTTGCACTCATATAATGTCACTAATTTCATTGTATTTAGCCTTGTTTGTATATCAGTAGGAAAGAACTTGGAGATTATTGTACTATGATATTAAAAATTAGTTTATTTTAGATTTGCTTTTTTGATTTAATACAGCTAAAAATGTCTTGGCACAGCAGTAGGATTTCAAATATCACCTTAGCCTAGAGGTAAAATTTTATAATTATATATGTTTTGTATTTTTTTCTTTTTTTTTTTTTTTCACAAGCTGTTTTACTTTTCTTTCAGGTAAAGAGTTGTTCTGAAATATCTTGGCTGAAGTATCTCATCAAGAAAATCAGCAGATAAAGACAGGAAAAGAAAGTAATAGACCATTCATCTGTCTCCTTCACTGATAAAAAAAAAAATAAAATCTTGAAAATCCATATCCTCATCTTTACATTTTCCTATCATCCACTGACTACAGTAAAAAATAAAGCAAACATGCTTCTTAGAGAGTCAAAATCACTATTACGATACAGTAGTTATAGACATGATTTATAAAGCTGCAAGTGATTGATTCCTTCACTGAACAAAATTAGATGACTGTGAATCTTGCTTGCAATGCAAGTTGGCTAGTCTTAAATCACATAATCTTTCTCTTTTTTTTTCATTTTTCTTTTTTTTTCTTGTTTTCTTTTTTTTTTTCTCCCACTCCCCACCCCCATCCCTTGAAAATGGCCACATCAAAATCTTCCAGGAATCTGAAATACTTTTAATGATAGTGTGTCTGAGTGCATGATTATAGATCTTAGCAGAAGTGTTTTAAAGGAGTGCTTTCTTAAGTGAAATAACACTACATAGTAAAACTTACCAGACTGATTTTCTGTGTTTGTCCTACATATTATTTAAGGGTTATTGAATATCTCTACTCAACGTGAGGGGCTTTTAAGAATAGTTTGAACAGTAATTGTAAATTGCAAAGTCATCTTGTGTACTAGTTGCTCGACAGTGCTTCATTTTAAAAACTTGCTTTTATATCTCTAGATGGTGCTATATGTACCTCTATTGGTTGAAAAAGTATAAGTAATTTTAATCTAAAATTATACAAATCCTAAGTAAGAAAAAATAACTAGAACCGTAAAAATGATTGTGGAAAACTTTTTTCTGCTTTTACTGTAGGCGATGAAGCATGTGTTGCTGGGTGATTATGCTCATGAGAAAGTTAATCTTGTGCTGTATTAAGTAGCAATCACAAACAAGTACCATAGAAAGACAACCTATATTTTTGTACAAAAGACTGGGATAATTCCTTGCAGAAGTAAACTAGAAAAGCTCTTTTTCCACTCAGTCCTATTATGTACAATACTTGCTGTTCTTCCCATATATTTAGACATTTCTATTCCTTTTTCTGTTAATTTGTTTTTAAAAGCAGATTGAAATAACACATTAATTTGTGCTGAACTGTCATATCTATGACCTCCTTCAGGGATAGGTAATGCAAGAGGTTTAATACCTATACATTTACAATTAAAAGAAAAAAAAAAAAAGAAGTCTGGAAAAGGTGGTGTTTAGTAAGAAACAGTAATTCTTTTCTAGTGAAATTGGACTGATATATAAAACAACTGTTATTGACTGCCATATAGGTAATTCCTTATATTCCTTATAGGAAGCCTCAGAAACATCATTATACATTTCTGTCAGTATCACGTAGCCTGAATACAAAGAAACTACAGACAAAGGCATAAAAATCTGGCTACAGAAATACATGGAGCAGTATCTTCATATCAGGGCTATTAATGGCATACTGTTGACTAATACTATATTTTAATAGGAAATACAGCAAAGGATGATAAGGAAGTATTTAACAATATGAACAAATTTTATATTTCTATACTTGAATCCATGTTATGTTTCCTTATTTCAGATAAGAAGTGACAACAGTACAAGGATGTCTCTTGACTACCGTTTGCCTTTATTAGGCACTGCAAATGGAAACTGCCTGGCCATTATTCACCCACCGCAGGTTCCCTTTGCTGGTAGCTGATTCCAGTTATGCAGCTGCTTTCTAGTCCTTTGCCACCTGTGTTTCAACACTCATATTTGTAATACCCTTTTACTGAAAACTATTGGGAATGGATAGTATGGATTTTTCCTTTGCTGCACCAAATTTACATACTCCAGACCTATTGTCTATGTCCTTCAGCTGAAAAAGTAATTTAGTCTCCTTTCAAATACAGTGCACTAGAAAATCAGGCACATCTTCATCCAATTAACAGTACTGGTCATGTGCCAACAGGAATAGTATATTGTTAGAGATTAAACACTTCAAGTTGTCCAATATAAGCTTCTGAAGGAGTAGTAGACAAGAGCAAAAGTGGTGTCTGTTTCAATCATGACTTTTTAAAAAACGCTTTTGATGGCTCTAAAATATGAGCCTAAACATCCAGTCTAACATTAATTCAAGAATGAAAGGAGAAACCTAATGCATGCACTAGATGTGTAGAATTACATGTACTTTTTCAGTCACAAGAAGTGATAGATTTATTTGTAACCTTCATTCAGCCCAGTCACCCAAGGAATTCCCTTACTTTAACTTACAGTGAAATTATGAATAGAAGGGGAAGAAGTGACTAGGGACAAATATTGAAGTGACCATGTGCAGTTTAACCAATATGCACAAAAAAGTAAATTCACTGTTTTTTTCAAGGCTGTAACATTACCCAGAGGTGTCATAATAATAACACATCTTCTGGAAAGTACTGTACATTAACATTTACATGTGTTTATAGTAATCCATGCTGAATTCTTCAAAAATTGTTCTAACATTATTTTAGTGGAAAAAGAATACTTTTTTTGTTATTGACAGTAAACAGGATATTGTGAAGATATATAGATTTTTTGTTGTCAAAAAAATAAAGGACAAATCTTATAATGACAGCTGTGTCCCATTCTTGGGATCTTGCCAGATTCACAAGGTATTTTGGGTGTGAGTACAAAGCAATATCACTGCATCCACTTTGGTTAAATCCTAGTGATGCTAAGAAAAATGTCTCTCCAATTCAGTCTTGAGCTTAAGAAATCAGGATGAGACACAGAAACAGGGAAGTCTTTTGTGAATACCGGGGATATCACCAGATTCTGGTTATTTTTTAAAGTGCTTTTCAATTAATATGTGTAAGGTAAAAGGAAAAAGAAAAGATTTCAACTAATAATCTGAGTTCATAATTCAAACACATTTCAACCTGAGATTTTAAGAACAGGCTATCACATGTTTTTAGAATGGACATCTGAGGAAAATGTGTGTGACAGTTTTCCAAGCAAGAGTGCATATTCATGCAATTAAGCAAAAGCTTTTTTAGGACTCTTTCTGACAATTCATTTGAATATTTTAATAAAATAGAAGGAGAGCAATATAAAGCAAAATCTTCCTTGGCTTGTTATATTGTTTCATAGCATTAGTTGTTAACTTGTCCTAGATTCCACTTGTAGCTTCTGCTTGCTGGTAGCATCTCCTAATATAAATCTTGTCTGTGAGTAACAGACTGCTGGACTGCTGGGTTCCTAGGTTTGTCTGCTCTGTGACTTTTTTTGCAGTAACACAAAAAATGCATTATGAACAAGTAAAGAACGTAGGGCCTAATCCAAAAGAGTTTTGGGGTTTTTTGGTTTGTTTTTTTTTTTTTTTTTAGTTCAATGTGCTTTGAAATCAGCTTCTCTAGAGAAGCCCTTGCAAAGCAATCTCTATGGATGTTCGTCTGAATTTTTAAAGAAGTGCATTTAGCATATATTCAGACTCTTTTGTTTTCTTTTTTTGTAATGCACACCAAAAATGCTCTCAGAAATTTTTGCAGTGAAAACAACCATAATTGTGTGTTGGAAAAATATTCATTCTTTCTATTTGCATGAATAATTAAGTTTTGACTAGGCAGAGAGACATAATGGAGAGAAGTATAAGAACGATTCTACCCTAATTGTTAGGTCATGCATTCATAGATAAGAAGTCTAGTTTTTACTTAGAAGAATGTATGAGTAAATAATACAAAACAATTTCAGGATATTAAATAGCTTACACATCTTCACATACTCCAAAGTTCCTTCAAAGCTGACCATATATTTATGACTAAAAAATTTCTTTCTGTGGAGGAAATATATGAGTGCATTAGTATGCATTTTCATGCCCTAGGCATCTGAATAAAAAGGGGAACATTTTCCTTTTCTATTTACATCTTCTGAGATAAACCTGTGCTGGGACTTTGGTAGTTATTTCCTGGAAGCTAACAGAGACTTTTGTAGTATCTTTTCAGAACTCTTATGTCATTAATAGGCTTTCAGTGTCCTGAAAAACCTCATTGGGGTCCTCTGTTCCCACCTTTTTACCTATAGGCCCTGGAGTACCTCTTAAGCTCAGGATCAGGCCCTCAGATCTGAGCTGAACTATGCTTTAGGTGTACTGTGCCCTGTCTTCTGCTGTCCTAAGTGTGATCCCTTGGTGGATCCAAGCCTTGATTGTATGTCAGCTTGTCTTCAGCCCTGTCTCCAGAATGGACCTTGGGATTTGCCTCACAGGTAGCCTTGTCTCAAGTCCTGCTTTCTGGGTGAACCTTAGCTATAAACCATAAGTAGTCCCACTTCCCTTCCTGTTTTCTGCTGTCCCTGCTTGTTGACTGGACACCCTGTATGGATGCAAGACTTGACTCATTACTTTGTCTTGCTTGGCCCCTGTTGATGGATGTTTTTTCTGTCACCAGCGTCATCCTGCACAGACCCCGTGGGACTGCATCCTGTCAGTGATGGCATGGCCTGTGCTGGGTTCATACTCATTTTGTGAGGTAGCCTGATTCCTGTGGCTCCCTCTCTCAGGGTCTACAGCCTGAATCTCCAAATGAATTTCAATGTCATCACAAGATGTTATTGCCATCTACAAAAGGTGTGGAGGAATGAAGCTGTGTTAATTAATATTGATAACATACAGCTGTGGGCTGGCTTCAGGGCCGGTGGGTTGGCTGATGTAGATAAGGTGCAGCTGTGGCTGGTTCTGTTAAGTGGTTGGGCAGCCAATGAAGAGAGAGCAGCTGAGGAAGAAGCAGAGAGAGGAAGAAGTAAGAGAAGAGCGAGTGGGCTCTGGATGAGGTGAGGAGAAGGCAGCAGAGGGACTGGTATAAAGAGTGTGTTGGTATGAGATGGTAAAAGACCGTGTTGCAGTTTGACTGTTTGGAGACTGCTGTGACACCCTCCTATTTTCAGACTCTGCCTGATGTATTAAACCTCAGTCGTGATCCATTGATTTAGCTGTGGTATAGTGTTCATCTGGGCTCATATGCCACTTAGAATAGAGGTGTTCTTTTTTTAAAAAAAGAAAAAACAAGCTACTCATCCTTTTGATTTAACTTCATCAGCATGTTAACTATTGTACCGTCAGCTAAAAAATATAGTGGATGATGGCTTACCAGAGTGAAGAGTCTAACCTGATGATATTGCACAATGGTAAATCAGAACAGAGGTATGCACCGTTTTATGAAATATCAATCACCTGATTTTAATTTCTGTTAAGAGCACCTGCAGCTTTTCTTAGTTTTTTAACAACTATGATAGCTTCTGCAGTTTACTGGGTTCTGTTTATGCTGTCCTTAGCCAAGTCTTTCCAACTGTTCAGTTCAGTTCATGAATTCTAATAGAAGCAAAGCACAAAATAATTAATGTAACATATTTTCAAGGTTAAGGTCACATCCAACACTTAACTCCTTTGCTTATTGAGTTAATGACTGATTAGTGACCTAGTAGAATCTTTTGAAATGGATGTTCCATTTCCAAGAGATATGGTTCTAACGTGCTTTAAAAGATCACTGACACTCTCTAACTGACTGGATTATTCATTTTTAAGGAAACAAAACTTCAATTTGTTGTCATTATTTTGTGGCACTTTTTTTTTCTAAATTGAACACAAACATGTATTTGCAATTATGAGTGCAAGGATTTATAGATTAAATACTGTTATAGATGAAATATCATTTTTGACATATTTTTTGATATCTGGAATTAAAAAAAAAATCTTATTCTAAGGTAAAGGTCTAAAATAAGTCATATATGTTTTAAAATCCTTTGTTTTGTTGTTTTTTTTAAATTAACTGTGAAGAGGCCCTAGATAAGATGTCATGTAGAAGCATCTTTTTTTGCAGCTACCAAAACATCAATGAGTCCAATCCAACTGCTGATAGACTGTCATAATTAAGTCTTTAGGATGAAACAGGATTTTAGAAAATATTTAATAAACATAAATTAATAAACAGTAACATATACATTCAAATTTAATAGCAGTACTAAAATATATAGTTGGTTTTAATTTTTTGTATTCATCTGTAATTACAGGTTATCACTAATATGCAGTGGCAGGAATTTGATGTTCTGCACGATAGTCACACAGCAGTCACAGACATGAAAGATATTTCAGAAGGTAGCACAATGAATGGTGATATACTTTTTCTTTCAACAGAGGTGAGTCTTACTTTCTACTAATTTATTCACTGTTATGAGATGATCTGAGTGCTTGTAGGAATTTCTTCTAGAAGAAACAAAATATTCCTTGCAAATGGAGGTTGTACCCTGTTTTACAAAGAAAATACACTATATTAATAGAATTGCACAGATTAACCATTTGCATTGGGGCTTGATGTGGGGGTGGATTTAATGACTATTTTTAAAAATGTCTTTATTTAGTCTGTACAGATGCTTAGAATAGCTTTACAGCAATTCCTGTGTGATTTTTTTTTCCTAGCTCTATTTTTCACATAATTATGTGAAAATGTGTACTATGTAATATTCATATGATTACTATTAGAGATAGCAGCTATAGTCTTCTCCGTGGAAGTCTGAGAGCAAAACTGTTGTGATGGTGTTTGAATATTACAGTGAAACTTCATATCACTTTTTGA
This sequence comes from Falco naumanni, assembly GCF_017639655.2. Classification (NCBI taxonomy): domain Eukaryota; kingdom Metazoa; phylum Chordata; class Aves; order Falconiformes; family Falconidae; genus Falco; species Falco naumanni. The sequence goes on from NC_054055.1 coordinate 40,803,507, forward strand.
ATAATTGTATGTTTGAATAAAAATAAATACATGAATCTCTGCTTTGCACATTAGCAGCAGGTCTGGATGCATGCATTATTTCAGCTCCAAAGTCAAGCTTTATTTCAAAGGCTCATCAAACTTTCTCAGAAATCCTAACCTGAAACTTAACTTCCTCCATACTAGCACATATGAGAAACCAAAAGTCACAGCAGGGTGTTGTGATACTTACTTCTGTACTTCCCAGTGCTTCCTACTGAGCTAAAAGTAGACTTTTATAGATTAAAAATAATGATATGGAAACTGATTTTTACATTAGTTTATTGTCACAGAAAATTCACATATCATAGGTGCCATCAGCAAAGTCTTCTCTCTTTTTCTGATATCCTGAAAATGGCATAATTCAAATACCCTGTATTTGCATCACTTGCCAAGATTGTGGGGGGTGGGGGAGTGCAGAGGTGGGTTCTGTGAGAAGATGGCAGAAGCTTTCCCTATGCTGGACACAGCCAGGTCTAGCCAGCTCTAAGGTCCCACCACTGGCCAAAGCTGAGCTCATTAGTGACATTGGTAGTGCCTCTATGATAACCTGTTTTAGAAGAGGTAGAATCTGCTGCACAGTAGCTGTGAGAGAAGAGTGAAAAAATGTGAAAGGAACAGCCCCACAGACACCAAGGCCAGTGAAGAAGGAGGGGGAGGAGGAGCTCCAAACACCAGAACAGAGATTCCCTTGCAGCCCATTGTGAAGAAAGGGACTGTTTTTACATCTTCCTCAAATCTTCCGTTTTTGCAGATGCGGATGTAAATTAAGTTTGAACAGGACCCCATGTGCACAACTAATAAACTTTTCCTCGTAAACCCTGGTATCACATGCTTATTTCACTTTTCCTTCATATGCACACAGGAGTCAGTTAAAATTTATTTGTTTACATGTATGAGTAGAACGCATGTATTACTCTTGTACAACATATTTTAAACTCGCCATTATATTCCTTTCCTAATTATTATTTTACCATCATACACACAAGTTGAGAAGACTGTAAATGCACACTCTGAGCCAAATGTTGTTAGATCAAATTCACTTCTTATTAGGTCTGCAATGCCATAACTGTGAGCAGAATTCATCTCACTATGGTTTCCTACTACTAGGCAAAACGTAATTACCAATTTTCATATTTCTGCTTCTCAATTACGGGTATTGTTTAAGTGAACTTGCTCTTTTTTCTTTTCTCAGCATCTAGACTTATGCCAGAAGTTCATAGGGATATAATTAAGGTCTTCGCAAGCCAAAAGTGAATGAAAAACTCATGAAACGTTGTCAAGTAGTGTTTAGGGGCTAACTTTTAAAGGAAGCCCTGCCAGGAATAGAGGAAATGATGCAAGATCTGGAAGTAGTAAATACCTTGGGGATATTTTAAGATAACTAGACAGATGCTCAGGAAACTGAAAACATACCATCATAGTAATTAGTTCTTATTCCTGAAGAGAAGTTGGATTTGGGACCAATTCAAAGTGAGGGGCAAAGGAGCAGAAAGCATATATTATTCTTCAAAATATAAACTCGCAAGAAATCTCTGCTGTGATGCCATGTTAAACAGATGTCTATTATGTGCAAAAAACAGGAAATACTAAGCTACTACATGTACTAACTTCTGCTCTATACAAGAATAGGCCGTCAGAAAAAAACTAACACATAGGTTACACATGGGTTTTTATACACACTATGTGCTTTGTTACTATACTTTATGAATGTAAAATTTCATTTAACCATTTAGTTTCTGGCACATCACTTGAAAAGATGTAGTAAAAGGATAGTTTAGGTAGTGGAGACACACTCTGCCATTTTTGTTTATAATGAAAAAAATCTTTATGCTCTGAGTTTTCCTGTTCATTCAATAGACTTCAGTTTTTGATGTGATCAGGAGGTGTCAGGATGAAACTTCACAAGAAATAAGTATTTTAAAACATTTAATGTCTAGTGATTGAAACAGGTACTCTGGATTATCGTTCACCATTGGAAAAGTAGTATGGAAAAAGAAACCATCTGCATGTGTGGGGGAAATAAAATAGGAAGTCATCCCATTTAATTTCTTACAGATAGCTGCCTGCTTGTAAATAGGATATAGCAATAATTACAGTGATACAGGCTTTTCCACAACAGTGTTAATAAATAAATCAGGTCAAATATTATCACAGAGTAATAATAAAAAAAAAATGAAAATGTTTGACATATACTTACTGCATTTTCATTACAAAATTATAATTTTTTTCTACTTTATGATTTCTGTTTGGCTTTACAGAGCAGTGGATCTAATTTGTTCAAAAAACAGTTCTTTTTTGAACATTTATTCAATGTCCCTAAAGAAGGGCTGTATTCCAAGTCCTCCCTTATACAAAATTCCAAGTAGAAAACAACAGAAAAATAAATATCAAGATTTCTGCACACCTTAGACTGTACAGAACCTTTTACCTGACAGCTTCCCCCGGAAAGCTATTTTTCTCTCTCCCACTTGAATGTCCTCATGCTCGGTTTCTGCCAACTGGCCCTACGATAATAATTAGGGTTGTTAGTCTCTGCCTACCTGAAATAATTGCAGTGTAATTATCCTTACCATCCTGAACATGAGGTGCCTGGATAGAAGTAAAATTTGCCTACGACTGGACAAACAAAAGACAAAAGGACAAAAGGATAAGCAGCAGCCTGCTTGTCATTAGGAAGTTAAGTAAATTACTTTGAACTAGACCTACTTTATAAGCACACTCACATGCTGAGATTGCAAGCATATCAATTTTTTTAATGTTTACTCCTTGAAATGGACTATAGAGCCCTGTGTTAGGTGTATGGGCTTCTTCTATTATGTTTGGCAAGAGGTAAGCACAACAGCTCAGAAAGAGATTCCAGCAAGTGTACAGATATACGATGATACGGTGTACAGAAACTCACCCACAGCTGTAAAGGAAGAACTGTCATGCTCTATATTGATTCATCCTGAGATTGTAAGGTGACAACTTCAGTTAACTGGCTTTCACGGTTGAAAGTGCTATCCTAAATACAGACTTCATGTTTCTTTTAAGATAAGAGTGATGGTTTCTAGTGTTTAGTTCATTCACCCTGGCTATGAGGTTGCTATCTGAAAAGTTTAGAATTCCATTTTCAACCTCACAATAACATGTCTTAACAATTACATTGCAGGATATGTTGGTAACCATATGAGGCTGTTCTTTATCTCTCTTCTTGAAGCCTTGTCATGGGGGCAAATAAAACAAAACATGATTCATCAAGAAAGGAGGAAAAAAAGAAGGGAAAAGAAGATATTCAGCTGAAGAGCAGAGACTTCAATCTAGTCTATGCATTCTGCATGACACAGTCACTGGATAAAATACAAATACACTTCAGGTTCAAGACTGAAACTGAGTATGTCCACATTCTACGCATGGAGATTCAGTAATTAAGATTCTTTATTCAGTGAATCTTGAATTGTTGTTTCTGTGTAGACACACAGCTTTTGCAGATGTGATTTCAGGTACACATGATCCATTCTAACCTGAAGTACTGTGGTAAGAGGTAAGTACCACTTTCATGAAAAACAGAAATGGGAGTTAGCGTTTGTCAAGCTGATACCAAAATTGGATTCATACTACATTTTATTAATACATTATTGCCTATAAGGTTGGGAAGACTGTTTCTAAAAGAGTAGTCTCTTCTCTTGTTACTGGATGTTAACGTTCCTATTTCTCAAACTGTTGATATCAGTTTATAGAGGTGACATGCTGAATCTGAAATTCGAGCAACAAAGTGCTGAAGATTAAAATGTACATCTTTCCTTAACAATCAATTCATTTTGGATAACTCTAGATCTTTATTAGCATTTTTAGATCCTCTTTGTGAAGCAACTTAATGTTCCTGTATGTACTGAGTACACACCCCTGTACATGTTTTGTGAAGAATACCTAGTCATCCAGCTCAAGACACTTTTCTGTGCGGTTATGCTAAAAGTTAGGCTATTTATGTCATGTTTCTTTATCTACACTAACTTATACTACTTGTGACTTAAACTAGCCTGTTAGACTTTAAATTACAACAGAGCAGAAAAAAAATACCTCAAACAGCAAGGCAAAGATCTCACAACAGTAGCATCTAGGTTATAAATAGACTCTTCATTGTTAGTCCTTATTGTTTTGGACATAAGCTGTATATAGTAGACACAGCACCTTTCCTCTGACATCCTGCTCAGGATAAGCTGTCAAAGAAACCTCCAGGTCAGAAGCCCAAGTGGTCATCCTGGACATGAATAACCTTCAGCTTTACTCACTAATCCAAGCAAGTCATAAATCCATTATCTGAGCTACCTCTTAGACAAGATGCATTGATGAGGTTCATCCCAAGGTTATGACATTCATCCCAGGATCCTGAGGCACTTAGGAGATTTACATGTTAACCCACTCTCCATCATATTTGAAAAGTCATGAAGTCTCCAATGACTAGAGAAAAGGGAATATAATTACCCTATAAGAAGGGTAAAAAGGAGGCCCCTGGGAACTACTGACCCACCAGCCTCACCTTAGTGCGCGATAAGATTATGGAAGAGATCCTCCTGGAAGTTATGTCAAGGCATATGGAAGATAGGGACGTGATTAGAGATAGGCAACATGTCTTCACCAAGGGCAAACTGTGCCTGATTAATCTAGTGCCCTTCTACAATGGAGTGATTGCATCAGTGGACAAGGGAATAGCTGCAGATGTCGTCCACCTGGACTGCTCAATAGCTTTTGATAAGGTATCCCCCCAATATTCTTGACGCTAAATTGGAGGCATATGGATTTGATGGATAGACTAAAAGACAGATAAAGAATTGGCTGGATGACCGCATCCAAGTAGTTACAGTCAGTGGCTCAATTTCCACATGGAAACCAGTAACGAATGGTGTCCCTTAAGAGGTCATACTGGGACTAGTACCATTTAATATCTTCATCAGTGAGATAAACAGTGACATTGAGTGCACACTCAGCAGTTTTGTGGATTACCTTAAACTGAGTGGTACAGTTGATACACTAGAGGAAAGGAATGCCATCCAGAGGAACCCTGACAGGCTTGAGAAGTGGGCCAATGGGAATCTCATGAAGTTCAAGAAGGCCAAGTTTAAAGTCCTTCACCTGGGTTAGGGCAACCCCTGGTATTAATACAGACTGGGGGATGAAAAAATTGGACAGGAGCTGGCAATGTGTGTTTGTAGCCCAGAAAGGCAACTGTACCCTGGGCTGCATAAAAAGAAACGTGGCCAGCACGTCAAGGGAAGTGATTCTCCCTCTCTACTCTGCTCTTGTGAGGCCCCACTTAGAGTACTGCCTCCAACATAGGAAGGATGTGGACCTCTTGGAAGGAGTCCAGAGGAAGGCCATGGAGTTGATCAGAGGGCTGGAGCACATCTCATATAAAGACAGGCTGAAAGAGTTGAGGCTGTTCAGCCTGGAGAAAAGGAGGCTCTGGGGACACCTTATTGCAGACTTTTAATACATAAAAGGGGCTTGCTTATAAGGATGATGGAAAGGGACTTTTTACTAGAACCTGTAGTGACAGGACAAGGGGCAATGCTTCGTCCTGGTTTTGGCTAAGATAGAGTTAATTTTCTTCTCAGTAGCTGGTGCAGTGCTGTGTTTTGGATTTGGTATTAAAACAATGTTGATAGCACACTGATGGATTTGGTTGTTGCTGGGTCATGTTTATACTAAGTCAAGGACCTTTCCGTTTCTCAGGCCCTGCCAGCCATAGGGCTGGAGCGGCATGGGAAATTGGGAGTGGACACAGCCAGGACAGCTGACCTGAACTAGCCAAAGAGGTATTCCATACTATGGGACATCATGGTGATTATATAAGCTGGGGGGAGAAGAAGGAAGGGGGGGACATTTGGTGTTATGGAATTTGTCTTCCCAACTGACCATTACACGCTATGGAGCGCTGCTTTCCTGGGGATGGCTGAACACCTGGCTGCCAACGGGAAGTGGTGAATGAATTCCTTCATTTGCTTTGCTTCTGTGCATGCAGCTTTTGCTTTGCCTGTTACACTGTTTTTATCTCAATCCATGAGTTTTCTGACTTTTACTCTTCCGATCCTCTCCTCCATCCCATTGTGGGAGTGCACGAGCGACCATGGAGGGCTTGGTTGTCAGCCGTCGTTAAACCACGACATGGTATTAAAATGAAAGAGGGTAGATGTAGATTAGATATGAAGAAGAATTTCGTTACTATGAAGGTGGTGAGACACTGGAACAGTTTTCCCAGAGAAGCTGTGGATGCCCCATCCCTGCTAGTGTTCAAGGCCATATTGGATGGAGTTTTGAGCAACCTGGTCTAATGGAAGATGTTCCTGCCCATGGCAGGGGGTTGAAACTATGTGATCTTTGAAGGTCCTTTCCGGCCCAAACCTTTCTATATGGTTTTATACCATTTATGACATCTTTGTGAAAAGGAGTTTTTTGATAATTTTGGCCCTGCTCAGGTTCAGCTGCATGACAGAGCCTAAGCAGTTTGATACCTATCAAAACTAAATGCTACTGTGGACATGTGCAGAAGCTTAATTCCATCAAGAGTAAATATAAAGGAATGAAAGTACCCCTAGCATTATGCAGTGACTGATCAAGGGATTTCAGATCACAATACGGGACCTAGAAACATTCATTTAAATCCTTTACTGGATTTGACTATTTATATCAATGCAATTTGCAAGGAAATAAAAATTATTCAGACCACTTTGGTGGAAGCAGTATGAAACTAGAACAGCACAGCCCTTGTGAGTTTGTTTCAATGTCAGAACTCAAAGCTCTGAGTCCAGTCCTGTGGTATTTCTTCTAGTAAAATTTCTAAACTGTGTACTTAATAATAGTGGGTTTAAAATATCTTGTAGTAATAATTATTTCTATGACAGCCCAAACAGTGAAGGGCTTTTTGTGATTACAGTCACACAGCAATGAAACTTTTAGTACTGCTGTCATAGAGCTCTTATTAAAATTCAAGCCAACTACTTATCATTCAGTTCTTCAACTGGAAAACCATTAAACAATAAAAAGAAACATGAGCAGGAAGAAGGATCTATTCCAAATGCTCTTGCATGATGTCCCTTGCCAGGGAAAGGACTCTTTGGCCTCTGTGTACTTGGCTTGCTAGTTCTTTGCAGCTTTCATTTCTATACAGTTAATAGTGTCTCAATGTTTCATGTTGAAAAAGATGGACACAAAGGAAATAAACATTTTTTTAAAAAAATAACTGTCCATTGAAATATTTCAAAATTTATAAAAGAGATTTTATTAGGATCTGATTTTAAGATTCTGTTTTAATTACTAATTTCAAATTCAGGATTTCTCTCAGTCTTGGGCATTCCCCAGAAGAGAGGAAGGGAGATAATGTGAAATGCTTGCAGCATATGCAAAGCTAATCAGACACTGATTTCCTATGTATTTTAAATGCAGAAGCCTGGAAGCCTCTTGTTTGTGTGACAACAGAAGCATCCACGATTATAATAGGTTACATCAAGTTTCCTCCTCTTTTCTCAAAATGTAAATTCCACCACCAGCAGCATTTTTCCTTAAATAAAAAAAAAAATGCAACAAAACCAATTAATTCATGTTGCCAAGTATACGAACAGATGATTCTACACTGCAACATACTGTTCAGAAAATCCTACTGGTAAATACAGGAAGTAGGACACAGGGATAAATATAGCATTTGTCCAATCCATTAGTAAATTCTGATATATTCTCTCTCTCTGTTCCTGCTTACTTGCCAAATTCCCTCCCTCTCTCCCTCCCTTCCTCTTGCTCTCTTTTCGTTCTCTCCATTCTTTGGAAGTTTTATTTAGAAATAAGGAAACTAGCAAACAAACAAACCAACCTCCTTTCTTTATTCCTTTCTCCTCCTCTCCATCTTAAAAGAAAAACAAAAGAAGAAAAAAGAAAACAAACAAACACCAAAACAAAGAAACAAAACCCCAAAGCCAGCCCAAACCAAAACCATTCCCCAATCCTAGAAAAAAAGCTTCAGGAACAATTTATTCTAGTCTATACAGATTTTTTTTAAAAAAAACAAAACACCACAAAAACAAACAAAAAACCCCAAAACAACATAAAAAGAAATAAATTTTGAATCTCGGCTGTGACTTTTTGGACGCTAGAGTTTAAAATTTGAACCTTGCAACACCTATGAAATTAAATCCTTTTTTGGTAGAAGCCCAAACATGGTAGCTTTGATTTGTTTGTTGTTTTTTTTTTTTCCTTACCTTTAACATATCAATTACCATTTCAGCCTAGCAAATACTATTTTTTTCTCCACTACTTGTGCATATTAAGTTTTGTATCTGGCTATTGCCTAGCCTTTTGTGTCTTATGTCCTGGGAATACCACATGTGGTATGAAATCCTAATGTTATCACAGCATAACAAACAATAATCTTTCTCATCTGAGGCAGGGGAAAGCTACTGTACAACTTTCAAGCTTTAGCTGGGAATCTATAAAAAAGACACAAAAATAACCCCAAACAGACCCCAAGACTAAGGAGAAAGAAACAGCCAGTATTTAACTCCTCCCAGAGAAGAACTTGGGATACCAGGGGCGTTACTACCTCACTTCTTTACAAAGATATGCTGTCCACCTTAGGACCCACAGGGACATCAGAAAGGTAAGAAAAAAGACCAGAAAAGAGATTAACAGAAGTGACATAATTGTGGGTATTTGCAACAGACCACACAGTCAAGATAAACTGAAGAAAACTTCTTTCAAGAACTGGAAGATGCCTCACATGTTCAGGCCTCAGTTCTCATAAGGAACTGTAATGATCCTGACATCTGCTAGGCTAACATGGCAGGGTGATCTCTTGAGAACATCAAAGAAAATTTATTGATGCATGATGAGCCAGCTAGGGAAGCTGCTAAGCTACACCTGTTACTCATAAATAAGTATAATTTGTTCAGTGTATGAAGACTGATGGCAGTCTTGGCAACAACAACCATACGTCAAAGGACCAGCAACAAGGCATATACAAAATGCTAAGATCTTGCCTCAATCTTTAGTGTTAAGTTTTGTCCTCAGACCCTGAGGGTCATTGATCCTACTGTCAGATTCTAGGGGAGTGAAGTATTACCTATGATAGAGGAAGATTCTGTCAGGGACCACTGTGTTCAGTTAGACATACAAAAGCCCTTGGAACAAGACGGGGTAAATTCCAGGGTAGTGAGGAAGCTGGAAAATGCCACTGAAAGAAAAAATGCCATATTACTGTTGGTCATGGAGATTGGAGGAGGTTCATGATGGTTAGAAATATGCGAATATACCTGTCTTAAAAAGGGCAATGATGTGAGAAACTATAATCTGGTCAACCTAACCTCAATCCATAGGAGAATCATGGAGCAGATATATTGGAAGCCATTTCCAAGGACTTGAAGTAATTGTGGACAATGAGATTGTATTAAGCAAAACAAAATCATGTGTGACAAACCTGACAGCTGTCAGTGATCACACAACTAGTTTTGTGTGCAAAAGGAGAGTGGATGTTCTATACTTTGACTTAGCAAGGCCTTCAACAAGGTCTCCTATAATATATTCATGGCCAAAGTGGTGAAATACAATGCATAGAAAATTGGCTGGGAAACAAGCTTTGGGGCTTGTAAGAAATCAGTTAATCTTTCTCATCGGTCAATAATGAGTTCAATATTGTTTAATGTCTTTATTAACAACCTGAACTGTGAGATGGAGTGTATTCCTAGCATGTTTGAGGGTGAAAACAAACTCATCAGAATGATCCATATATTGAAGGACAGGACTGCTACTAAGAAAGACCTAACAGAAATCTCATGGAGCTTAACAAAAACAAATTCAGTGTCCTACACATAGGGAGAAATAAACCCATGCAACAATAAGCAGCTTCTCAGGGGAAAAAAGAGTGGACTTGGTGGACCTAGCTGAATGTAAATCAACAGTATGCCCCTGCAACGAAGGCGGCCAACCACATCATGGTTAAGTTACCTCTTCTTGAGGTAGACTACCCCTTCTCAAGTAGACTTTATAATTAGGTGTGCCTGACTGTTAGGCAAATTATTTAGTTCATATAAATCCTAATTCTCAAAGCTTTCTGCTGCTGCTGTTTGGCTATCTGAAAGTCTTTTTCTTGAGGAACTTAAGTAACAATTACTTTATGCTTTTCTGGTACTAGAGTGATTAAGTCTGATTACAGTCTACTTACTGTCTCAATTTTTCTTCATGTTTCACACATCAGCAAAGTATGAATGCCATTTCACAGAGAAAAAAAGATATTGCTATAGCCTGAGGCATTTAATTTTATATATTACTAAGTACCTTCTGTAAACACAGGAGATTTAAAATTTTATTGGAAAAAGGAGAGAACACAAAAGCCTTTTTAAAGACTGAGTGTAAAGCAATGTAAACATAGGGATTGTTACATCCCTTTTGCAAAAATGAACTCATTAAAACCCAACATTTTATTAGCTGATGAAATAATTGTATCTACTCCATTTATTTAAAACTCTTTTTGTTGAATCATTAGTATTATCATATATAGCTGACTTTTTTGCTTTTCAGAATTTCAGGGAAGAGTCATACCATGAAAACATAGTTTAATTTATTTCAGTAAATACATGCTGTCTTCTGTACAAAATGTAAAAGATGTAGGAACACTGGTATAATCTAGCAATGAAGGATAATGTAATAGTATCAGAGTAGGAGACAAATCTCCCTTTCAGTGTTGTTATATTGATCCTAAAGAAAAACCCTACTGAGGTTTTGCATTTCAAAGTATTAATCTACTACCATTATTCTTAATTTCATAAATGGCCTTTCTGTGCTATGGAATATTTGCCAGATGTAGTGTAGGCACCCTCATCGCAGCACTCCATTTTAAACTCTTTACTTCAAGGGAATTTAAACTCACAACATCGATCTGCCTGCAGAATTCTTTAAATACTAGTTTATAGACTTTCTTTGCTGGTCATTGCTATGCCATGTTGACACACATGTGATCAATGCTTTGTTAAGAGATTTTAATTCTAATTTCTTAAAATCCTATGAGGAGTGATAGTTATAACATTTGGCTATTTTTATCCATCCAGGATTTATAAAGAGGAAGAAGAAAAAAAAAAAATCAGGTATTCAAGATGCATGTGGTTTATTGAAGTAATAAAGTCTAGCAACATCTAAAAAGTTCACTGCTTTTGAAGTACTGGTAGAATGAGATCCTGGGAATGGTATGAATAGAGGTACAAGTGCAATTTTGTTGTTGGTGGTTTTTGAGGGGGTGGGGTAGGTTGGAGGGATATTGTGGTCATTGCCACTCAGACTTGTTAAAATAATATCAGCTATGACTGCAGTAAATTTTATCTTGGCACAATTTTTTCAAAACCTTTATTTCATAGTATCTTGTTGAGAAAATGACCTGATTCTTCCCACATGTGGATTACAATCCTTCAGCTTCCTTTTAGTCCTTCCTTTGGTGCACTAGAAATGCATCTAGTGTATGATTGATAAATACATTCCAACATTTTGTTCTAACTCTACTGAAGAGACTAATAGTAAAGCTGCTTATTTGTGCAGCTAAAAATATCCTCCAGCAGAATAGGAAAATTAGTTTTATATTTCCTCTTCTGTTATTGTCAGAGCACCCAGTAATTTTTTGTGTAGATGTTTTCAAGAAACCTTTTATTTTTTTTTTCTTTATTTCAAGAAATAAATTTTAATCTATGTGTCAGTAAACTCAGTTAAGAATTCCAGAATTTGGAAGAATAAATTTTTCAATTAGTTTTAGAAAGTAAGCTTCTATAGAAAAGGCACTGCTTGTGTCAATGAAATGAGGGATTCTTAAGTGTAGGTAGAAGTCTGGTCTAAAATATAAGCAAAATGTGAAATTACCCTTACTGCATTTGGGAACAAGAAATCTCTTGCAAGAATCATTGAATATGCTAGTAGACTGTTAGATGATAACATATATCACTGTAGCATAAATCCAATATAGCTGAAGTATTCATATTAAAATAATATCATAATGTGTAAATAAAATAGCATAATAAAAGTATATCAAAGTCATTCTTAATAAAGAAGGTCAACTCAGTTTTCTCTAAAAGCCATACCAGGGGATATAGATCAGCTTCATATATACACAAGTTCTGTTTTATAGTTTTTATAGTCAAAAATATACTCCCTACCAGAATCATCCAGAAGCTACAGATCAGTAAAAAGTCCTAGAACTATTTTGTCTGCTTTTAGCAGATTCTTTGTATTTTTATAAACTCATAAAATGACCAAACTGCAATGAGAGTATTTTTCCTTTTAACTGTATGTGTTGTCCAGAGGAAGTGTTTGTTGTGAAAGTGTTTGTTGTGTAATATAAAAGGACTTCAGCTAAATAGGGATGATCACCCTGTTAATCTTAAGAAAAGTGAGGAAACTGATGTTTCATTGTTACTGTAACAAACATAATTTATACTCTTAGTCACTTAACAGCTAATGGATTTTTTTCAACTAAAAAAAAATCTAAAACTCCTATTCGTTTATTTAGATAATTAGACACAATATGTGTCTAATTCCCTTTTTAAATCATTCAGATCCATAGTACATTTTACATGTAATTTGATTTTGAATAATACAACATTATAAGAGAATAGAGGTGAAAAACCCCAAACATTCAGATATAGCTACAATATAGATGACATTGCAAGGTCCTTTCCAATAATTTAATCTCACTGCATGTGTTATAGGTTCAGCCACATTTACACATTATCAATAATGAAACAGTTTTCTTCATTAATACATTAAAATAATAGATAATTTAAATAGAGTTGATTTTTAATTTTACTACCTTTATATAAAATCAAAGAATCATACAAAAATCAAATATGATTTGAAAATACTGTGGTACATGGCATGTGTGAACGCTGTTTTAATACCTAAGAGATATTTGATGTCATAGTAATTAAATAAATAAATAAGTTATTTAAAGGTTAAAAAGAATGTTTCTAGACTATCCCCAGCTAAGTCTTATACAAATAGACTATGGGGAAAAAAATAGGAAAAAACCACATTATTCAATTCCAATGGGAAAAGGAGGAAGAGAGACCACCTCCAGAGGAATAAAGACCACCTCCAGTGACTTAAGATAAAAACTAGAAATTGTTGAATTCCTGGTAGAAAAATTATTGGCCACACTTTTGCTACGCTGGAAATAATCAACAATAATCATCATCATACTTTACAGATGATTTTGCTTCTGTGACCTTAACTAAATACAATTTCACATTTAATCTTTTTCCTTCATTTATGTGTGAAAGGTGCAGACTAGATTTTCTACGAATTCCATTAGTAAGAGCGAACAGGATATATGAATTTCTGTTCAGTTCTGTACCATTCTTGATATTTTTGGTTGATCGCTTTGAGAATTATATGCATCACAAAGAGATCTGTGGTCCTCTTATGCTTGTCTTACCTTTACTTACCTCAGTCCTTAGGACCAATCTGTGTACTGCCAGAGACTTGGGGATTAAGGTCAATAAACCTTTTCATAGAACATCTCAATGAAATAATAATAATAATAATAAATAACTTTAAAAATATATAGATACTTTGTCCTCAAGGATTTTATTTTACCTTTTTCTCCTTCCACTGTCTGGTAAAACATAAATAATGTTCTTAAAAAAAATATCCAAAGTACTCCTACTCATCAATTAGACAATTTTATTATTATTATATTTCTCTCTGATTTTATGCTATGGTTCATGGGCTATTTTGGGTTTAAATCTTTACAGTATCCTCTAATACACAATAGCTCTCCAACTGGTAAGATACTATAATATTATCTGGAGCCTCAGAGAAACAGGGGAAATTAAACAAGCTTCTGTAAGAATGAACAACTTTTTTAAAAATTGGTTTGTTTTATTCTATAATGACTTGTTAGGTTAATGAAGAAGACATTTAAGATAAGAAGTGTTCCAGTAGTGGAATCCGTTAATCTCCTATAAAAATATTGAATATATTATCTTTTTGCTCTCTTTCATGATCAGGGAAGAATCAACATTATATTTGAAACTGTGAGAAATTCTAATATCCTAAATCTTTGTCAGTGGAATGGAGAAAAGACCTGATCAGATTACCTGATACTATGTTGTTATCCTAGCACTTATTTAATTATCTAGTGCTTTCTTAAAATTTGGAAATAATTTATTAAATTACTTTGGTTTCTATGGACAAACCATTTCTAAGGCCAGAAGGGAATATTTATTCCGACTGCCTTTATAGCATAGGTCATTGAATTGCTCTAATATTTGTCCCCACATTTTGTGTTTGAGCTTAAAATCTCTTAAGAATGCACCCAGTCTTGACTTGAAGTTTTCAGTAAAGGACTTCCCTTTGGTAATTGGTGAAAAATGTATTCATTGCTTAAAATAGAATAAAACAATTTTGGTGAATCTGCTCTACTGATGGTCCGTTATCTCACTTTTTTTTTTGAATGTTAGCTATTTTGGTGCCACTAATGTGGACAACTGAGATAATGTATTTGTTTCTGATTGATTAATTTAAATATTATATGAAAAAAAGTAATTATTTTCAGGAAGAATTATCTTACTCACAGGTTGTTTTGGTTTGGTTTGGTTTGTTTTTTTAAGATATTATCACTCCAAAACTCTTAAGTTATTCAAGTGCTTTGTTTTCTCATTGTATAGGTTTGTATCTGTTTGATCCCAGCATGGATTCCAAGACTGTATTGGAAACTGAAGGTGAGTTTGGAGGAAGAGGTGATGTGCAACTCCCCTCCCACATGTGCCTCCATTAGCTAAGTCTCCAACTCCTGCTGGAATTGCCTGACAGCTTGGAGCAACCACTCCAAAACTAAACTTTACCTGAAAGAGGGACTTCTACATATAGACATACAGCAAATGATGGTACTTCAAGGAATTTTATTATCTAAATAGATGTAATCCTAGCCAGGACATGGTTTTGGCAATCTTCTGCAGGTTTCAAGGGACTGCTAGACCCTTGGTAAGGTAAGAAAGAAGAGAGAACAAAATTTTCTTTGATGTAGTGAAAGAAAATGCATGCTGCCCACCACGAAATAAATTAGGCAAAACAATGACCTTTGTTATGTGTTGAATGCGGTAAGCAGAACCTAGTCCTGTGAGGGAACATCATGGGCAGGCTGCTTCATGAGGGGAGGCAAGCTGGCAGCCAGAGGTGAAAAGAGGTGAGCGGAGCAGTGGCCTCACTGATAAGGAGTCAAGAAGGTAAGTCAGCGAATCCAGGGTAAGATCAGGTCCTGAGACAGAGTTCAGGGTCATGTACAGACCACTGATCACCTGGCAAGCCAGGAAGCCATATCAGAAGGTCAGGATCAGGGTCAGGGTAAACAACGTGGTACACAACCAGGCATTGACATGCATGTGGCACACTCAAAGTGTAGCACAGGTGGGACCAAAAAGGAAAACCTCAGCTTCAAGCAGCTGAAGAAGGAGAGACAAGCCCTCATGGGCTTTATTTGTGTGGGGATTTTTTGGTGGGTTATTTTGTTTTGTTTTGTTTTCACAACAGATCTTATCCACAAAGAAACTGACCTTGGGCTTAACCAGCCAAACACCTAGAAGCAGGGGTTGCACTCAGAACCCTGACAGATGTTCCCAAATCCTGTCAAATTGAGACTCAGAAGCTTAATTTCACCAGCATCATAAACAGCAATCCACATTATTAAGCTTCAAACCTGCCTCAGTTTCTGGCATCTTAAATCATTTTAATACTATTCTCTTAGGATCATAGAATAATTTAGGTTGGAAAAGACCTTTAAGACCATCAGGTCCAACCGTTAACCCAGGACTGCCAAGTCCACCACTAAACCATGTCCCTAAGCACCGCATCAATGCATTTTTCAATTACTTCCAGGGATGATGATTCTACCACCTCCCTGGGCACCTTGTTCCAGTGCTTAATCACCCTTTTGGTGAATAAATTTTTCCTAATATGCAATCTAGACTTCCTCTGGAGCAACTTGAGGCAATTTCCTCTTGTCCTGTTGCTTGTTACCTGGGAGAAGAGACCTACCCCCCCACCTGCCTACAACCTCCCTTCAGGTAGCTGTAAAGAGCAATAAACGTTCCCACCTGAGCCTGCTCCTTTTCTCCAGGCTGAACAACAGCCCTAGTCCCCTCAGCTTCTCCTCATAAGACTTGTTCTGCAGACCTGTCACCAGCTTTGTTGCCCTTCTCTGGACACGCTCCAGCACATTTATGTCCCTCTTGAAGTGAGGGGCCCAAAACTGAACACAGTATTTGAGGTGCGGCCTCAAAGTTCTTCAAGCATCTGAGGTTAGAGAGTGGTGCACAAGTGTTATTAATGGATTATAATCTCATTTAGTCATTTCTTTTTACTCTTTTGACTGGAAGATAATCTAGGTGTGGAAAGCCAAGATGTGGAGATTAAATATGTAGCCAGCACAGGCTGGTCATGTAATAGGATTGTTAATGTGGGTAACTTGAAAAATCATGATCCAAACTGAAATAATTAACAAGTAGAGGAATAGTTTTGTTAAGACTTTCCCTCTCAATGTCCTTTATTCTTTCCACTGAGATTATACAGAATGTGTGAATATATAGGTGATAAATGTGAAAGAAATAAAAGAATCATATGGGACCAGTACAGTTAGTATTTCAAGCAGTAACCCTTTTCAGACAAGAAAAGAAGATTGACTACCCCATCATCCTCTACATTGGACATTAGATAGCAATCATACACTGTAGGCAATAATCTTCCATTGGATCAAATGTGAATGTAGGTGCTTAATTTTACACACCCTGAATGCTTTGCTTGTAGTCATTTATTCCAGTTCAGAAAAAAATAGTGTGACAAAAAGAATAAAACTATGCACCTTATTTTAATCATAACTTGTTAAGTTATTGTTACTGTATTTGTTCTCACAAGGAGCATAAACACAGCGAGCATAAACACGGCTGATCACTCCTAGTCTTTTATAAAAATACCCACAGTGATGGTTCAATAACCTTCCTAAAATTGTTAATTCTTTTGTACTATTTGCCAACACTAAATAAATGCTAGTTTGATATCTGGTTAATAACTAAAACACTTGGGAAAAAAGCATACAAGCTATGCCTTTTTCATATTCCCTCTTATCCTTAGAAAATATTATTGCTGAAGGTAGAATTTTTTATTTTT
Organism: Falco naumanni; assembly: GCF_017639655.2. Taxonomy (NCBI): domain Eukaryota; kingdom Metazoa; phylum Chordata; class Aves; order Falconiformes; family Falconidae; genus Falco; species Falco naumanni. The sequence goes on from NC_054055.1 coordinate 40,820,691, forward strand.
ATTTTTTTTTGTTGCATTGTCTATTAAGTCTCCCACAAGGCCAGGGTAATTGTGTGAAAGTTATCAGAATAAAATTATTGTCATTAATAGTATCTAGATAGAACCTGTGCTTGATCATAATGCGAATGTCTTCCATCACCACTTTCTGTACAACTTTTCATCCTCATTGTAATTTACTCTGCAGCTCCATTAGGCAGTAGGAAAGCAAATTATTGTACTGCTCCCAAATAGCTCTGAAACAATGGTTATTTCATCAATAATTGGTATCATGGATTTGAGGTTCAAAAGTTATAGCCTAATTCTCTTTCCTTTTCAGTTTTGTACCATAAAGAACTGCAAATATTTACAGAACTGTATGGAGCCAAGTGGTTCTACTGTTCAGTTACAAAATGAATATGGTTTTTTTGGTTCCTGAGAGTTCATGCAAACTGAATATGCTTTGAATCTAAAGTTAGACCAATCATTTAAACTGACAGCAAAAATTAAATGAAACGTTTGATACCTGTATGTTCTCTGCTTGAAAAAAATAAAAACTATTGTTTATGTGAACATAACGTCCTTAAAATTGGTCCAAGGATGCCTGTCATGGACAAATGTTGAAAGATATTTATACCCTGCCACACCTTGTTCCATTTCAGAAAGAAGCAATTGTATACTTTGAGCAATAAAAAATATTAAGTCATGACCTTGAAGACGTGTGGTGTGGGTTAGCTTCATTCACATGCATAAAGCTACTTCACTCTGGAAATTACATACCAGAGAAATGTGGAGTTGTCTGGAAAAAAGCTAGGGTGTGAGCTTCCAAGTACAGTGTACACTGTCAAGTGAAGATACGAGATTTTCTTTATTTAGAAAAGTACATTTATAATTGAATAATCAGTTTGATCTACTGATGACTTCCGGTTAGTGTAAAGTTCAAAGTAACTGTTTCTGGCAGTGTAAGACACGCTAAAGAAACGCGAGTCTTTAATAGCGAACTCAACTGAGATTTTTTTTTTTTTAATTATTATTTTATTTTGTTGTTGTTGTTGTTAGAAAGAGTTGTAAATTCTCAGGACTTTGTTTCCATACAACAATATGGCTAAATAATTTATATATTTATATATATATATATACACACCAATATGTCTTCATTTAATGATACTGGTAGCATTTTTATGAAACATATCCAGCGTGGTCAACAAATACTGAATCTACTATCTTTTCTCCATCGGAACTCAGCCCTGAAATCAGCATTCCTTAGTTTTGAATGAAATCCTTTTCAGGAAGATTGCTAAAATAGTGGTTTGACTGATACAAATAAGACATAAGCTGTAATTTAGGACCAGTACTACATGCAACAGCATGCTTACTATCCATCCCCACATCAAAAAGATTATACCAGTATTGGTGCTCTATATTCATGCAGACTTAGACTTCCTCAGTTTGATCCTCATTTCAGTTTCCTAAAAAGATTAGAGTTTGTTTAGGCAGTATTTATCTCATGTGTTTTGTGAGATAATCTAAGATCAGTAGGGATACCTAGATAAGCACAGATAATTGCTCTGGGGCCGACATTCTCTGAAGCAAGCCTCATAGTGTTTAATTTCCTTATCTTGTAGGCAAGTAGGAACTGGGTCTTAGTTCCTGTTTCAGAAATCATCAAATCAGATTTTCATTAATTTTTACCAGTGTAAGATTGCAATTATCCAGGCTTCATTGTAGTATGGGTTTTGGACAAATAGGGATATATGATTTCTTCCTATGTTGTATTAGCACATGGCTTCTTTTCACAGTTATAATGCCCAAGAAAATGCTATTCTCTGCCAGTCATAAAAGTTGTCTGGCACTGCTCTGAGCTGACCAACAGGTTTTGAACCAAATAAAGAGGACAATACTTTCACTTGTTGCTTGTAATTCTTTTTACCAGTGGTGAATAGCACTCTTCATAAAAGAATTAATAGCTGTTTATGTGTGTAATGATAACTCACTGCAGCTATTTTTAAATTACTTGTCTTTTGTCTGCCATAGTTAAAAACAGAAAAAATGAGTTTATCTTTTTCTTTCAGGTAGGTCTGTGTGCCCTTTTGTGCAATACATCCTTTTCAGCATGCATCAAACACATTGCGTAATTGGCATACATTTCCCTCAGTAGGGATCACATTGAGGAGAAACTATGGTAGGCGTGTGGAATTTGAATAAGTCATTAAATACTGGTTTTTGAAATGAATGGTATAAAATAAACAGTAAAAAATGTTAAATTTCTCAGGTTATACATCCCACTCTATTAAGAGTAAGGATAATACAAGCACATCTCTTATGTACTTTTTACTGTGTCATAAGAGCACAATGAATTAATACCATTACAGAATGCATTTTAATATAGATTACAAAAAAAGCCAAGACAGAGGTTGTTACAAAGAAAAGAGAATGCAACTGATCTTGTACATGGCACTTGAAAGATATATTTGGAAGATTTACTTCTCAGAAATGCATTCTTCCACAGCTGCCTCCGTCTGATGAAATGGTTATTTTAACTTATTTTGCAGATTCCTCCGTCAAAGATACTTTTACCTCCTTTGTCATTTTCCAGCCTACCAGTCTCAAACTATGGTTTAAGATTATTAAATTTTATTTGGCTGTTTCTATCATACAGAAAAATACAGTGGCATAGTATGGAACAGTGGGTACACATGCTGCTCATACGTAAAATATATTTCTTATAATATTCTTTAGAAAAAGAAGAAATACCATATGTAAAGGAATAAATTGCTTAGTGATAGAAGGACAAACTAATTTTATAGTGTAAGGTTGTGTCTGAACCAAAGTCTCAGGTTGCATGTTAGAATTGTGCATTACACAAAATTTACAGCCACTTAATGGTTAATTTATGAATCATTGGGTAGAACTGTTGTAGGTTTTTTTCAAATGTCATTAACATTTTATTATTCAAAAAAAAATCCACCAATATACTTTGGATGAGCAGCTGGATCTGCAGTGTGAGATTCTGCATTTCTCTAAATCTAAAGAAGTAATTTTTCCAATTGTTTTGTTCTTGTAATTTTATCTGGATTTCAGAACAAAAAAAAATTAATTTTACTTCTCCCTTTCCTATTTTAAATTCCTTATTTAGGTGGCAGAGACACACGAACTACCTGAATAATGCTTTGCTGTTAACTTTACTTAATATGCCAAATCAGTTTAATTACAGTTTCTATAAATAACCTATGCAAAATACTTCCCTGAACAGAATGCACTTTTCCTTCTGTATGTGGCACATTTTAATACTTAAAAGCATTAGAACAGATGTTAGGTGCCTCCTAAACTTGTTTTCAGTTTTCTTTTATTTATATGTTAATGAGAATTTAATTACTTCATGAATACTTAAACAACATGAGGGTGCCTGATATCATTAGCTTGAACATGACAAGCACCTCAAGTGACCACATGGGAAGACTAAAATTGCTTTTAGTTCACTTGAAGACAGAAAGATGAATTCATTTCACCCCCTGCTATGTTTTACCTGACACACAAAACTGAATAATCAGTGGCACTGATTCAGTCTCCCTTCAGTGTGACTGAAAGTATCTGAGGAAAGAATGTACACTGAAGTGCATAAATGGTTCCTTTTCAGTTTGCTTCACTATCCTTCAGTAAACAAACTGGGAATGTTTTGTTGCTGTGTCTTATTTCTTCTTAATAGTTTAAGGCAAGATTGCTTTCTGTCATGTAAATTTCCTTGTTCAAAGCTTGAAAAATTATGTACAACTTAGACATACCCTACAGTGATCAAATTGCCTGAGATGAAAAACAGTATGGAAAATGCTTAACTATGTCTATCAGGAAAGTTGTAATAAAAGCATTATTTGTGGGTGTTGCAAAGTAAGAGATGGGAGCTGACACTGACCTATGGAAATAAGCAAAGAAAATAACTAAGAAACTGATATTCATGGAATAGGACTATTAACAGTAGCTTTATTTTCTGCATGTTATATTTGTGCTTAAACAGTGAATATATGAAGAAAATAATGTTTCTGAAGTGTGTAGGACACTGTTCTGATTTGTTCTTATGGTTTCATGATACACACAAGGAAAGAAGATGGTAATAACATAAGTGCTAAAAGCAAGGATGGTAACAACAACAAAAACAACACAGCCCCCCCCCCCCAAAAAAAAAAATATCAAAAAACAAAACCCCAAACCACCTTTCTTTTCAGGGGGTGGGAGAACATTTGCCCAATTTGATTCATACAATTCATACAATTGCACATGAAGTGATGTCAGCTCCCACCCAGTCACATGACCAGCCAGCTGAGGGAATGCTCTCAGTTAACTCACTAGTCAGACCCTTGAGGAGGCAGACAAGGGAACCCTTACAGAAGCAATGTCTTTATTATCAACAAGTACAGGATACCTCAGATCACCCCATGTTTACCAGGAAGAAGGAAAGCTGTGGCTGGGTGACATTCAACCAGATCTATGTTGCTTAATGGGAGTCCCAATACTGATCTTTGGTGAGGTCAAGCTGGAACTTTCTTTTGTAATGTTTTCTTGTATCCTCTCCCCTACCTCATCAGTCAGTCTTTATAAAAACCTCTTTGTGCTTTGCAGACCTGATTTCACTTTCTATTCCCCCTTGCTTCGTGCGGTCTTCAGAACCACTTGTTTCCCTTACTACTAAACTAGGTTAGCTGTTTAAACAAATAATAGTTGTTTACATAGACTATATTTATTGCTACATCTTTGTTGTAGAGGTTAGTTTGGCTGGGAGTAGGAACTACTCAGGGATATCCAGGGTAAGACCAAAAAGCAAATTAACAAAATCTTGTTTAGGCATCTGTATCAGAGCCAGTCAATCACAGACAATCCAGTTGTACTCATTAAGGTGAAATGGATACTGTTAGAGGAGGATTCATCTTATCCTAAACTAGCATCAAAAATAGGTCAGAAGAATCACAATCTAAAAGTGACCCTGTTGATGATAAGGGAGTGTATGAAATCTAGCTTAGGTTCATATGTCTGTAGTGTAGGCATCTAAAGTTAGATGAAAGATGTATTATCTCTAGAGCTAGAAGTATTAGTTGCTACAAAGGGCAAGACTGCTCAGAATCCTATCTTCTGTAGTTTGAAAAGCAAAAAAGACCTATAACTCCTCTGTGTTTTTAAACTTCCATATATGTTTAAAATATCAAATGCCATCTTTACTACTAAGAAGTGACTTGGAGCAGTTGTTGTTTTTCACTCCAAAAAAGCTCAAATGTTTAAGGGGAAATACCCAAAGCTCCCTGAGAGAAATTTTATCCCCCAACTGGTAACACTACAAAAAAAATTACTATAATGGAGTTTTCTTAAGATGACCATCAGCTGCATTAATCAGTTTACCAGGGGACTTTTGAGAAAAGAGGGAGTCAGTTTGAAGGAAAGCATGAAAGAAGCATGACAATTTGTGCTGTGAGGACAGCCTTGGGAGTGAGAAGAGGGTGCCTGAGCAGCAGTCAAACCTGGTTCGACACTGCCAGAAGTCACCCTGTGGCACTTCAACCCCTGCCCAGGTTGGGCACTACAGCATCCCTGCAAGCTGCTGTGAGCAGCTGCACTTCAGCTAGTGGTGTGACACAAGGACCCACACCTCTGGTGTACATGTGTGGCATCATGGGTTGTTCGCCCACTGGCAAGTGCATTAGTGATGTCTAGGGTTCATCAGGGCTGCACAAAAATCTATAGCGTCTGCATCTACCCCAGTGTGGGGGAGGTGGTGGTGTTCTGTGTGAATCTTGGGGAGGGATTAGAAACACCTGCAGAGTTACAGAAAAGTTTTTTAGGATATTGGTCCTGAATGTGTAGTTCATTGACTGCTGGTTAATTACATGTTGTTAATAAATCAATAAACCACTTCTATCCTGATTTCTTTCAAGACAAGTAAATTGAGCAGGTTTTTTCCCTGCAACATACAAGCTAAATTATTAATGATAATTTAAATTAATAATGCAGATCTCTGATATACACAACGGAATTAAAATAATTTCAGACAAAAGAAGAGACTGACGGACAGAATATTTCTCCATTTGAAAACAGAAGCAAGCAGAAATTAAGAAATAAACTGTATGAAATTTTATAAATGATATGTGAATCTGTAAAATGGGACTGCTTTAAGTTACATGTTTTATGCAGTTAAAAGAAACAAAGTAAATAAAAAAAGCTGGTTAATTTTAAAAGCCTAATTCTCCACATTTTTAACTACTTACGGGTGCTATGTTTGACAACATTTTTTTCATGTCATAAACAACTTATTCACAATTATCTATTTTTATAACAGATATTTTTATATCTGTACCAGAGATGGGAAGGATGCTAAACAGACAAACCACAGGTGCATTTGGCAATTAGACCATCCCACAAGTTGTTCTCAACAAGTAGTTTTCATGCTGCCACCCCGTTTTGAAGGCAAAAATAATTGACTGACATTAGCATTGACAGGGTTGTTTCAGATAGCCTCACCTCCTGAGAACCTGCCTTATGGGGTATAGTATATATGCCCTATTAGTATAAATCACAACCTCATAGCAGAAAATATGAGGGAGCTTTCAGGACACCATACAATTTTAGAATAGAATGGAATGGAATGGAATAGAATAGAATAGAATAGAACAGAACAGAATAGAATAGAATAGAATAGAATAGAATAGAATAGAATAGAATAGAATAGAATAGAATAGAATAGAACAGAACAGAACAGAACAGAACAGAACAGAACAGAATAGAATAGAATAGAATAGAAAGAGAAAGAGAATAGGAATAGAATAGGAATAAAATAGAAAAGGAATAAAATAGAATAGGAATAAAATAGAATAGAAATAGAATAGAAATAGAAATAGAATAGAATAGAATAGTTCAGCTGGAAAGGACCTGCAATGATCATCTAGTCCAACTACCTGGCCACTTCAGGGCTGACCGAAAACTAAACCCATGTTATTAGGGAATTGTCCAAATGCCTCTTAAACACTAACAGGTTTGGGGCATCAACCACCTCTCTAGCAAGCCTGTTCCAGTGTTTGATCACCTTCTCAGTAAAGAAATACTTCCCGATGTCCAGTTCGAACCTCCCTTGACAGAGTGTTGAGCCATTCTCACACATCCTATCACTGGATGGATAAGAGGAAGAAGAGCTCAGCACCTCCATCTCCACTTTGCCTCCTCAGGAAGCTGCAGAGAGCAATAAGGTTACCTCTCAGTCTCCTCTCCAAGGTAGAAAAACATAAAGTCTTTAGCTGCTCCTCATAGGACATGCCTTCCAGCCCTTTTACCAGCTTTGTTGCTCTCCTGTGGACACATTCAAGGACTTTCATATCATTCCTAGACTGTGGGACCCAGAACTGCACACAGTACTCAAGGTGAGGCTGCACCAATGCTGAATACAGCAGGATAATCACCTCTTTTGACAAGCTCGTTATACTGTGTTTGATGCACCCCAGGATGCTGTTTTCCCTCTTTTCTGCCAGGCCATTCTGCTGACTCATATTGAGCCTGATGTCAGCCAGCACCTCTAGATCCCTTTCTGCAGGGCTGATCTCTAGCTACTTCTTTCCCAGTTTATACTTATGCCTGACATTACTCCATCCCAGGTGCAGAATCCAGCATTTGGTCTTGTTAAATTTCATGCCATTGATTGTTGCCCAATGCTTCAGTCTATCCAGATCCCTCTGCAAGGCCTCTTGTCCCTCAAGAGCAGAAACAGCACCTGAATTATAATGGTGCATTCAACTTCTGCGTATTTATTGAACAGAACTGGGCCTAGGATTGAGCCCTGAGGAACATCACTGATCACCAGCTAGATGTAGGCCCATTCACTACAACCATTTGAGCCTTGCTGTTCATCCAGTTCTTCACCCAGCGCACCATGTACCTGCTTATCTTGCAGCTGGACACCTAGTCTAAAAGGCTACTGTGAGGGACATTATCAATAAGCCTTACTAAAATCCAGACCAGCTACATCCACTGCCTTCCCATCATCCACTAGGTGGGTGACCTTATCATAGAATAATATCAAATTAGTTTGACAGGACATTAATTTAATTAATATAAAAGATTGGGGGCGGGAATCAACAAAAAGCATTAAATGTCTCCACCTTTTCTTCATCCCCATTAGTCAGGTGACCGTCTTCATCAAGTATTAGTCCAATATTTTCAATAAATGACCTCTTGTTATTAGCTTACTTTAAAAAGTCTGTCTTTGTTGCCTGATACAGCACTGGCCAGTTTCAACTCCAGCTGAGCTTTGGTCTTTTGTATTTTCTCCTTACACGTGTAAACCCCAGCTCTGTAATCTTCCTGCAAAGCCTGACCTTGCTTCTGGAGATCATATAATTTCTTTTTCCTCCTTGAGCATCACAAGGAGTTCCCTGTTCAGCCAGGCTGGTCTTCTACCCTGCTGGCTTGACTTTTGTCACTATGGGATTGCCTGCTTTGCTCATTTTAGATGGTTCTTAAAAACTGACTAGTATTCATGGACTCCTAAGCCCACAAAAGCAGATTCCCAGAGGATGGGACACTGTTAAGTAGCTCCCTGAACAGCTTAATATTGCTCTCTTGAACTTAAAGGTAGCAACTCTGCTGACTGTTTTTCTCATGACACTGAAAATTTTAAACTCAGCCATTTCACGATCACTGTGGCCAAGACAGCCACCTACCATTCAGTCTCCCATAAGTCCATCTCTGTTCACAATCAACAAGTCTAGGAGTACACCTTTGCTAATTAGCTCACTGAGTCCTTGTGACAAGAAATTATCTTCAACATACTTCAGGAATTTCAAAGACCTATTAATCACAGACACATGATATTCCCAGTTATCTCTGGAAAGTTGAAATTTCCCATAAGGACAAGGATTACCAATCCAAAGAATTCTCCTAATCACTTACAAAATAACTCATCAGTGCTTACACCCTAGCTGAGTGAGTGATAGTTGATATACACAATGACGTCTGCTTTGTTTTCCATCCCCCTAATCCTCATTCAGGTTCTCAACCACATCATCACTAACTGTAAGGGCTGTAAAGTCAAACCTCTCCCTTACTTATAGTGCAACACCTTCACCTCACCTGCCTTGCCTATCCCTCCTGAACATCCCATAGCCCTTCATCCCAGCAGTCCAGTCATGGCACTCATTCCACCAAGTTTCACTAAAACCAATGATATCATAGCTCTGGAAGGTGGCCAGCACTTCCAGTTCCTCCTGTTTGTTTCTTATACTGCGTTTGTGCGTTGGTGTACAAGCACTTCAGATATGGTCCCACGTCCTCCTTGTTCCCTGGAGCAGTGTAAATGCTCCCATTAGCACTGCCACCCTCAGACAGTTCCATGCCAACCCTTGACTTGTCTTCAGGTCTCCTGATGGTATCCCCTTCCCCCATCGATCCTGGTTTGAAACATCTCCAATCAGTCCTACCAGCTTACAAGCAAAGAAGCATTTTCCCCCATTGGGACAGGTCGATTCTGTTAGATCCCAGCATACCTTGGGTCTTGAAGACCTTCCCATTATTATAAACTAAATTCTGGTGGAGGCACCAGTCTTGGAGCCAGGACGTGATGTCCTGGGCCTGCCTGTTACTACCAAAGTCTCCCCCAGTTACTGGGAAGTTTGAGGAATATACTACCTGTGCACTTGAATCCTTCCACACTTTTCCCAGGGCCCTGAAATCTCTTTTGAGTGACCTTGGACTTGTTGCAACATTGTTGGCAACCATGTGAAAGAGTAGGAGTGGGTCATGCGAAGGCTGCACTGAGCTGATCAGTTTTCTGTGACTTCCCTGATCTATATAAAGTGCTCTGGTTCCTTGTTAGTTAACAACACCAGTGAAATAACAGCAGTACTTTATTCACTATTTTATAGGTATGCTAACATAAGATTAAACTATTAATATTTCTTAGTAATATTTCTTTGCTTGGGAATATGATACTTCATACTCTATGAAGTTCCAAGATGAAATCCTAAAGTCTTTGAACTATGCCAAAAAAACCATTGTATTTGCAAGGTTTAGGATGACACATGAAGTCAGTTAAGTAATGTCCTGCACAAATCCAAATTACCATGATTTCAAACAGTATAGCACTAAGTATTAAAATTTGTGTGTCTGATCCAGTGTCCCAAAATACTACCTTGGGATGCAACACTGGTCTTGTCCTTGCATTTTTAGTATAAGAATAGAGAACTTTATAGTAACATCTGTGTTACTTAAAGCTGCAGCTCGGGGTGGGAAAAAATAACTTATAACGTAACATTTAAGATGAATTAAAATGCCTAACTTCAAAAATTAAGGGTTTTGTTTCTATGTTTTCTGCCAAAAATTAAAAGGAACAGAAAGTCATAGAAATATGAAATTATTTCCTATAAGTTTATGTCCACTAAGATAGAAAATCATCTTTCTCAATTTTCTTCAGTCTCCATTCTTTGATAATCTATATAGCAGTAGGATGGGATGTGCTGCTTTTCCTCCCTAGAGTCTGGAGGTTAGAGTGCTTTCTTGTGAGCTAGAAAAAATTAGTCTGAAACAATCTTTTTGAATAGATCAAGGATGAGTTCCCTAAGCTAAATGGTACAGCACAAATTCCTTTTTTTTTTTTTTTTTTTTACACACTTCAATACAAGCGAACAAAAATTTGCTAATTCTTTTGCTTGACTAGTCAATAAAATATTTCAGATGCTGGATTATACAAGTATAATCTAAAGTATAAAAAGCAGTTTGTGGACAGATCATGATATACCTCCATATGAATTCTACTTTTGGATTATTGATATACATCTATATTGAGAAGAACCAAGTAGGATCTGAAATTTGACAAACCTAATGCTGTTTTTCATATGTATTTATGCTTTAAGTTATTAACTGGTAGGAAGATTTTTACAATGTTTTCATTATTTTAAACATTTGCTGAAAGTTTTTCTTCTGGTATTTTTTTCAATATCATTATTGATTTCATGTCACAGTTGACAAGTACAGTCTTCCACCTTTTTTAACAAACAAAAATAATACAACTGCCATGTCGGGAGTTCCTGAAGCAAGTAACTGTACTTTATCTAGGATGGATGAGTGTATTCTGTTTTGTTTTCAAAGCAAAAGCTTGGCTTCTGCTTATGTGGATTTTATGAGAATTTTATGAAGTATAAACATGTGCATCACTTGAAATAATAACATAATGTAGTTGACCAAGAACACTAAGCAATTTCTTTGTCATTACTGTAATAAATTTTGCATGAAGCAATTATAATTAAACACTATTATAATTACACTAAACTGTATGTACTGATGATTTTATTTCTGTAGTATTGTGATAAGATATTGTCTTTCATTTGAAATAACTCTTGAAAGGTTTATGTTTTGATAAACAGTGCGTATAAGTGAAGTTCCATGATTCCCTGCCGTAAGAAATAACATTTATTTAAAAATAATCTGGCTTTAATCAGAAAAAAAAATATAATTAGGAAAAAAAATCTAAAACAATACCTTTATAAATTTATTTAGAATTATTAATTTGTAAGTAGCATATAGTCTCCAGCCTGACTAGGTGATTCTATCATTTCTGAGACCACAAAACTCAAAGAAATGAAAAGGAAACTAGCATAAATGCCTCCAAAGAATTAAGTCAACACCAGCAAAGCCACCATGTAGGAAGAATGTTTCTAGCTGGCTGTAATTGTTTACTCTTCCCAAGTTCATATTTAGCACCAAAGGACGATACCAACTCACCATGATATCTTAGGCTTACAAAAGTTGCCATAATTTCTGTTGTTTCACAGGTAATCTTCTTCACACTTTGTAAAATAATTCCTAATAGAGAACTTGAAAAATCAAACCATTTAACTGCATTGCATATATTTATCCTAGTATTATGTCAATTGGAAGACCAAAATAATCTATAGAGTTTAAATGTAATGAAAGTTCAAGAATCAGGCATTTCCTCTGGTTTAGGCAGATGTTAAGAATCCAAAGAATAAAAAGGGACAAAGCATTTTCCATTGAGTGTACAAGTTTTTCTATACATGTCGGCAAAATATAATTAAGTGTGTACAAACCTAATTCATTTAATCTGATCAAATGTCAGCAAAACCAAGACATTTGTTTTCATTTTCTTTGACACAATTGCTAGAGGATATTGCTTACTGGTGTGTGTGCAAGTTGCTTGCAAAGGCAGAAATACTTACAGTTCAGTTAAATAGTGATTTTTTTCCTCCTTTGCTGTGGCGTATAGATATTTATGTTATCTTCATTGGCTTTGTAAATTATAAGTAGGATAGTTTTGTCTATCAGTGATATAACTTACTCATGTCCTAGGAAAAGCAGAAATTAAATCTATGCTGGATTTAACTAGTGGTTTTGGTTTATATCTCGTATTTAACCAGCTTTCCTGATGGGTATTTGAAGTGGCGTATACAGTCCAAAATGGAAGGTAATGAGCATTAGTGGCTAAATTCTGGATTCAAGATGGACTGTGTGCAGTAATAACCACTTGCCTCCAAGCATTCCTGGCTGATACAGCTTTGCAGACTCTTTAAAAAAAATAATTAAATTATTTTATTGTTGTGCTACAATGCTATGCTATTTGTGGTAATTACATATTAACACGTACACATTTTTTATTATATAATTGTTATACCACTCGGTTCTGGAATTTGACTACTGACCTGTATTTTGAAGAAGCAGAATCCTTATTTATATTCATTTTGAACCTCGTGAGCTGAGCTACGAATTCAATATCTGGCACTTTTGAAAACAATAGCACCATTACTTTTAGTGTCTACTTTTAGCTTTTCAGTGATGCTGTATATCCATGAGTAGATAATACATACAATATTTTACTTAAGGCTGCAAGGTATTGCAACTCATACTTTTGATATTCCATTAGAAATTAAAAAATAAATAATAACAGTTTATGACCGCCTTCAAAAACAAATAAAAAATAAATGAAGGAAAACAAAGGAAGTCCATATGCCTTAAAGCTGAAGGGAGTTCTGAGAAGAGATAAGTTTGTAATGTTTTTCAAAACTGTGCTTGTGCTTGGTTGTGAATTTATCTTATGTCCATGCTGATATACACCAGCCCAAACCAAGTTTCGATAATCTTTGTGAATTTGGAAAAGGAAGAGGGAACCTGTATTTATTTAGGATATATCTAATACATAGCACTGCGCTGTCTGCCAGCTTCCATAGTGTCTCTTACCTTTTCTTAAAGCCACACATGAGAAAAAGAAGTCATGTAGGAAATTTTGCACAGTGTAGTAGGATTTTGATAGTGGACATCTAAGATTTGAGAATGATGACATTCAGGAAGCCCTGTAAACACTCATAGAAAAAATTCCAGATAATAAAAAAGGCAATGTGGATGCATGAAAAAGGAGGAAGATAGTTCATTATGAGCTCTTTTCCTGGCCTGGTATAATCGAGCTTTAAAGATCTGTCATGGTAAGTTCTTGTTAGACTTTTGAATATTTGAATTTTCAAATGAATGGAGAAAGTACAATTACTTTCCTGTAACTTCACTAAACAAACATAGGGTTTCCACAATCTCATAATATGTAAATACACATAACAATTAGGCTGTTAGCTAAATCAGTAAGAAACATGAAAAATGTTTAACTATTTATATGAGTTGAATGGCTTTATTGGTCAGCCTGATAGCTTTATCACAGTGAAAGGTAGTGATTAATGCAGTGTTCTAACAGAGAGGAAAAATAAGTTGAAAACCTTCCAAAGAGAGAAAAGATTTTTCCCTGTATTTGTTAAGTGAGTTATAGGATATATAGTGATTTTTTCTTTTCTTTTTTTTGCCCCAGCTGCATTTTGTTTTCAATATAACCTTGATATATTGGGGGGTGGGGGTGGGGTGGTGCGGGCATGTGCGTGTGTGTGGGTGGGTGCGTGTTTGTATATGCATGTTATGCATGTTCATATATGTTAAAATATCAGGGTATGTTTTGGTAACTGTTACATGGATCTCAACAACAGAAGTGGGATTTATCCTACTTTGAACCAGCGACCTAAGTTCTACTTACTTTCAGTGTAAAAAAAGGGATAAGGCATATCCAGAATTAATATAAATGCCACCCTAAAATAGATATCAAAACAGGCACCTTCACAGCGTGAATTCTTCTTACCTGTGAGCCTCTGCTGACTACAGAGGGAATTAATTTTTAGACAGCTAAACTTTATTCTGAGGAATCCTGCCTCTAGACTCTCAACAATTAGTCCAGGCAGATATGTTATTACTAAAACTCAGGCACCCTCAAATATTGATTGCTAACTGAGGTTTTACATTTTAGCCCTAGATGTCTAAAATCGTAGTTAAGCTTTGAAGTATTTCTATGTATTTCTCTCAGAAATGAATTCCCAGGGTTATGGAAAAAAGCTTGAATGGAAAAGAATCTGAACCCTAAACTCCCCAAAACCAGACTGATTAACAACTGCTCTTCAAAAGTGCATGATTTAAAAAGAATAAGAATGATGCTGTCCTGGTTTCAGCTGGGATAGAGTTATTTTTCTTCTCAGTAGCTGGTGCAGTGCTGTGTTTTGGATTTGGTATTAAAACAATGTTGACAGCATACTGATGGATTTGGTTGTTCCTGGGTTATGTTTATACTAAGTGAAGGACCTTTCCATTTCTCAGGCCCTGCCAGCCATAGGGCTGGAGCGGCATGGGAAATTGGGAGGGGACACAGCCAGGACAACTGACCTGAACTAGCCAAAGAGGTATTCCATACTATGGGACATCATGGTGATTATATAAGCTGGGGGGAGAAGAAGGAAGGGGGGGACATTTGGTGTTATGGAATTTGTCTTCCCAACTGACCATTACGCGCTATGGAGCGCTGCTTTCCTGGGGATGGCTGAACACCTGGCTGCCAACGGGAAGTGGTGAATGAATTCCTTCATTTGCTTTGCTTCTGTGCATGCAGCTTTTGCTTTGCCTGTTACACTGTTTTTATCTCAATCCATGAGTTTTCTGACTTTTACTCTTCTGATCCTCTCCCCCATCCCATCATGGGGAGAGTGAGCAAGCAGCTGTGCGGTGCTTGGTTGCCAGCCAGGGTTAAACCAAAACACATGCTAAGAATAGGATGACAACAGGACTTTCTAGCATTGTTTGGCACAAAAATGACTACTGTTTTCATTTGGAGCAATACATGATAAACTAGCAAATTCTGACTACACACTTTCATCAGGATTTGTATTAATCTTCTATTCAAAGAGACAGGACTTCTGAAGTCTTCCTTTTCCCTTGCCTTGCCTTGCCTTGCCTTCCCTTTCCATTTTTCTCCCTTCCTCCCCTCTTGTCTCTTGGGTCAGGTGAAGTATAGATCCAGGTACTGCTTTTATACCTGTGAAAATTGCTGGAAAGGTTTGCTTGTTTTCTCACTGGAAAAGTATGCTAGTGATAGCATTATATATCCTATTTATATTTTAATTATGCAAGAAATAATATTACTATTTTGTAAGTAAATGAAAAAATGCAACTACTTTTTTTTCTGAACAAAATATTTTCTGGAAAATTCTGTATATAGTCACAAGTTTGGGTTTTTTTCAGAAACCTCTAATATTCACAAACTGACAGACATTCAGATAAAACTGATTAGCATGGATTTGAACTCATTTCTCTCATTTTTTAAAGTAAGACTACTGTGATAGGTTTTATAATCAATTTGAAATGATCACACATCATTTCTCACCAATCTGCATGCCAATACTTTGACAGAATAACCAACTTTATCCAATGTAAACAGAGTTCTAGGCAGCCATGCATCTGTATTGCTATGGGGTATAAAATAAAAGAGAATGAGCAACTTCTGCTGTGAAGACAAAAAGTACAGTTATGGAGCCACAAATTAAATGACAGGCTGGGACATGCTAATTGCTAAATCTCTCCTTCTAGTTAAACACAAGTGTCATACTTTAACCCTGGCCAGTAATTAAGTGCCATGCAGCTTCTCACTCACTCCCCCCTCACCCAGAGGGGTGAGGAACAGAATCAGAAAAGAATGTAAAACTTGAGGGTTGAGGTAAGAACAATTTAATAGTTGAAATAAAATAAAACTGAAAGAACAATAATAATAATGACAACAATAGCTGTTAAAATGAAAAGGAAGGAGTGGGGGAGAGGAAGGAAATCCAAAGGGAAGGGAGGAAAGAAAACAAGTGATGCACAGTACAGTCAGTCACCACCTACTGACTGATGCTCAGCCAGTCCCTGAGCAATGATCCCCAAGCCCTGACCAGCCCCCCCGGTTTGTATATTTAGCATGATACCCCCTAGTACGGAATACTTCTTTGGCTAGTTCAGGTCAGCTGTCCTGGCTGTGACCCCTCCCAATTTCTTGTGCCCGGCCAGCCCTCTGGCTGGCAGGGCCTGAGAAACTAGGGATTCCTTCACTTAGTATAAACAGAGCACTTCACTAGCTACTAAGAAGAAAATTAACTCTATCCCAACCAAAACCAGAGAAAAAAATGTTAAGAGATGGTTTGTATTTTCTAGCTGACATTTCCATTTCATGCTTCATATTTTGCTTTCTGCTCTATCCATACACCATTTCTAACCAAGCTATAAGTTTTCAGTTATAAGTCCTTGTAAGAGAAACGGAACTCTGAGTAGCAAAATAGCATATTCTATGAATCAAAAAAAAATCAAGAATTTTCTAGAACTGAAGTTTAGACTATTGTCAGAAGGAGTTACTTTAGGAGAAAAAAAATATGCATTTCATTTTTGCATCAATGCACAACGTGAAGTAGTTTAAGAATTTTTTTGAACCTGCACTACTAGCGGAGGACCAACAAATCCTTTCCATTTGTTTTGTATTGTGATCTTGTAAGTCACAATTGCAGGTAAGGCAATCATCACTGGCACTCAGTGGATCTTATTTCCACTTACATGCTTGGAAAATGTATTTTACATGTGTCAGTCAGAATGCCAGCTATAATTCAACAATAACAATTAAAAAAAGAACAAAGAGAGTAGAAGGAATATGATAAATATACAATGTGTATATAAAGTGGTATCACAAAAAAACTGTGTTCAGCAATTGGTTTTGGTGCTGAGAATCCTTATTCATGGAGAATAAATAAATCTGATTTACAGGTATGTCAATTATTTCCTTTTTGAAAGATTTCTAATATTTTTTCAAGAGTCCATTACTTTGTTGTTGATCTGAGATTGGTGTTTACAGTTAGCTATGAGTTATTAACCTAATTTATATATTTTTCTTTTGCATGAAACTGAATTTATGACACAGTTTTTGATGTGGACTTCAAAAAAATAGTTAAATAAAATAGAATCAATACTATGCTACTACGGACTGGCAAAAAAAAAAAATATTATACTACTGATGACTGAGAAGAAAAACAAATTGAATTAAATTAGTTTATTGCTTTCTCCACACAATTCTACTTGGTTTCCATCTTCACGCTGGTTATTTTCATATATGAATCAAAATAGTCATAAGATTAACGAATAGTTCTACAGTTGAAAAATCCATTTTGTTAATGCAAATTTTCCTGGAAAAAAAATACACAAATACACAATTACTCTTGTCTTTATAAATATCTCTATTAATGTAACAGATACTAACGATCCCAGAAAACCAACACATCAGACTTGCAAATATGAGAGAAGATTATTTTTCACATATAAAAGAATGTTTGTCTTGTCTTTCTTATAAGTCTATATAGGTTATATTTTCAACTCTCATTTAATATCTTATTTATATCATTATACACATACTAAGATAACTTAAAATTCATGAGACCTTGAATATTTCTCCTACTTTGCTTCATGCACACCAAACAATATATGTGTGCATAGATAATCTAAAATCGTTTTACCCATTTAGAATAAATATATACCTGTTTTCACACCTTTCGATTCATGTGCCTTAAACCCATAAATTCCTACAATCCCTTGATGCTGTAACAAGGCCTTTCACCTCTAACATAAAAATACCAATGGCAAATGCGACTACTGTAAATGAACAATGGGACAGCTGTTATGTAATTATATTATTTTTTTCCCTTCCCTTCCCTTCCCTTCCCTTCCCTTCCCTTCCCTTCCCTTCCCTTCCCTTCCCTTCCCTTCCCTTCCCTTCCCTTCCCTTCCCTTCCCTTCCCTTCCCTTCCCTTCCCTTCCCTTCCCTTCCCTTCCCTTCCCTTCCCTTCCCTTCCCTTCCCTTCCCTTCCCTTCCCTTCCCTTCCCTTCCCTTCCCTTCCCTTCCCTTCCCTTCCCTTCCCTTCCCTTCCCTTCCCTTCCCTTCCCTTCCTTAAAACCTAGTGGAGCTAGAGATGATGGTTTCTCCCATGGGTTTCTCTTCAGCATCTCTGAGTGTGTGCCAGTGTTTCAAACTCTGGGAGTGCTCATTAGCAACACTGCTGCTCATTGGGGTAGGAGACAGTGAATGTACAGTGAGTTTTAATTTGTGCTGCACATCTCTTTAAATAGATTATATTGTTCCTCAAAACCAGGAGATTAATAAGAAGGCAGAAAAGGTGCCAAAGAATGAATAAGAGGAAAAAAGCATATGTACCAACATGAGGATTTATTTCACATTGTTGCCCATGAAAGAGATAAGGAAACCTACAAACTGTGGCCAAACAGTTTCATAAGATTCATTTCATTACTTTCTTCATCCAAACCTCACTCTGGTATGTGTGATATAGCTGTGGTATTAATATGACATTAATCCCTAATTTGAAATGGAAACACTGAGAAAATCAGCCTTGAGGCAATGAAAGGGAAAGAAATAATCTTTTTCTATAGAAAATTGTATAATGATATGTTTCCCAACAGATGGTTGTGAGAGCAAAGGTTAAAAAGCCATCCTTAACTGACAGGTGAATAGTTACCATCATTTAGTTGTTTCAATCATCTGCAGGAAACTCCCTTTCATGAGACGTATTTACATTACAGAGATAAGATGGAAACATTGCTGAAGAAAATTAAGGACAGGTTAACATGAAGTCTGGAGTATCGCTACAATAATTTGCAAGATTACATTCTGTAAAAATATGGCAATTATTTAAATACTATTTACCTATGGTGAAATAAAAGTATAGACCTAAGAAAATGTAATTCTAGAAGTGTAAACCATAAAGGATAGCTAAATAAAAATACTACAGTGTTCCTGATCTTTACAGTGGAACTTTCATTGATGTAAAAGTTCTTTGCTGCTTTAACTCTTTGAGAAACTTAAATATATATGTATTTTGATTTCTTAAATACTTTATTGAGAAATATTTCAGAATGACAGTCTACAACATTGGTTGTGATCATTCGTCTGGCTTCATTGCATTGATGACAAGCTCTAATACTCTGAAGGAGATGAACACTTCACAAATGTGAAGCTGTCCAGCTCTGCAATATTAATCCTTTAAGGTCTCAAAATCCTTGCATCTAAGAAGAAGTATTTAAACCTAAAATTTCTCAGTGGGGAGTGGGGGATGGGGTGGAGTATTTTTCCATTTTTCTTTTGTTTTCATTGACGAGACAGTATTTACTATGTTTAGTATGTCTGCTTTGACCTTGCAGATCCAGAGATAGTTATATGATTAGTGTTTAGGAAAAACTGCAGTCGTTAATCAATTGGTAATTTAACTTTTTGATGTAAACACACCAGGCTCTTTACGCTTTATTTTCTAGGTAAAAGTTTTTGTCAGTAGTTTGTCAGGCACTTGGACTTTAGGATGGTGAGAAAGAAATATCTCTTGACATGAACCTATTTCTCCTCCGTGAAAGTTGTTATTTTTAGGCTGTTTGCTTTTCCAAGACTTTTCTTGTCTTTTGTAGGAAGAAAACAACCCCCAAAACCCAAACAACAAAGAAACCCAACAAACCTATCCTCCCACACCCACCAAACAACTCCCAGCGTTGTTTATCCAGATGCCTAATTGCCTGATATTAACTATTTTCCATTTAATTTCAAAGACACTTTATCAACAGTCAGGAATCCGTCATTTACTTTTACCTAATAATATTTAATTGTCCATTTTCATGAAACTGTCTAGCAGATCTACAGACATGCGGTACGTCTGAGTACAATATAATGCTTTCCCCAAGATTCAAGAAACAAAGTTTTGATTGTATCACAATTCTCCATAATGTTTCTGTTATATTTTTTCTTTTTCTCTTAAGAATTATTTTACCATTCTGTATATCTTATCTTTCTAGTTTTAATCCCTCTATTTAAACAGAAGAATAGGTTATATCATAATCAAGGATTACGCTTTTTTACTCCTTATTTGTATGTCTTTTTTGCTACTCAGGGTTACTAAACATAGGTCTCTGTCTTTGATCTTCTCAGCCTGCATTTCATTATTATGTTTCACTGGTGTGTGTCTGGGTCTGTCTAGCTGAGAATTATTACACTAGCAGCATTTATATAAACACACTCCTGAGTAGTAAATTGCTTATTTTATGCTGGACAAAAAGCAAATTAGGTTTAATAGACAGCTTTACTTTCAAGGTATAATTTTATTTCTATAAATAAAATTCATCACCCATGCACAGATCCATCAATAAAAAGTATACAATTATTTAAAATAATTATTTCAATAGTAATTGTTATTAGCTCTTATTTTTCTAATTAATATATCTATAATCTATTAATATGTTTAAATTAAAGCCTTTCTGTTCTTTAGTTGAAAAAATATCACATGATGACTTATTCATATACACAAGAGGATCATCAACAGTTATTTGGCAGGCAGATTGTTTACACTGAACTAAATAAATTATCAAGAAAGACTTAATAAAAGGTATGAAGGCAGGTGGAAAAAGGACTTATTTGGAAGTATATTCAATGTCCATTGCCTGTGAATGTAATAAGAAAAATAATAAAAATAAACCACACTCTTGTTCTTGTACAATGTATTTAGCACACATTAACATGTGTCCTTGCAAATTAGATTTTACGTTGTGGAAAATAAGATTGCAGGAAGTATTTGGCTCATTCAACAGGCCTAGTAATTCTTTCTGTGTATTTAATAAAATAATAATAGAACTGAGTTTGAATCTGAACCTTTGCATGCTGCACAAGTCCCTCAACAGCACCACAGACAAAATATGCTAACAATGGAACTGATAAAGTGATTGTAATATGAAAAATGGCAAATATGAAATACATAGTAACCAATGCAATGCTACAATAAAAGTACATTCTTATAGAAAGTGTACATTTATTGTACAACTTTTGTTTTATTTCATTTTATTTTATTTTCTCTAAAGTTCACAAACAGTAATCAAATACTGTAAGCCCACGCAAACATGAAGAAAGAACAAGAATGACTTAGGCTAAATAGTCTAGATGTAGCTAAAAAACCCAAGGGCAATAATTACTAGATATTCACAATACCTCTTAAAATTATTCAAAATTTCTTTTCAAGTAAGTATTTTTGTAGATCCCACACAATGAGTCAGAAGGAGGTCATGGAAGGAGGGTTATGGGTGTTTTGGTGGGAGAGGTACCTGACTACATGTAGGTCAACCAAAGAATTATTTGGAGGTGTGCCTGCTCTGAGAATTTTGAACCAAATATTCATCCTGGTTTGCATACAGGTTACAGATTCCATGTTTCAATTGAAACTGAGAAAAAGCCATCATTAGCCTGAGGACTAGAACTGTTACTAACTGTTAGGATTTTCTAACTTTCTTTTACTAATGAAATTCTGAGTCACTTCATAAAAACTGAAAGTTTGCCTTTTTCCTAGAGCTCCACAGAAGCTGAATGACATGGATACATACATTCTGAGGCTACAAAAGAAACTGAGAGACCATCCTGATGAGATTATAAGAAAACTATATGTCTGCATGTAATTAAAGTATATAAATGTATATGCTGCATTGAAAATGCAGCATCACCAAAGTCAGAAAATCTGAATAAAGAACACCAGTGAGTTTGCTGGTTTGGGTTTGTTGTTTTTTTTTATTTATTTATTTGTTGAAAAAGTTTCCAAACTTTTAAACCATGTATTGTCTGTGACTCTGATGTGTATATGTAATATAGAAAACTTTGTTTAGAAATAAATTGTGTGATGACCTCTGAAGCTCACTGATAGCTCTTAATAACACCTCCATCCTGGACTTTCAGTGAGTTTGCTTTGCAATTTAACCTCATTTAGACAGCAAGCTTCCTGAAAAGTCAGAACATACAGAATTCCAGTCAATGCATAAATATGATGAGATGTAAAATATCAGAGAGTAAGAGAGAAGACACATTTATGTAGATGAGTGTAGGCAAACAACATTTCCTTTCCTTGTCATATGAACTGGCTGTATACATGCCAATGTGTCATGGTTTAACCTCAGCCGATAACCAAGCCCCAAGCAGCCGCTCACTCACTACCCCCACAATAGGATGGGGGAGAGAATCGTAAGGGTAAAAGTGAGAAAACTCATGGGTTGAGATAAAAGCAGTGTAACCGGCAAAGCAAAAGCTGCATGCACAGAAGCAAAGCAAACCAAGGAATTCATTCACCACTTCCCACGGGCAGGCAGGTGTTTGGCCATCCCCAGGAAAGCAGGGCTCTATCACGCGTAATGATGACTTTGGAAGATAAATGACATCATTCCAATTGTCCCTCCACTTCCTTCTTCTTCCCCCAGCTTTATATGCTGAACATGACTTTTTGTGGTATGCAATATCCCTTTGGTCAGCTGGGGTCAGCTGGCCCAGCTGTGCCCTCTCCCAACTCCTTGTGCCCTCCAGCCTGCTAGCTGTTGGGGTGGGGTGAGAAGCAGAAAAGTCCTTGGCTCTGTGTGAGCCCTGCTCAGCAATAACAAAAACATCCCTGTATCATCAACACTGTTTTCAACATACGTCCAAAATATAGCCCCGTACCAGCTACTATGAAGAAAATTAACTCAGTCCCAGACAAACCCAGCACACAGTGCAAATCCAGAAACTTCCTGGTACTACTGCCACAGCATTTTTTCCTCAGCTAATAAACATTCCTCTCAGGAGGCAGAGCACTGCACTAAAGCCACCAGCATATGCCCTGACAGACCAGATCGTGGGCAGAGCAAGCTCATGTCACTCTGCACCTGCCCACACAGACACAGTGGTCTGCCTTCTCAGCAGGCATGGCTGTTGCATTCTCACTGGGTCTGTCTGTGGTGTGAGAAGCTGCCACTGAAGGCTTCAGATAAATGGCACTGAAGGCAGTGGAAACCGAAAATGGATTTTGATATGAGTGTCTGTGAAAAATTTCATTTAATGTTTAATTTTGAAATACTTTTTAAAATATTCAGGGAAATTATTCAAAGCAACTTCAAACTGAAAAATTAGTATCAGACAATTTCCACATACTGGCAAAATATCTCAATATATAGAAATCGCAGTAGTTGAAAATATCTCCATATAAATTTCTTTCTCTCAATGTTTGTACCACAGTAATTAAAATTGTTTCTTTGTATTACCTTTTTTGTTTGTTTGTTTTAGTACATGATTTCTCACTTGTGCATGGTTAGAGTTAAGGCATTTGCATAACTTTTCTACTTACATAAAGAGGTATGACAATACAATAAAAAGGTTACACAAAAACTTCCAAATCTTTGTAGCAGGAGTGAAGTCTGTAAAACCTTTTATCCTAGGTATTTCTTGAGGATAAAATTATTTACAATCATTCCCAGGAGCCTACAGAATTATCCAATAAACAACAGCAACAAATAAAAAAAGAGAGAGGCTTTGATGTATAGAATAATGTTTTGAACATTTTCCCCTATTTTTTTCCCAGATCCATTAGTATCCAAGGAAACTAAAATAGCTGCTGCATACGTGTATATCTGTAAGCTAAATACAGTATGGGTTGCTTAAAAATTAAAAAAGGTACAGTTAGTATGATTTTGAATTTTAATGACAAATTCTTCTTGTTGCTTTTATAACAAAATATTTCACAGATTCACAGAAACTTAGAAAACACAGAACATTTTTATTAATCACCCTACCACCTGGGGTGTTTTGCTGTAATATTTTCTAAAAAATATACTTATGCCATTGTGTCTTTTTTACCTTTTATAACCATAAAGAAGAAAAAACTTGGGAAGTGGGGTCAAAAAAAAAAAAAAAAAAAGAAGAGGGCTTGAAAGTGTCTTGTCAGAATAACAGTTTATACTACTTATTGACAGACCCCTAAAACCTTAAATTGATTTAGAGGGATTTAATTTGAGTGACAGAGTCATCTCACATCTGATGGAGTTCTTTGTAATAAATTCAAATACTTTCTGGTGGGTTTACATACATCTGCCAAAAATCTTATCTAATACTAAACTTCTAACAGTTTAGAAAAATGTTCTAGTCTTCATAAGTTTTAAAAAGTGAGTTAGATGGACATGGAGCACCTAAAAGAGGGTAGGAACTGATAAGCAAGAATCAAATGCATACTCTCAATTGCTTGGAAAAGCTTGCACTTGTCTACTTGGGAACAAGGATCACATCTTTCTGAATCCTTCTCTATGCAACATTTTTTTCTGTTAGATAAAATTCTACCTACACCAGAAATGAAGATGTCACTTTGGTCATCTTTGGGACTGTCATCAAGATTTTTCCTTGTCAGAAGTAGTTGAAGAAAAAATTACCTATATTGAAGTTTTTCATGGAAGAACTAAATTTTCCATGGAGATTTAAGTTCTCATCATGTCTGTCTTTCAAAAAAAAAAAAGTATTTCTCTTTAACAATATATCCTTGACTGAATTCTGATCTTTAATGATACACATATTTATGTTACAAAGAAGACCACTTCAAATGGCTTTAAGTCTCTTGATTTGGAGGGGGGGTGTGTGTGTGTCTTTTTCTTCTTTACTTCAGGTTTGAATGCATTTCATCCTGACTAGTGCGAATTCAAATACTTGAATGGATTTTTTTATAGCTAGGTCTAAATAAGACACGATAGCAGTCTGATCCATAACCCAATGAAATTTATGCTAAGACTCTTTTATTTTAGAATGATACTGTTCAAAGCCTAATAAATTTGCATATTGTACCTGCTTTCCTATAATTATGTAGGTTAGCAAGATTTTCCCAGGTATCATACCATATTAGATTTCTAAAGCCATCACAGTTTCTATCAGCCCTATTATCAAAATTTTTATGCCCCCCTCCCCAGATCTAGTCTGCTAAATTTAAGCATCTAGTGTAATTGTTATATTAAAGTGAACAGAATTTTTTTCCTCTCTCTTCCTTCCTTCCTTCCTTCCTTCTTCTTTCCTTCCTCCCTCCCTCCCTTCCTTCCTTTCTTTATTTCCTTCTTTTCCTTTCTGGAGCCATTCAGAGTCACCTTTTTCTCTCTGCTGTCTGGTGAATTAGCTTTATAAGGAACAAGTCTCTAAAATCCTAACATTAGACCAAAGTTAGTTGCTTTAATTAAGTTTTCTGGGTCTCTCAGAAATTACAATTGCTTACTTGCTTGCGGAAATAGAGAAAGCAAGTCATATTTTGCATTGGTAGAATCTACATTTCATCTCTGTAAAAGGATGTAATAATAGTATAAATAGTAATAATAGATAAGCTAATGAAATATATTGTAAATATTAAAAAATAAGGTGAAAGAGGAGGAAAAAATACTAAATCTTCAGCTTTATCCTGATAAATAAAAACTGGACCAGTTGTATTGCAGCTATAGCTAGTCAAGCCATTAATCTTCAAATATTGTTTCTAAAAATAATTAAAAAAATAACCACTATAAATATAACACAACTAAATTACATAAAAATTGCCTTGATGATTCATGCCAAAGTGTTTTAACTTGCTTAATGAAGTGAGCTTTAGATGCACTTTACCCAAAACAGTTAATCTTCCACTCTTTTACAAAATCATTGGCTTATATTATTGGAATCAGTGTAGTAATAATATGTTGATATTTTTGATTAGTTAGTAATCTGTCTGAGTGACTGTGGCTATTTATAGTTCAAGCAATAATTAAACTATGCTTATTACTGAGTACAGCAACAGTTTCAAAAACTCTAGCATTTTCACAGACAGCAGGCTCATCATTTAAATTTTATCCAGAGTCATATACTTTTTTGTTTTGACTGAAGTAAAATTTAAGTTAAGAAAAAAAAGTGCTGCTTGAAATTTAATTATATAGAAATAAGTTTTCTGTCTGTCTATATATCAGTATCTGTATGTATATCAATACACATATTGACAGACTGCTGAGGGAATACTGTGCTCATTCAAACATGCTTTAGAACACTAGCCCTTGATTTTTCCTAAATATATTTTGAAAAGTGCTTATCAGCTATTTATTTATAGTCTTAAGGTATTTTTTGCCTTTGAAGAATGTGGAAATATTAAAGAAACAAACAGTAATTGGCTTTGTGTTGCCTGCATAACTCAAAATTTAGTTGTTAAGCTCTGGAAGAGAATTTCCAAGGCTGACTCAGGTTCCTAAGTCCACACACTGTATTTTCTCAAAGACAGGGAGGTTAGAGGCAAACTTTGAGATCAGTGTACTAATTTTACTAGTTTTACTAGTGTACTGACCAGAGCTCTTTTTCCTGCATGGATTTTAGCATGTCTCCAAACTACACATCCAGTCTTCTTTCTGAATCTAGGATTTTGAATTTGATAGCAAGTTGTATGCTTCATAGTTTATATCACTTTTAGATGTGGAATGAAGTTTCAGGAACAAATATTGCCCTGTGAACCTGTTAGAGCCAAGACACTGTCCAGTAAAGCATTCAGCAGTCATGGATACTGTGAAGAAGGAGGGGTTTAATGTGTAAGGGGGTCAATGGGTAGCTTTGGTCCTGATTCCTGCTTCTCTGCATTATGTCTTATTTTATTCAGTGGTTACTTAAACAGCTTCTGAACTCAGGAAACAATTCCCACCTGAACATCCTAGGATGGGATTATATGTGGGCACAACACATAGCACTTTACTTTCATAGCTCAACTGTCATTTATATGCTTATACAACAATAAAGATGACAATGACAATGATGATGAATGCTAAGCATTTATGTTAACATTCTTGTCCTTGTTCAAAGTATGGGGATAGAGGCTTTTTACTAGCTTAAAAATTAGAGTAAATTGTTTCTATTAGTGGCAGAATTTTACAAGCTAACTCAATTTTCTCTAAAAATTTTTCAAAGTAGCAGTCCAGTATCCATGCATAAGTATATTGCAACTAACAAACTACACCCCAACATAAAATGAAAACACCTTTGCTTCACCTGTGATACAGCTATTTCAGTGTACAGAGAATTTTGATTTTCACTTTGGTGTGTCCTAAAATGTGATTTCACTTTTAGAGAGATTCTAGTATGTGATTCCACTGTCAAAAGCAACTTTATTTTCTGACTTTGTTCTACAATAACTTCTAAAACTGCAGTCAATCACCTGAGTCCTTTATTGCTCAAAATCAGTCAACCCTGAATGTATTTGAATGCATACAGAATTACAATTCACGTATCAAATAAGAATATATATATAAACCATAGTAATGTTTCTGTGCCCACTTACCCTATAAAATGCATATAACTTCTGAACGCTGAGAGGAGATAAACAGTATCTCTCTTCATTATAAGGAAAGTCAAGCTTAGCATCAATTTGACAGCACTGTTATTTTTAAGCCTTATATAACATATTTCTTGCCCCATAACGTCTATAATTAACAGAACTAATGTGCGTGAGTCAAACTGAAAATATGCCCTTTGATAAGAAAGAAGACGAGTTTTTAAATTAATGTTTTACAGGTCAGAGACAGGATTCTGGCCTTGAGGAAGAGAATAAATTTCATTTTAAAATAAGAGAGAGAAAGTCAGAAAAAAGGAAAAAAACCTCCAAATATCTAAGTGGCTCACTGATCAATGGTGGGAACTTGAGGCTGTATGCTAATTAGGTCCCTTAGATAGCTACTAGTTCTAAACTTGACGGTAAAGTAATAAAATAATTCTTGCCATTGACTGAGGTATATGAAGTTACACTTTTTAGCCTCTCTTTCCCACTGCTATCACTACTTTTTGTACATGTGCACACATAGACTTACTTTGTACTTCTCACGTGTAACAGAATAAATCTGATAAATCTCAGATTTATTTATCAGTTTTATTCATATTACATTTAATGTTTCTATCCACAAGGTAGAATGTTCCTTTATGTTACAGAGTTTAAAAGTTACTTAATTCCTAAATGATAAAATAACAACATGAAGCACTGAAAACTATTAGCAAAAAGGAGTCCAATATAAGCCAGGTTTACCCAGAGGAGCAAGTAAGTCTTAGACTCAGTAATGCTATACCTACAACATCAGTGCCCACGCTAAGTATTTTCCCTTGCCCTCTAGACAGAAGTGTAAACATAATCGAGAATCTTTCATGTTCTTTTTCCATCATACGTGAACAACTTTTTACACAAGAAAAAAATGTTTATGGAGACTTTGGTTTTGTTATAGAAGATAAAACTAGAGAGCGTGATTTCTGTTACAATGACTTTTAATGACAATTTGTCTAATGAAAGCAGCTATTTTCTCTCTTGTTTAGGTACAGAAAAATAGGAACCTTAGAATGAAACTGAACCCATTTGCCTTAGAGGTTTAGCTTAGGATGGACTGTCACAACATGGAAATGCCTAAGTTTCCTCATATGTAGAAGCAGACTACAGAAATAATGTGATTGTTTCAGGAAAAAAAAGTCTGGTTTTCAGACAGCTAAACTAAGATGAGACCAATTTTTATTTTTTTTTTTTTGTAAGTATAATACATAAAAAAATCAACAGAATGAAGAATGAAAAAAAAAAAATCAAACAAAACACCCCAACAACAGACCACACATTAAAGAGCTATAAGCTATTTAGAAGTTCCTGGAAACAAATTATTAGCAGTTCTACCTATTTCCAGTTCACCAAATTCCACTGAAAATTCCCAATGACACAGCGCTCCTTCTCCTTAACATACATACATTTTACTTGGCTATCGTGAATGTTAAATGTGATTGAAAATATAGCCCAGGGTGTGGAAAAGCCCAATATTTAATATCAAAACTAATTTAGAATTTTCAATTGATTTTCTATGAAGAGTGGAGTGCTTGGAGTTTGATATTAAATTCTGTCTCTATCTAGTATAGACAGATAATTATTTATTCAATGAAGTTTGGTAATAAAAATGTAAGTATATAGAGGCATGGAGAATGAAACAGAATACAGTTATTTTAAGCTTTTGAAATTATTCAATACTAATTTGAGACAAACAGCAAAAAGAAACAAATATTCAAATAAATCAATGTGTTGCAACTGAATCTGCTATCATGCAATGTCATAATAACGGTCTGAAGTTAGAGTTTGATTGTTGAAGTGCATCTGCTACTGGCAAAAATGAAAGTGCACAATTAGGAAAGCAAGCATTTGTTTGTTGAATTCCACTCTGTTAAAAGCTTCATTGCATATTGTTTCTCAAATAAAAATGTTTTTATCTGTCTGAGTTGTCTTTTTGTTGGATTGTTTGTTTTATTCTTTTCTTTTGGAAAAGTACTAAATACAAATCACTCTAAAAACAGTCTTTCCAATGAGGTTTCCTAGAAGTATATTTAATTCTTTTTTTCAGTCTTTCTGAAATATTATATTTTTCATAAGCAAACAGTGCCATACAGTACTGATTATAAAAAATATGCCCTTGCGTTATGCCGGATCTCATGCAGACAATTCTCTTTATTTAATTCAATTCAAGTTTTCCGCAAATGCTTTAGCTGTCTGGCTACCTATTGATTTCTTCTGTTAGATCAACTTTCTGTATACTACAATACTAAAAATAAAATAAAGACCTAAATATTTTTTCGACTTTTCTTGTTCTTAATTTCTACTCAATTAGTACAATTACTTATTTCAGCTGCTTAAATAAGATTTTTAAAATGCAGAAGTCTGATGTACAGAAGAGAGAAGAAACGTCATGGTGAACTCCATATTGCCTCATGCCTTCATAAGTAAATATTGAAGTATGATACAAGAAGAGATGGCACTTTTGCCATTTAAAGATCTTTAATATTTAAAAAGAAGCTCACATTTTCATATACTAAGAGTACTCAAAAGTAAAGTCATAACAATTCCACTCATCCTCCATCCATTATACATACAATGTCACATGACTGTCAGACCTATATTGTTTAGCTTGTTTTGACTGGTTAATACCAATATCATTGTCAAGGAAAGAGTAACAATATCATTGTCAAGAAAGTTCTTTCCCCAAACTTCCATAATGGGAACTAAATACTGAGTATTATCTGATCTTGTTTACTGTTTTATCCTCTTGCAGATTTCAGTGTTATGCTCTGAAATATATCTTTATACAGCAAGATTTGCCAGTGTCATCAATTGCCAGTTTTAGCACAGAGAAGCTGCCAAAACACTACTTTGTTCATTCCACTTTACTGTATGCATTTTGTTGCACACCACTAGATTTTGCACTGTACAATATTATAAGAATTTTCCTAGTAGAATTTCTGCTGATCTTCCTTTTCCTTTTCTTTCCTCTGAATCATCACAATTGAAAGAAGACAGCAATGACATTTTTAGTAACTTTTTTTTCCTTCCTGAGGATAAGTGAGTGCATATGGGAGTTGACTTTTTACTTTCTTTGAAAATCTGCAATCTATAATTTTATGACCATGGGATGGAACCAGGAATAAAAATAACTCCCCTTTTTAACACCCATCGAGAGCAGAAAATGGGAAATTTAATTGTCTTGAACACAGTGCTAAAATAAGATGTGGTTTGATTGAGACTCCCTAGAATCTCCTTTTTATGATATATATTAGAATTGAATTCACCTTAATTTTACAAAAGGGATATTATTTGACAAAGAGGCATGGAGCATGCTGAAATTATCCGTCTTTTGGGTCTGATCTTTTTGATCATTTTTATGATGTAAACAGAAGGCTCATCTAAAATTTCACACTACTGCTAAAATTCTAAACAAGCCCACAAAACCAAAAACCCTCACAAATTCAGTTATTAGTGATTTAAACCAAAAAATACAGATACAAATTATTTTTCTCAAAATTCAAAATAATTAGACCTACTTGAGATATTTGTTTAACTAGTAAGTCAGTTTCAACAAAAAAAAAGAGCCTTCATTAAATATCTAATTATGTTGGAAATCTAGCTTAATTCTAAAATGCAATTGACAGTTCATACAGAATAGATATAACTATTGTTTAAAGTAATGGCACTCAGCATGGTTAAATTATACTTTTAGCATACTACCTATTCTGGTTTTTCTTTGGAATTTTTCCTTACTAGATTTCACTCTGCTTGGATTAGCATTATTATAGCTGTACACCTCTTTGAATTATGTAATTATAAAACTTTACAGAATTATAACATTTTTATTTTCCAAAAAAAAAGGGGGGGAGTTTGTGCTTTTGAGAGGAAGTTGAAGGGTGCGGATATGAACAATTAATAATTACTTTCACATATTTTTTTGTAAATTACTCCTCTTGCAGAAAATCTCATAAATCATCTTTATGTTATTAAAAATGTAATATCAACATTATTAAGCTATTAAATGTAAAAGAATTCCAAAACTCCTTTTTCTTTCAGTCAGTGGAATCCTGTATTTTTTAGTTTTCAGCACTTACCATTTCTACCTATGCATACTCAGATAAATCTATTTTCTTAAGAACAGGTGGAAGTGCTTTTTAAGATCTAAATATGCCAAAGTTCAACCTCATTATGTACAGATAGTATTCAGTGTTCAAACATATAACTGTACAACAGCAAGCAATGACCCCAGAGTTGTGCAGCACTGAGATTCTCATGATCATTTAATATCCATGGCTAACTGACTATGAGTCAAGGACTGCTGGCCTCCTGGGATTCATTTTATGTGGGCTGCCAGCTACCACGGCAGATGCTGCAAGCTGATGATGAATGTCAAATCATTTGTACAGTTATTTTGCATTTCTTACTATCTTGGGGTTGGGGGTGTGTGTTTTGTTTGGGTTTTTTAATTCTGTATTAGTGTTTGTTTTTTGTTTTTGTTTTTCAAAACTACAAATGTCTTTGTTGCTAGTTCTGATAATTAAAGACCCATCTCCTTTTTCTTCAGGAGACATTAAGAAGATTGAGGAAAATTTGTTGTTGTTAGTTGGTTTTCATTTTTGTAATGTACTATAACCTCTACAAAAATACTCTGAAATAAATTATTTCAAATTAATGTGATAATCATATGCCTATAAAATGCTTAGGTCCTCCAACAGAATTAATAATAGATTATAACTCCCCCACCCCCCCAAAAAAATAGTAATAAAAAAAAGTCAAATCACTTATATAAAAAATTCAGGGGGCCAGACTTCTTTTAGAAATACTTTCCACTGCTATGTCATAAGGCTTCTGAGAAATTACGTTTTCAAATAAAGCCTCTACCTCTTCTGTTATGCCTCCAAGTTCACCTATTTCAGAGGTGGGAATTTTTTTAACAGCCAGCTACTCCATTTTGGAGCAGATGTCTCAGATACTCCTTCTGACCAGAAGTGTAGTAAATCTGACAAATGGAGCAGGTTAATACCTCCTAAGGTACCTCAACGTTTACTACTTAAAGTTATTAATTCTAAACATTTATTCAGAGACCAATAGACAGCCAGAAAAAAATGAACTGAATTAAAATAACACATTCCCAACAACGTGACTTTTGAAGGAGTAAACTTCTAGTCTATGTATTATTGTCAGTCTCCATATAGTTTTAAGTTAAAGTCCAGAAAGAAGGGAAATATAAGAAGTTTAAATTCCAAATAAATATTAGCCTGAGAAAGTATTCACACCACCACACTTTCTGGGTACCCTAATAAAGAAAGATCACAGTTTCTGGATAGATGGAGAAAGTAAAATACTGTTTTACTACTGTAGTATTCCAAGTGAAGATATGTAATGATACCTAAGAAATACTTCTGAATCGAAGATACTTTTTTCCCTATTTTTCAGATTTTCCTAAAAACAACTGTCCCCTCCCATTCTTACTAGAGTTTGAGAAAACTGAAATCTGTCTATGACCTTAACAGACTTCAGGATATTGCAGACAACTAAGTGTAATATGGCATGAAAACAACATACCCCATTCTTCCATGCGGTCCCAGATATGTGTTGAGCAAGGGGACAAACTATCATAGACAACCCACATGTAATAGTTCTTCAGGAAGATTAATATCATAAAGGTATATACAGATCACATTGGAAATATCAACAGTATTGATGACAGTTAATGAATCTAAGAACAAAAGCACTTGATTTCCATCTATTATCAAATGAATGCTCTGATTATTATTTTTTATATCAATACTGTAAAGTTCTTCATGTAGTTGAATCAATCAGGATCGATCTGTGTTGCAGTACTGTTCAACAGAATTATTTTAGGGAAATGAAAGGCAACTCACAAATATTCAAGACTTTGTCATTATTGTGAGAAATGCATGTTTTTACACCCAAAAATTCAGTCTGAAGCACCTTTCCTGGTATAAAAACCTAGTACAGAACCACAAAATGGCTGAGGTAGGAAGGCATCTTTGGAGATCACCTAGTCCCACCCCCTGAACAAAGCAGGGTCAGATAAAGTATGTTGCTCAGGGTTCTGTCCACTTAGGTTTTGAGTATCTCTAGCAGTGGAGACTCCATAACATCTCTGGGCAACTTGTTCTGGTATATCATGAATTCTCTATGGAAACTTTTTACACTGAGAATATATTTACTCATGGTTTTGACTTTTTTTGCTATTGAAAGTTAACTCTTGTTCTTCTGACCACAATTTTATTTAATTCTGTACAGCAGAAATGCAGCTCCATCTTTTACTTGAAAATGTATCCAAAATATAGAAAAGGCCATTTTATTCTGCAGAAAACTAACTTAAAATACTAACTTTTTTATCCCAAAATATTACAGTAGTTTTTAAAATAATATATTTGCATACTATTTTACTAGTTTTCCAACTAAACATTCTGCCAACCTCCAATCAAATATACTTCCCACAATCCTAGAAAAAGTTCTGCTTATCCTCAAGACAGCCATCTCTCAATGTAATCCCTTTAAAGGAAGCCACTGTTTTTCAGAATTCAATTGTTTATAGTTAATGCAGAACTAGCTAGTTTGTTTAATTGTTCTAAGCTAATAAAATAAAGGGCATTTTTCCTCTGAAGGCTCCCTAATACTGTTCCTATTGCAGAAGGTGGCATGCAAAAATGGATTTTAATGTGGGATTCATCCAAATAAACATAGATACACATGTCTAAATTAGTCATTTCAGGCTCCCTTTATAGCCATAATATAGAAATAAGAATATAAGGGCACAATTTCTCTGACATATGTTTTAGATATCTTTGGGACCATGTCCAATAAATACTTGTTTTTCTCTGGCATTTATAAAGGGATCTGAGAGTGACAAATTCATATGAAGATGTTCATATGGTAGACATTTATTCCTGCATAAGCAAAATCCCATGAAGAACTGCTATTGTAGAAACAGTTCTGTTGTTAAATGCTCCCTGGCTGTTGATAGTTCCCTGGTGCACAGGCTATACAAAGGAGTATACAGTTGAAGAGATACACTCTAGAAAATAGAAGATTAAGAGAAAGATGACTGGAGTGGAACAGTATTAAAAACTGAAGTTTTCTCCTAAACTGATTGTTATATTACAGTTGAAACTACATTACTCTATGGCTGTCTTAATACTACCTAAGAGTATTCTGCATAAATTTAACTTATTCTTTCATGGGAAGACCATGGAAGAAGCCTGTGTCAATATTAATGATAAAACAGGTTTAAGTCTTTTCATTGATATATTGGGTTCCTGCTCCAAAACGGAATGTATAATCACCAGGTCCTTTCTCTTTTTCTTCGTGATTTCATCTACTTCTCCTGGCCAGTTTCCACCAGTCTGGATACTTCTGAGAAAAGAGAAAATGAGTAGTCTATTATGTTCAAACCAAGAATTCAAAGAACAGCATAACTTTAGTAGAACAGAATAGAATAAACGCAGAATTCCAGAAGAAAATTCAGTTAAAAAAAAAAAATAGAAAAAAGCAATTTAATGAGTTGAATTAAATTGTGAAAATTTAATATACATTACAGAGCAAATAACTATATATTGATTCACTCAATTTTTTAATCTCATTCTTTTTTTTGGTCTTGACCTCATTGAAATCAATGAAAGGCTTCTTAAACCAAAAGAGGAGAAAATGTATTATTTTCTGTCCCTTCTCTCACTGCACCTCTCTGCTTTTGTTTTGATGCCCATTCTAATCCTTCTGAAACAGTTTTTTTACAATTTATGGGTTTTTTTTCTTTTGGGAAATTCATGGTGTAAGAAAAGAGGAGGAGGAAGAAGATTTGTATTCTCATACAAATTTATTAGTTTTGGGTGATAGAATAGGAGAATAATAATAAACCCTTTAAAATACAAAGAATGTAATAGTACCCTAGTTCTACAAACCTTGCTTAGATGCACGTTTTATCAAAATATTTTTGAGAAGAAAATTTATGAAAGAATAGGATATTGAATTATGCATGACTTAGTTTATAGCCATTTAGTTAGTTGTCCATGTAATTATATTGCAAAACCCTAATAAAGGTAAAAGAATTATTGTTGCTTTTAATTGTTTAAAGATATCACCAGATTTGCTAGCAGGAAAAGATAGACAAGAATAGATGATCTAAATCTTCTAGATTTTAAATCCTTGACAGCTTTGGTTTAAGTAGGAAAAATTTAATAGAACATTAAATAAAGAAGAAAAAGCAACCACTGGTCTGTATTATGTATATCAGTTTTTCCTTTCATTAGATTTTTGTTTCAGATGTGTAGTCATTATGCATTTATTGTTGATAGCAACAATATTTTGCTTTATTGTATTATCTTCCTCCAGGTAAAATGTCATGTCCTGTAAAGAAGTTCAGAGTTTTTCTTTATCAATTTAATACAGTCCTAATAGCAGTGATCCATGACTTGTTGATCAGTGATTGATAGGTGCCTGCATGTATAATAATGTCATTGTTTGCAATAAAAATATAATACATCTAGTGTGAAATACAAATTGACTTCTAAAGTCTCTGAAGTGTCACATGGATACTATATCTACAGAAAAAGCTAACGCTGTTAATTATTATTAATGTATTTCACAGTTGATATTTGAAGTAATTTTAGTACATTACACAATACTTTTGTTATATACTACTGTGTCCATCAGTTGAATTCAGGTCCCACCAAAGGAGTCTTAATTTCTAAGTTTACTTCTTACATCATCAACTTCTAAAAGCAGCTTAGGGAGTTACGATTTACTGTCAGTCCACCAAGAAATACCAATACACCAGAATAGCAGAAGCAAGTGCCATATAACCAGTAATGTTACAGTTAAACAAACATAAAGGTGATTTATGTCAGCATTGTCATTCTTATCTTTTATGCAAATAAGCTTAGCCATACAGTGTCTGTGTCTAGAAAGATTTTACTTGATATCTAATCATAGCTTCACATGGGTTTATTTATGCAACATTTCTAGAAAAAGAAAAAACAAACAAACAAACAAAAACAACAAACAAAAAAGACCACCCAGAAATACACAAGACTGTAGTCTGATTAGATACAGATATTTATCCGAGATACATTTCAGTAGTGCCCAGCAACAAGACAAGGGGCAATGGGCACAAACTGCAACACAGTAAGTTCCATCTGAATATGAGGAAGAACTTCTTTACCTTGAGGGTGACAGAGCCCTGAAACAGGCTGTCTAGAGAGGCTGTGGAGACTTCTCTGGAGACATTCAAAACCTGCCTGGACATGCAACCAGTTCTAGGTGAACCTTCTTTAGCAGCGGGGATGAACTAGATGATCTCCAGACATCCCTCCCAACCCTGAGCATTCTGTGATTCTGATTCTGTGGTATGCAGTAGTATATACAATGGCACTTAGAATGTAGCACAAGAAAGACAGAAAAACTTTCACAGAAGCTGAATAAAAATTTATGGGGAAGGATAAACATGTTAATTCATTAAAAAAAAAAAAAAAAAATCAATTGGGTTTGCCATCCATAATTCTGTATGAATTTTATGAAAGTGTAGTAATTCTGAAAGGAAAAATGTGCATGGGAGGAAGAAAGGAAGACAGCAGTGAAGAAATGCATTACAACATATTTAGTTCATGGACAACGTTAGAATGCTACTGTCAAACTCTGCTATAAAAAATCTTGTCTTGTTTCCTTCCTTCATAGCTTTTTTACAGGTTTTTACCATGAACAAGAAATTTATCCCTACAAGAATATGTTCGTTCAACCTGTTTGTAATTTGATGTTATTCCAAAACCTATTTAATTTTTTTGTTCTGATTTTCTATATTAAAAAAACACCTCACAACATTATTAGTAAGTAGAGAAGCTGATTATTTAAAAAAGGCACTAATAATTAATTTTGTACTGTGAAATAAAATTTCCATGTCTACATAGTTAATACACTCTGAGATATTTCCTCTATGGAGAAATACTGAACATAAGTAGCAAAAAGTAGTAGTAAAAAAAAAGTAGAAGTAAGTAGCAAAAAATATACATACATATATTTGTAGGTAGCCATTTAAGTATTATAATTAGCTTTGTTCCCATTATTACTGAAAAGAGAATGTGAAAATATAACACATTTTCAATAAAACCCTAAACATTTTCAAGCAGAACATTAACATTTATAAGTTAGGTGTTTAAACAAATTTAAATACTGAAAAGAAATTAGGAGTAATTCTAAGCTGTGGCAAAAGCTAGTTATCAGAAACCTAAACTTAAGTATCTGTAATATTATTGTGTACATGCAAGGTGAGTATCTAAGCCCTCATTAGTGGAAATTTGGGACTTTGTCCATTTGCATAAGGACTGCTGAGTAATATGATTTGAAGCACCATCCTTCATCACAGAGAACTGTTTTCTGTGATATCCACAAGGCACTGGCTAAGGCAGCACCTCAGGAGATGCATACTTTTTTCAGCATCTTTTTGTACTCATATAAACTGCATTGTTGCCAGTTTGTAACTTGGTTACATATATATTTACTACATAAACATATTCTCCTAAAAAATGCCACTTTAAGCTGTTTCATCCATCTATTTTCCACTGCTTTTGACTTTTAATTTACACCAATATATGTCTATTAACAGTGGTAGTGTGAGTCATCCCAATACTAAATATTATTTATTAAAAGTATTAATTAGTAATTAGACACCTGCTACAGCATGAAACCAACTCAAAAGCACTGCCCGGATGAATTAAACCCTGAGTACCTCTCCTCAGCTGTAACTAAATAATTAATCATCTGATATGAGCTGGAAAACAAAGAAAAAAGCAAAAGATTAACTTTGTTCCACAGATGCTCCTAACTGCACTTTTGTAATGTGTTCGGGACATATCTATCACAGGGTGATAGAAACCCTGGGGACAATTGGGCTGGACATAGATATCAAGAAACTCCAAAAGTCTGGCTTGCAGCTGTGTGATTAGCAAGGCTGTTGGCAGTTCATGCCAACAGTCTAATTTAGAAAGCAATAAATGATTAAAGCAATGGCCTCTGAAGAAGGCAGGGGCGGGCATCCTGGACATCTGGTGGTACTGTGTAGAACATTGAGTTAGAGGTAGAGCCATTACAGGAACAGCCAGGACCTGACAAGTTGTCTGGTAAGAAAGACTATCCCATTCCCCTACATCCATGACATCAGTCAGAGACAGATTGGAGGTGCTGGGTCTCTGAGGTGTCTGAGGTGGGGTGGGTGGAACAGAAATTATAGAAGTGAAATTGCTATCCACCCCCTGACCCCGTCCTGCTGAGAGATTTTAGACTATATGTCAGTGAGTCATGTGGTTGTGTAGCTGTGTCTACCTCACTCCTAGTTGCCCTATGACAGACACCTGAGCATAAACTAGCCACTGAAAGATGCATTTATAGCTGTAGAGAAAAGGAAGTCAAAAGAACATTTTATTTATTTATTTATTTATTTAGTAACTTATTGTAGCTTAGGTGTTTCATTCCAGGATTGTCCTCTGGGTGTTTCTGCTCTTTCAGTCTTGGTGTAAAGTGAACATAAGTATTTAACTCAGGGCAAAATGTTTCCTTTTTCTTCTTCAAAAATTACTCTAAAGTCAGGTAATATATACCAGAACAGGTGAGTATTTTGTAATCTGAGTGTCTAGAAACACAAACCCTGACTTAGCCTTGTACTTCCAAGAATCTTCTAGTAATACCGTTCCCCCAAACCTGTATGAATAATTGGTCAGGAATTACAGGCATATCAATGATAGACAACATTAACAGAACTATTAATACATTTTAAGTTTTCTTTCAGGATTCATTTCTAGACCATGAAGTGGAGAGAAAAATTGTTTTCTTGTTTAAATATGTTCCAATATTTAAATAAACTCATTTTAATCATTAAGTTCATTCAGGTTAACTTGGTGGTAAAAAATAAGTATAACTGAAGTTTTTCTCCTCAACAGAAGCAGTGGGTTCAAAAATCAACTTTTTTACAAAACAGTAACCTTCATACAAAAATATGAAAATAAGAATCGCAATAATTAATAATTTATTATTTTAAAACAGTTTCCAAGTAATGTGTTGCACCCAGCAGTCAAAATTTCCCATGTTTTAGATGTGAAAACCACCAGCTATCCCCTGCTATCTAATAAAACTTTCATTTTATTCCTTATCAGTCCTTATGCATTATCTATACATAGATCTGTGAGTCGTCCAGAGCTAAAAGGAATGTTGCTCTTTTAAAAGTGTGTCAACATAGCAAACTGGAAACTACACGGTGTCCCTGCATCAGGATAGGATTGTGAAATCAAGAAATGGACTGGAGCATAGAGGAATTTCCTAGAAGTACGCTCACCTTCCCAATGTATGTCTAAAATCTGCAAATTATAGAAAGAACATTTATTTGTATATGTGTGTGTATATATATACGCATGATACAAACCTTCTAATGCAGAAATCTGAAACTGATTTGTAATAGATTATTAATTCTAAAATTAACATGAAATATAAATACTTGAAATAAACCAAATTGTCCATCCAAAAACACTCCATAGTCATAACTTTTTTCCTGGACAATAATAGGCAGGCTGTTCTAAGAGTTTGTGAAATACAGCCTTTTCTCAGCTCTGACATTTCTATCATATTTCACTGAAGCCTTCCTTTTTGATATAGTTTCTAGTAAAATAACTCCCATGCATCAGCTGAAAATTAATCAACCTGTAGCTTGTGCATTTGTCAACGTTCAACATACTTTCAACAGTCTTAAAATCTGTTTTTCTGAGCTACAAATAACATTTCTGCTCTGCATTTACCTTCTCAGAAAAAATGTTTTAAAATGTCAACACTCAACATGACATAGCATAATCACTTCATTCTTGTAATCAAGCATGAAATAAAGAACATAAAAGGACTCAATACAAACATACAAAAACCCCAAAGTGCTGTTTTTTTCAATTTCAAGAATGGTAACTTGCACAGGGAGATGTCAAAGAATACTGATGATCAGCCAAAGACTGGTTTCTTCTTATTTCACTGTTTTTCAGTCTGGCACAGATAAATTCTCCCTCAGCTACTTTGAGCTGTCTGGGCAGGATCCACCTGTAAACTTAAATCTGTGTTAACACAGTCCTATGTTTGAGTTAGTAAGGCCTGCTGAGAGTAAAAAACTGTGGAGACTTACCAAATGGGTGTGAAGTACAGGTCTATCTACAACTTCTCTTGCAGTAATGAACTTTATCTTTGTAGAAGTCTCACTTATATCGTATGAAACAGGGTAACCTGCGCAGATCCTAATTAACACAGTTTCAGGGCAAAAAGAAAGACAAAAAATCCATTGCATTTTAGTATGCTACTCTGGTTTTCAATACATACAAAATATTAGGTTTTTATTCAGATACAATTTCACTAAAATGTTAATGTTCTTTTCTAGATTCTTTGCTAAGCAGGTCTTACCAGTGAGAAAATCATTATGGAAGTTTGGTTCAGCAAATATAAATGCCATTAACCAAATATGTATTCTCCAGACTTAATTACACATTACAATATCAACTGGCTGAAGGCCCAAAGGATAATAAAGTGTAGCTGTCACTACCAAAAATGTAATAATACCTTAGTAATTTAAAACATATTATATATCAGGAATTATAGTCGAGACATAAGAATTTGCAAGTGGGGTGAATCACTTATCCTGCTAAATAACATGACTTGTGTGAAAGAATGACCAATCTATTTCTAATGATTTCCTGTCTTAGTATCTATGTCTCTTCTAATTGAGTATCAAAATTCATTTTAATTATTCTGAAGCATATGAGTGACTCCCCATTTTTATAGAAGCATTATTTGCTTACTTTTAAAATCTGTGAAAATTTTCTAGAAGTCTACCTTTGTAGAAGAAAGTCCAGACATCTAGTCCAAAAATATCTTATAGATCAGCACAAAATCTCTGATCTGTATCATTCAGAAAGGTAAAGTTCATCCTTAATTCTATCAAGTCATATGCTTGCATGACCCACCCTTAGCAAATGGCCTGGACACCACTTAAAGTAGGTAAGTGTAGACTGTGTGCATGTGAATTGAATACATGAAACTGTCTGAAAGAATGTATTCCACATATTGATCACGCTAAAGAGGAAGCCAGTGGGATTAAACAGTAACTGATGAGAGAGACAAAGACACTTCTGAAGCAAAGAATGAGACAGCTGGAAGAGAAGACTAAAGAAAACATGAAAATACTCAACAGGAAGCAAGGGAGAGACCTTGCAGTGGAAGCAGCAGCAGTTGGACCTGGTTTGACGCAGCAAGACATCACCCTGTGGCACCAGGTCTACTGCCCAGGCTGGGCACAGCAGCCTCCCCAAAAGATGCCATAAGCCACTGCACCGCAGTCAGTTTGGTGACGCTGCAGGGTGCAACACAGGGGCACCAACACCTCAGCTGTGTGTGTTGCCTCATGGGGCACTTACTCTCCCATGTGTGCACTTGCAGGTTGTAGGGAGCAGTACCGATACAGGCAAAACTCAGACAGCCGTGTCTTCCCCAGGAGGAGTGTGTGTACCTTGTACTCCCAGGGGAGGGTGTTGCTGGCAACCTGCAAACTGAGGCTTCCTCAGAGAGGGAGCATGCATGTAAGTGGAGCAGGCATACGGGTATGTGGACTTGTGTGTGTGTCTCTTGGTGGGGAAAAAAAAATTTGGAATTAGTTATAAAAGTGCATAGGATTTTTTTCAATTTTTATTATCATTTCATATGTGTCTAGTGTTGAGTTTATCTGATCTATTGCTGATATTGATCCTGAACATACAGTTTACTGATTGATGGTTAATTACATGTTAATAAATTGATGAACCACTTCAAACTTTGTCTTTTTTGTTAATTTGTTTTTAAAATGAGATAAGGAGTTCTACCTTGCAATAATCATGTCATAAAGTAGAGTAACATAATGCAACACTAGTTAGTGAACTATCAGCAAAAAAAATAGCATGGCTTAAATCTACAAAAAATGTTTGGTCATGCCACAGTGTCACACAGTATGTTTTATTTACCTTAAAGAACTTTGACAGGCAAAACTGATAAATACAGTTCTCTTAAAAAACAAGTTTGTGTTATGTAACCCAAGTTGGTTACCTCAAATTTGATACGTTTAATATCAATTGAATTTTCTAAAAATGTCTCATAAAATCTGTAGAACAAGAACAAGTTTTGGGCAATTTTCCAGCCTTCTATGATGAACACATTATTACATAATCTCATAATCGACCAGTTGACTTAATCGGCTCTTAATTGATATAGGATTTCCAAAAAAGAGATTTATATTTACAGATCATTAAACCAACGATGTTGAACAGTACGGCATGACTCATTATGGGTTGT
This sequence comes from Falco naumanni, assembly GCF_017639655.2. NCBI lineage: Eukaryota > Metazoa > Chordata > Aves > Falconiformes > Falconidae > Falco > Falco naumanni. The sequence continues at coordinate 40,863,536 of NC_054055.1, forward strand.
ACTATTAACATGGCAGAAAGATAAACAGCAACGACTGCCAAGACTGGTATATCCAGGTTGTTTAGCAAACCAACAACGTACCCTGTCCCACTGTGGAATCATACAGATTCTAGGAAGACACTCTCCTCTCTGTGAGTTACCATCAGAAATACTCCCAGGCTCAGCTTCTGAGGTATAAAAATTTCTAAATAAATTTCCCATCTAACAAGTTGTAACAAGCTACAAAGCATGTCTTTAGGAAAATTTTCTCTGGACATGAGGATTTTAACTTAAGGGTCAGAGTTTCAGTAGGACTTGGGTACCTGAACCACGTGGGTCGTTCTGATAATCCCAGTTTAAATGTATAAGCAATGAAGATTAAAATGTCAAGCACGTTTTCAGTATTAAAAGGAGCCTTCCACATGAAAACTTTTCATGTAATGCAATAAAGTACAACGATTTGGTGAAAATAATTCCTCTTCATAAATCGTTCAGAAGGTCTCTTGCGAAAGAATTAGTATCCCGAATATTAGGCAAACATTTTAAAGCTGATGAAATATTTGAAAATACTGACTTATGTAAAAAAAAAAATCTTTTTTTTTTTCATTTCACCCTCAACAAGATGCAAAACTCCAAACATATATCTGTATTTTTGTTTTTGCATTCACACATGCACTCATACTTGTGAATAAAGGGAGCTGCTCTCCTTTCTCCTCTCTTATTGCTTTCCCCTTTTTCCGCCCCCTCTTTTTTTCCCTATGTCTTTGGGAGTTAGGTTCTTTTTTTTCCTTCTCAGTGATTGCTAGAGAGGCCTCCTCTCTTTCTTGAGGCTATATGCTAGCAATGCATTTAAATACTGTTCTGCAATAGCATTCCCCCTCCCTGATTTTTAACTCACAAGCAAGCAAAGTGAATTTGTCAAGGGGTGCTTGCAGCTTTGGGGGAAAGGAGAACCACATACAGCAGCTAACCTACTGCAGTGTCTCTGAGAAATTGATCTTGTTCTGCTGTGACAGAATAAGACTTTGATGATAATGACATTTTCAGCTGCAGACAAAATCCTTTTTAATTTATTTGAAAGGGAAAGAGACTGAAATGATTTTCTATTCCAGGATGTGCTTTACAGCTTGACTTACTTTTAAGGACTAACTCTTGGTTCAGGGGCAGGTGTGGGGTTCCTACTGACACGACCCTGTAGAAACAGAAACATTCCAAGGAACTGGAGGTTTTACATTATTCATTAAATGCTTTTCTTTAGAGATCACATCTTCCAGTCTATTACTTGAGAACTAAGTTAGGGGTGTAACAGCAATGCTGTAGAGTGAGCTGACAAACTTTAGGAAACTGTGAGATATAGATGAGGCAGAAGGGAATAGAATCCATTTAAAAAATGCAAATTATTTTAATTTCTCCTGTGCCTCTCTCATATTGGTGATATCATGTCCAGTTTCATGCCAGCCTAACTGTAATCTTTTTCTTTTCCCTATTGATTTTTGCATGTTTTCATTATTTTCATGTAGGCAGCCGTATGCTTAGTTGAGGATTTCCAGAATGCCCTAAGGTCCAATGTCATCTCCAGATACTTGATTCTATTTCAAAGCATCAGATAATTTTTCCCTCATATTAAAAAGTCCTTCAGTTTCTAAAATTACTGGTATGTCACCTCAATCAATAGAGAATAGGAACTATTTCCAACATAAGAACTGAAAGACCTAGATGATTTCTCTTATAAAAAGTTTTTGCCACTTTCATGAAAACCTGGGAGTTCTGAGAGGTAAATCTGTTTCTGATTCTCCAGACAGTAGTGCTTGTGCCATTAATTTCAAGGTTTAGAAGTGACATTGAAAAGGGTTTATGTGCTTAAATTTATTTTTTTAATCCTATCTTCTAACATTAGCATTCCAGCTATGCACATGGAATTTGCCCACAGATGAGGGGAGAAGTAGTTTGAAAATATATTCGAAGTCTTGGAAATTTTACAAAATCATATTGAATAGGACCAATAGGACCAAATTCTCTGAGTTATTGTGTTGTTTTTCTTTTACGGAGATTTAAAAACAAGAAAAAGAAAAGAAAAAAAAAAGTCCTAGAGGAGCAACAAATACTTTATTGTTATCCAAGGAAGGAAAAACAATTCTGCAATGACTCATTTCATCACACTGCAGTTCTTCCCTCCAGGAAAGCCTGGAGATTTTTTGTAGGAACAGAACACTAAGGAGCTTTCCTTCTTTAGCCTACTGATCTGAAGGCAAGGGACAGCTAGTACAATCAAGTTCCTCCATGTTATGTTTGCATTTCTAGTATGGACAGAGAAGTGCAAAAAATGCATCTAACTAAGAACCTATTCATCCATCCCATGACTGATATCTGTGTGGTATCATTACTCTTTTCGTTCTAGGAGTATCTGTTCAGTCCATCGGGAATTACTAGTGTGGACTGGCCATGTCAAAGCAAACTAGTGCCTCTCACCATCATCCAATTTCAGTGGGGATTTGTCTAGAGGGAAATACAAGATGTCTCAAAGACAAAAAAAGTGTATTGTTGTTCAGTGTAACTAGTAGTTTGTGCGGACTGGATATTTAGCTACTCTTGTTTAGAATTTTTTTGCTCATAATTTGAGGAAGAAGTCATGCAGATATATGGAAACTTTCTCTTGTGGCAAGGATATGATCAAGTAACCAACTTCTTTGAAAACTGTTTTCAAAAATAAGCATATGGGTTTTGTTCCTTATTCAGAGATGAGTCTTGCAACTCTATCCTGACACTTAGAGGTTACTTATCACTGGAATGAAAGTAATGAATGTACAGAGGTTGGTTTTATATAATATTTATGCAAACAACACTGCCATAAAAATAAAAGTTCATGTTAAAATTTATATTTGCATTGAAATAATTTTTTTCTTTGTGTCTTTGTTTGCATGCATCTGTGCAGATATAGAGATATAGTTACAAATGGATACATACAAATATATAGATACAGATATAGATACATGCTTTTAAAGAAACAAAGAAAAACACCCCACATACAGAGGACTAGCTCCTCAGCTGGTTGAAGCCAGTGTCTCTCTTTTCAAAGACAGAAATAGTTCACTGTCCCTTTAAGAAGTCGTGAGAAGAAGGTACATGTAAAAAACTGAGGAATTCTGAAAACCAGAGCATTTCAAATAGATGGTTAACATACTGTTAATTTTATCTAGAGAAATTGCACTAAGAAGGGAAAAAAAGTTAAATAATTTCACATTTATACCAGAGGGGAAAGGTTCATAATAAGAAATCACATTTAAGATAAAAACAAAAACAAAAACACACACAACCAAGACAAACAAACAAAAAAACCACACACAAAAAACCCCAAACCAAAACCAAAAAATCCTAGGACCAAGGTGCAAAGTGCACAAAAACACCGGAAAGAAACATCACTGATCATCAGAGATCACTTTTTCGACTAAGATGCTGACAGATTTCCTAACACAAATACGATTCCTGTCTATTTAACTTTTAGTATCCCCTACTTGAAAAAAATTCAATATACTCACTCCATTTTGACTTGTGTACTGTAGCTCATAAGGTCACAGCAACCCTCTTATCAGCCAACAGCAGAGCTGCAGCAGTAATAGGAGATGCCATCTTAGATTAATGCAAGTGAAAATTGCCTGCAATTTTTTATACTTCTGTCTCTTGTGTGGACTTTAAAGTTTCATTTTTATCTCAGAACATCCTTGGTCACACCAATCCTGATACCTCAGGAAAATATTTCAATGCATCTTTAAGTATAATTATTTTCCTAGAATTTGTGAGACATTAAAAGAAAATATATCCAGGAATTATGTGTGGATCACTGTAAATATATAATCATCTGCCTGAAATGTACTCTAAAAATAGCATAACTCACATTTCAGTTACTATCTTAGGCATTGGCTCCCTTGACAAAGTATGAGCCAAAAACTTGGATTTCTCCTAACAGAAGAGCAATCAGAAGCTTCTTGATACCATGATCATTCATAGAGAAGATAATTTTGAATTATGCATGAGGCCTGTACATTTTTAATCTGCAATGTGAATGTCATATCTTTACATTGCTGGCAGTTTGTACTGCAGTCTCCAAAAAAACCTAAGATTCTTTTAACAACTTCAACAGGGTAGTAAGAAGTCCAGTATATGGAGGGGGTTTTAGTGCTACATAAGAATGCAGTAAAATCACTGTAATTAATTTAGCACAAAATTCAAAACAAACAAACAAACAATAAAAAGAAATGCAGGAAGTATAGGAAAGTATAAAAAAAATAGTTTTGTTTTACCTCAAGATTTTTAAAAATGTATCTCTAGAACAGTTTGTTGTTGGTTTTTTTGTTTGTGTTTTGTTTTTTTGTTTTTTTTTTTAATACTGTACGTTTAATTAAAATGATGTATTTCTAAAATTAAAAAAATATTGTGGCTTTCACTCTGTCTTTTGTAATTCTGCCATTCTACCAACAACAGTACATTAAAATCTACATTATAGTCTTGAGTTAACTCAAATGTGAGGAGGCATTATTCTTTGCTGAATAAGACCTTTTAACAGGCTGCTGTCATATAAAGGAATAGTTACTTCCAGAAAGTTAACATTTTTCATATTACTAAGGGTAAAATGTAAAATAAAATATGCTCAGAAATGTGCTTGAGACATACCTGTTTCAGATGACTGTGTCCCTGCAAAGTGTGCACAGTAATCACAAAAACCACTTTTGGCCATGCCAGATCTCGTTAAAAGGATCTTTGTGTACAACTGTGGAGGACAACCATATCAAGCCTAACACATTCTGAAGTCAGCATAGTTTGAGGCAGTGACAGTTTAGCATGGAAGCTGCTATTAGATTGTATAAATTATTCATATTTTTAGCAAAATTCTCATGTGGAAAGCAAGGACTGTAGAAAAGAGCTAGACAATGTGAAGAATACCATAGTAAGCAAATCTAAATTGTTTGATACAGTTACAACATCACAGAAATATTAGACCTCATTTAAATAACATACATTATAAATATATTTCAAAATGATATTTTCACAATTGTAAATAAAAATTATTTACAAAAAGGAAAAGGAAAGACAAAAGAATTAGTGTTCCCATTTTGTGTAAAGAAAGACCATAAGCCTGTAATCTCTGAACAGAAAAAGGGTCAAGGAGCAAATTTTAATGTTTATAATATCTTGGCTGAACACTTTGAATTTTATCTGGTTTTTGTATTTAGTTGTTCATACAAATCAATAAAAATAAACATGTCTTCATAAAGATAATCACTGACAACAAAAGATCTGGGTAGATCCACACCAAAGTTCTGGCTTACACAAGGTTCTAACACATTTGAAACTGTTGTAATCTTCCATACAGAAAAGTAACATTAATACTTATAATTGTTATGAAAACTTATGCCTCCAGAAAATTGCAAAAGGCATTAAAAAACCCACAGAAATTGCAATACAAAATATATTCTGAGTTTGATGTTGCTGGACAATATATGAGAAATGATTGACAGGTTCCAGAACAAATTAAAGTAGATCCACCCCGAGCACTTGATCAAAGATGATAAAAAGTCCCCACACACAATGCAGGAAAATATTTTACTGAGAAGATTCCAGTGGATAATTAAGGAAACTGTTTTTTTTTTCCATGTTAATACTTCAAGTTTTGATCAGAGAAAAAATTGCACAGTGACAAGTCTACTTGAAATGGCTGAATTCATACCCACATAATAGCATAGGTGCAAATAGACTAATGACTAAAAGGCATGACAATTAAAAACCTAATTGTTTTACTCACAAACAAACAGTAAGATTTAAAATCTAAGTCCTTTATAATAAATCCTGTCTCAAATTACAATGATACTAACAAAGGATTGAAATCGTACTAGTTTTGGCTGGGATAGGGTTGATTTTCTTCATAGTAGCTCCTATGGTGCTGTTTTAGATTTGTGACCAAGACAGTGTCAATAACACAGGGATGTTTCAGTTATTTCTGAACAGTCCTTACAGGGTATGAAGGCCTTTTCTGCTTCCTCACACCGCTGCACCAGTGAGTTGGCTAAGGGATGTGCAAGAGTCTGAAAGGGGACACAGTCAGAACAGCTGGCCCCTGCTGACCAAAGGGATATCTCATACCATATGATGCCATGCTCAGCAGTAAAAGCTGGGGGAAGGACAAAGGAAGGACATTTGGAGTTACAGTGCTTGGCTTTCCGAGTAACTGTTACATGGGATGGAGCCCTGCTTTCCTGAAGGAGGCTGAACACCTTGCCTGCTGGTGGGAATGGTGAAATAATTCCTTATTTTGCTTTGCTTGTACACACAGCTCTTGCTTTATATATTAAACTGTTTTTATCTCAGTGACAAGTTTTCTCACTTTTACCCTTCCAATGCTCTTTCGCAATCTTACTGGGGTGGAGTGAGCAACTGGCTCTGTGGGGCTTACATGAGTGAGGCAATGAAAACAAACAGTTATAATGGTTAGGAAAATTAGACCCATCCATTTGTTTCAGTTTGAATTGGATTAAAGTGAGAATGAAGTCACTAACTAATGGAGTCGCAGGATTTTTTCATATTAATGAAAAGGATGTAAATGTAACAACATGGGTACCAGGGGCTAACTTCTGACCAATGACCTGGTTACAAAATACCCACAATATGTTGTAGACAGGTTAAAGTAGGTCTTTAATGCAATTGCACATTCACATGTATAGTAAGTACAGAAGATACAAACCACTGAAAATTCAAATTTCATAGAGTTAACTATGGATACGTTGAAGAAAAGCATGAAGACTACTATCGCTACTATCTAAGTGCACTAACAGAATTTGCCAACAGGAAAATCTGAATGGAATTCAGCTTACAGTTTCAAAAACTCATATTTAATTATCTTATCTCACTGAATACATTTACATCAAATATAAACTCTGATTACAATCAATCAATGTCTACTCAGTATAGTTGGTAGAGTATAATAAAGAGTTATTCAACTAACCTGTTATTAGTTAACTATTTTGCTTAGCCAAATAGATCTTGATATTCAATCCATTATGCAGAGTGGATTCCTACCACCTATAATGTCTACATGGTCAAATGCAAAAAGAGGGAATAGATTCAGGATATTATACATTATCACACTGAGGTACTATATATAGTGAGAAGGAAGTTTGAATGACTATGGGTGAACAGTAAGCAGAAAGAAGTTTCAGCAAAAAGTAGGATCCTTTCGTTCACGCAAAGACTGAGACACTAGGTGGCATATGAAGGCATGAACCCCACGTGAGATCCCCCATTGCAAACATAAATGCTCATTATATACAATCACTTACCCACCCAAGTTCTGCCCCAGAATGTGCTTTGAGCCATTTTAAGCTCCACCAAGCTGTTTACTCTCTCCAAGCTCATCTGAGGAAGTCTCTTTTTCCCAGATCAGGATTTAAACTATGGGAGGCTTTGGGCACCCCTCTCACTGCAGACAGGTGTGCACAGAACTGATTTGCAGGTGAGCTCCGAGAGCCACATTTAGTGCTGGCTGCTTCCTCACTACACTTTAAGATATCATCTCTCTGTAACCTGACACCCAGACAATGAAAAAGCCTTTTCATTATCTCCACATCTAGGGTTCAGGAGCAAGCAGGAAAAGCCTGCACAGATTTCAGAAAGAGCCCTTACACTATTAAGTAGAGAAAACAGCAAACAGTGATGCGTCAAAGATTAAAAAAAAATAATAATAATTAGGAGACTGCACAGCTGCAGCAACTATGAAAGAGAAGGTTAACAAAAGCAGTGTCTGGAATCAAAGACTCAACAACATTAGACATACACAAAGTTTAAAAAACCAGTATATAACCCCTTTTTCTTTTATATTTTTTCCTTCCTGGTCCTTTGAGATTGTTTAGAAATAAAAGAATTAAGAAATCTTGCATTTTAATAAAGTTTGGCTTTTTAATGTAAAAGTCTTTTAGCCTTCCTTTGGGAAGCTACCTGTAGAAGAATGGCCCAGGAACATTCACTTCAAAGATACAGTCAATTCATAGTCCCATAACAGTTTAGCATTTCTGAATATAAATCCTTTATCAATATTTATACTAAAAAGAAAAAAGTAATTTACACTCCAAGAAAAGTCCCAAAATCCAAATTAAGTTGAAACCATATCTTCTAGACAATATTAATTCTCATGTCCATGATATCTTGTAGCATTTTTTGAGTAAATTGGACTGTTTAAGAACTCAGGTTACTAGCCAGAGTAACCAGGAAACAACAAACCATACAGGAAGTCTTACAGATGAAAACCGAGGCTAATACTGACTGTGTACATAAGTAAAAAATGAAATTACCAAGCATGAAAGACCTTGTGTTTAGAAAGAACTGTATTCGTGTTGTAGTTTTATTATTAATGGGAAATTAATGGATAAATAATTTTACAGTTTAGTGGCTACTATCCATAGCCACGGCAAAAAAATATTTTCTTAAATGTTCCTCATATCCTGAGTGTTAAGGGATATTTTGAGCAGCTACTGCCTACAGCAGGAGAAATTCTTCCTGCCTGGCTGCTGGAGCCCATCCCAGTACCTGGGGACCAGGGCTCTCTGCCCAGGCTGAGGGTTGTGGCTGCTGCTTTCCCCCTTGCAGGTTCAACCAGTAGTGAAGCTGAGCACACACACAGGTCCCTGGCTCACCAGCTGGTCCAGCTCAATGTTCAGTAGCAAACACACAGAAATTCTACACTTGCCCCACATGCACCCCACATTCACAGGTCCTCCCAAATACCAGCACAGACCCTTTCCTGCCTGATACCTCTGCCCAGACTTGAGCCCTCCTTGCTGGTCCAAAACTCCCTTGCTGGTCTAGCTTGGAGTTTTCCAGTGACTAAATGACTGCACACCCCATGCACACCTGATCTGGGCAAAGTACAGACACTTGCCCCCAGTAACCAGCACTTACTGACTTAAGTGTTGGTGGACAGGTGAAACTTAATAGCAGTTTTTCCATTGGTTAAACTGTAATATTCCCAAGGAAAATGCTTCCAAATTCAGGAAAATATGATGAGATTATTGCACATAAAATCAAAGAACACTTGACATAGATTAACTTAGCTTACTATCCTCCCCAACGTTTTTTGAAAAAACAATACTCCACAGAGAGATAACAGAGATTCTTTCAGACTGATTGGTAGCTTCTAAAAAAAATTTGTCTATTAAAAAAAAAATCTATAAAATAGTCTAAAAATTATACTAGCTAGTTTATGTTATGTGGAATGGGTAAAGTCTGAAGATCCTTAAAGCAAGAATGCAAGAGAAGGCCGCAGGGCATGAAATGGTATTTAACTTCCAAACCACCAATTAATTTATAAAAATTACATAAATATAAGATTCTCAATTATCATTGTATTTCTACATATTATATGAATGTAAGTGACTGAGTATGGGGAAAAATAACCTTCATATGCTCTTATTATAGTAAAGACAACAGTGTAAACACAGTCACTATTAGACAACAAAGAACCAACAATCTCTTAAAATTGCCCCAATATTAGTAACTCATTATTGTCTCTTGATTGTAGCTTGCACCTTCTTAGACACAAAGCTAATCACCACATAATTGCTAATCCATAAAATCACACATCATTAGTTCCAGCATTCATGGAAGTGCTTACTTAAAAATGATGATGCTACCTCTAGAAAGCAATAAATATGCATTAGTGTGAAATAATGTTCATATTGTTTATTTCATTCCTTTCTTTTTTCTTTTTTTTTTTTAATCCTTATTAATTTGCAGCTTGTCAATATGCATGTAGAAAAAGTTCATTTACAAGAATTTCCAAATCACTTAATTATACCTATTTTGCAACAGAAGTGTGTTAATAAAGCTGTATTCTCTTAAATTAAAACTTAGAAAAATATATTTTGCCTGGAGAGGGCAATTTTTTGGTTTGTCTGCGTGAGATGCATACAGGAAATTTTAAACTACATGTAACTGTCAAACCTACTGTTTGCCTTTTTTGATTTACTATTTACTTGTCTTATATTTATTGTTAGCCCTGATATTAGTGAGTGAGCTCTTATATAGTAACGAATCTACCAGACCTTTTTTGGAGTGTATATTTTTCCAGTGTACTATGCTTTCTAAATATTTAGCAGGTTTGCATATCAATGTTTTTCCTTGCAAATGCCTGAGGGACTCATTTCTCAATAGCAATGCCAGACCTACAGTAAAATGCTTGACTTATTTTTCTATCAACTATTGTTCTATACCTACATAGCCTTTTCTATTTGTTGCTGTCTAGAGGATACAGCACTGACCCTGCCTGCTCAATGTGCAGGGACTCATGCCTGCAAGCACCAAGGCTTTATAAAGCTTATCCCTGCGCCTTTACTTGTCATATCAGCAGCTTCATCTGCAGAAATACATTCTGACTGAGCAAGCCTGAGGTAGACAATGCTTAATTCTCCATTACAAAGTCTTCGAGGAAGAGAAGAGATATTCAGCTGCAGGGTATCCATCCTGTCAGCACCCTATTATCCTAACACACCGTTTACTCTGTTACTGGTTTTAAGCTGGCCTTATTCAGTCTGATTATCGTGTTAGAGCCTTGCCCTGGATCACTGTACAGCCCTACACAGGATATATTTATTGAGCTGCTGTTCTGAGACTCCAGATTTTTGTCTTTCTTGTACCTGCTTAATGTCTACCAATGAACAAACACAGTTCATAAGATTTCTGATACTTAAATTAGATGTTACAAGGTCAAAATGTGAGCCAGTTATAAACTCAGAAGGAAAACAAAATTAAATAAAATAAAGCAAAAGAGAAACCGCTGTTAATAAAATAGAAATTATAGTTCCTAGGTTTTATTCTCTCATAACTGACACAATAAATCCATGCTTTGCATTGATATGCAACACAGTTACATCTAACAGTGCTGAATCACAAAGATCACTCGCCATTTTCCATTTTCCTCCACACAACTTTTACTCTCCAAGGCTTCTAGGATCTTATAGTAAACTTAGCACATCAAATAAAATTATCATAGGCCACTACATCAATATCCAGCACAAAGAAATAAGGAAAGATTAAGAGCATTAACAACCCATAATATATTAAATATACCTCCAGTTTTATGAAATTATTTCTAAGGGGTTTATGAGTATTTGTCAAAGGAATCTATTTATCCAAACTTCATAATGATTCTGACTTCATCCAGCTGAAGATGAGGGTCTTAACGAAGTTTTGCAAAACATAGCTGTGTTTTCAAAGGACCAAGAGGCAGAAGAAGTAATTTGAATAGAAAGTCAATAAAACTTTGGAACATGACAATGTTTTGAAAACTTCAGATTTTAATTCCTAAGAAAGTTTTGTGTTCAGTAACTTTGTTCAGTGTTCAATTTATTTTTCTTAAATTCATATAAATTATACAATTGTCCTGAGTCTGTTATCTGCTTTTTTCCACCTGTAAAACAATGTATAAAAGTATGTTAAAACTCTAACAAAGAACACGTTTTCAAATCATATTTTCATTTTTAAATTACAAGACATTTAACACTATTTTAACTATCTAATAGTGTGGAAAAAAAATGGCTCCAGACAATAAACCTTGTGTAATTCTAACTACATCTATTAATCAGCTATTGAGGTGAAACTGGTCACTTAAGATCTGTAGATCTGGTTGCTTCCTTCTTCAAAGTTATAGAAGGAAGTATAAAGAAAAATTATTACATTCTGAAATGACTTTTTAATTTATCATGTGACTAGCACCACTTTACAATCTTGGAAAAAATATCAGTATAAAGCTTTACACTGTTACCCAGGACTAGCCCATCAACGTTCATATGCCATCAAGGGTTAATGGCTATGTCTCATAATGTTTTGAGGAATGCAGTGAGGATGTCCTTATAAAAAGTCTGCATAATTTTGTCTATAAAGCCAGTAGACCTGTAAATAAGCACTGTAAATAGGCTTTTTACAGAGAAAGTCATTCCGTAGAGCAGGTAGGATCCTGTATGCTCAGGCATGCCCTGAGCCTTAATGTGGGTATGAGTAAAATTGTATATACACTAATAAGTCCAAGCAGGAATACAGGGTTGATGACTAGATTCTGCCGTGTTCACATTTCAAGGAACTGACTTCCCTGGAGGTTAACTTCTGTGAAGCCAACACAAACCACACACGCAAGGTGCTTACCCGCACTCCACCCACCCCTTGCCCACCCCCCTTTCTGTGGTTAAAATTTGCTGATCAATAATACAAAATGATGATTAGGGTTTAGTGACTACCAAATACCACTGTGTGATTCTACATATTTCAAGATGAACTGGTGGAGAAGTATTTAATATTTAAGATGGCTAAAGTACTGAAGTAACACAAGAAATTATTCCTTTAATGTAAAATACAATTACTATAAAGTGTTATTAAGTCATAGAGTAGATTTGTGTTCATTAAAAAAATAATAAAATAAATCCATCAATTGATGTGCTTGGATCATTCAAGATTAAGCAATTCTACAGAGACAGACTTTATCCACTGAAGTGGGAGAACAGAACACTGATGGATAGTTCTGCAAGTGAAATAGTTTTGATGCCATCATCACTGAAACACAGCGGTGCTAATAATTTAGGTTCTTGTTCAGGGTATTCTGGCAGGCATGTAATATTTCTTTCTGCCACCATCATAGTCATCGTGGCTGGTTAGTTGAAGGAGGAGAATTGATACCAAAGTTTCTGACAAAGAGTCATTCTACTGAATTTCAGAAATAATGTGAAACTATCTCAATTCTGTACATGCATAAAAAATGTTGGAATCTTATAACAAAGAGAAACAGAAATGTGTTTTTTTCAGTTGTACCTTCGGTATGTCAGAAAGTTAAAAACTGCAGAACAAAAACATGCTGCAGAAGAAGCTTGAGGTAAAATTGAAAAAAAAATGTCAGGATCATGACAAAACCCATCCACACTGTTAAAAGTGTTTAATAAGACTGAGTTTGTTTTCTTCAAATATGCAATTATGATTTAAAATCAGCTGCATTTTATCATTGTGGTACAAATAACAGTGTAGATTAATTCTGTCGGAACCTCATATTTATTTGAAGTGAGTATCATCCGTAAGCTACAGTCTGGTTTGGCTTCACTACAATGTTCCTTATGATAGCTGATTCAAATTGGCAATACACTTTTTTAGAAGGGAAGGCAAAACTTGAACATAGTTACAGGAGGAAAGTGATCGTGATAATTCAGTCAGAAAATTTATTCTTTTTCCTCCAGTGCTTTACTAACAGAACTATGAATCCATAAAATTATAAATTTTCATTGTTTTTCTGTACCTTTTATATTAATGGATGTACTTAAAGAAAACTTGTGTAATCTAAGTCGTTAGATTTAATGAAGTAACCGAGTATTCACTTTTGTCTTTATATTATCAAGACTTTTCAGATCCGTACCACAAAAAACATAATTGCGTAGATGTAGTTGAGTTTTATGATCGACAGGGCAAAAAATTCAGTCTGGTTGGTTGGTTGATGTTTTATTGTCAGGATTTTCCCAACACCTAATTTTAAAGGTTAACATTAGCATGTCTAGCTAATGACTATTCAAAAAACAAACTAAAAAACAATAACCAAGCATTGTTCAGAGAGACAATGATGAAGAGGGGAACCCAAATAACAAAAAACAACTCCTAAGACCACAGAAAGTGAAAAATTAAGTACTTGTCCCTATTGCAAAACCTACTAAGATGATTCAGTAGAAGAAACTGTCTCCAAAATACTATTAAAACTAAGAGTGACTATCAGAAATGGTGTAGCACTTACAAGGTATCTGGCAAAGGGTGTAATTTTGGAACTGAACACTTGGGATTGTGCCAGGCTGATCATGGGTTATCTAGAGAAAGGGTTAGGGGAGGGGAAAGACCAAGACAGATCAAGGATGAATAGGTCTGGGAAAATGGAGGGAGAGGGTTCAAAGGAGCCAGTCATTTGTAAACTGGCAGCTGATCAGCACACTATACTGGCTGAGCCTTAGACAGTTTTTCCTATCTTCTCATTAAGCTTTATTTCTAACTTTCTTTTCTGTGTGAAAATGTTCGTTATTCTGTATGTGCATGTGTGTGGAGGGATGCAGGTGAGGTGATCCACTGTTGAACTCAAAACTTATCTAGTGAGCAGAACAGGTCTGAGAGCTGGATATTGGGTTTGGTGCCAGATTTTACAAGGACTGTCTGGGAGCTAGATGCCAGACATACACATGAAGAGGGGTTTATTTTGTGTGATTTTGCTTTGTTTTGTTTCTTTGAAGTATGTTCAGGACTACTTTCTGGCTCTGAAGGTATGTGGCATTGAATGACACAATTTCACACTATTAAACTTTCAGTTTCTAAACGAGGGTGGTTGTATACAAACCGCTTGTTATTGAATGGTTCCTGGCCCACACACACTTCAGAAACCTTTTCAGGAATTCTTTGGGATAGGATTAGCTGGCTTGTATCAAAGTCATGTCTAACCATTCTAACAACTTCACAACATAGACAAAGAAGTCTTAATGCCTGGGAATGTAACTAGCACAATTTAATTTCTGAAATACGCATAGCCTCACTGACTTCATAGCATGTTGTTCTATTTACAACTGTTTGACCTTATGGACATTTCTCCTCCTTAATTTTTTAGTTTATTTTACTTATTACATTCTCTAAAATGTTGGAGCTGTTCATTATTCCTTCATTTTTTTTTTTCATTTTTTTTTTTTAATCAGGCAATTTAACTGCAAAATTATATATTCAAAATATAAACATTTTATTTCTTGAAAATCTCAATGGCAAAATAGAATTACTAACAGTTTAAATATATTTAACTTTTCAAAAGGAACTATAAATTATGTAGTATTTTTCTGAGACCCCCATCTGTCAGAACCTAAATCAGGTAAATTGTCAGGAGATTGGTATCTGAAGCCTTAATTTCTGCATTTAATCGTTTTCTAGAAAGAAGCATTCTTTTTTAGTGAATACTTCCAGGCGTGTTCATATCAATTATATACACAGATGTGAAAAAAAAAAAAAAATAATAAAAGCCTTTTTAAAATTAGATACCTTTCTATTTGTGACTAAGACTGCTACAGTAATACCTATTAGAAGACAGCCAAGTACCTTTAGTAGTTTTCAAAGGATGACACAGAGACCCTTAATTAGGAACCTGCCTTAAAATAATGATCTCAAAAAGAATAAAATTCAGCTGAATCATAATACTGGTATTCAAATACATTTTGTCAGTGAACTGTGTGTCTGAACTGGAGCTTCACTCATGTCTCACAATTGGTGCACCCATCCACTAAGTGTTCAGAACAATAGGTTGATTTTTAAGAATGGACAATAACTTACTCTTTAGCAAAATAACCAAAGGATTAACTCACCTTCTCCCAGATTGGAATAGCTAGAATTATGGAACCCTATTCCCAAAGGTAAAGGGTATCTCAGATAAAGGAACTTCACCTGTTCTTTTGAACTTAGTCTCCTATACAGGCAGGAAAGCAAATGTGTAAGTTTGAACTGAGATCAAATAAAAGGAAACTCACATGATCATTCAGGTGCAACTTAAGCTTCAGGAAAGTTCTTGACTAGTAATTGACAGTAACTCAGAGATTTTGCCACTGAAATCATCTCCCTATACTTCTCCTATTTCACATACTTACCCCACAGC
Source organism: Falco naumanni (assembly GCF_017639655.2). Classification (NCBI taxonomy): domain Eukaryota; kingdom Metazoa; phylum Chordata; class Aves; order Falconiformes; family Falconidae; genus Falco; species Falco naumanni. The sequence goes on from NC_054055.1 coordinate 40,879,194, forward strand.
CTTAGTTTCTGCCTACTGACAGAGGATGAACAGTTGATTTGCTGATGGGACCCAATGCATAGTTTCTCTATCAAAATAAATTTTGTTTATGTGAGAAGGGATAAAGTTGTCATTCCTATCACTGTTCCATGGACATCTTCTGTTTACATCCAATGGCAGTCTGACTGTAAATTATACAACTATTTCTCCAGACTAAAATGGTTCTAACTGGGCACATAGACACTTCTGTATTTTAAAACATTTAGTATTAATTGTAGATACCTTCTGTAATTGGATTCAGATGAGAGAAATTGAATCACTACATGAAACCACCCACCTTTGTGGCTTTCTGATCCACAGTTTTAGCTAAAGTTATAATTTTATTATCCATGTGTACATTTTAGCTCAAACTATTACACAAGTCTGGGCAAACTTTCAGTTCCCTGGGAGATAAACTAAGGTGCAGATTGTCCTATTGGCACAGTGGACAAAGCACATTTAAAATATTGTGTTCAAGTCTGCACATAAGGAGCAAAAAGTAGCACAGAAGTATCTTACAGTACCAGCTTGATGAACTGAGTATGTTTTTGTCAGATAAAGTCTGCCCTAAAATATGTATCAATATTTTAATGCAATTTGGATAAAAGGGCTAGAGATGAGAAGCTGGCCTTCGTAAGCCCTGAAGAACATTCTGTCTTTAGATACATGTAGCTAAAAATTACACTAAACGTCTGACTATGGGTGCAAGGTCATACAAAGGCCAAGAGCTTAATATTTGTCTAATTAAAACACTAATTGTCTAATCCATACACAACAACTATTATTATCATTACAAAAGTTCAAATTATCTAATTATTACATAAAAGAATCATTAGTAACACAGTTAAGAATGCTGTACATAAACTTTCTGACATGTACCCCTTTTCTTTAGTGTTATGTTCACCTTTTCAGTTCTTATCTGAGTCTAATGCTTACAACTGCTTTCTTCCTCAAGCAGATTAAAGAGAGTTTACAGTGAGTCACCAGTGTTCTGAGTTCTTTGTCATGAAGAGTATCCCTAGAAAGTCGGGGTGGGGGTGGGGGGATAGGGTTGGGGAATGGGGGCTGGAGGCATGGGGAAGGAATATGTTTACAGCTGTTCAAGTTAGGTGAGAATGTTCTGCAACTTGCAAAATTTAGTTGGGAGCCCATGAGAAGGAAACTGAGTATGAAGACTTAAAAATAGACCCAAGTAGATTTGATGACACCACCACCACTTTTGAACTCCTCCTGGTGAAGAGCTCAGGATGCTGATTGATACCCTGCCACTTCCCTACTTGAGAAAAGCTGGTGCTACTGACCCCAAGTCCGAGAGAGACATTGATTGGAAGGGTGAACAGAGGTTGATTTAAATTTTGTTTTAATAATTATAATAATTTTAAGGGCATTTTTAATGTGATTTCTCTTTATTGATTTGGATTATAAATTTCAGCATTACTGTAGCCGGTCTGTTATATCTGATAGCTACAGTTATACAACTATGTCTCCTAATCCAAATTCAAATTCACATCCAATTCTCTATTATATAAAGGGTTAGCTTGCTAGGCCTCTTACCACACTTAATATTCACAAGGCTAAACTAAAATATGCTACGTATCTGACCTCTAGAAAATCAGAGCTTCAACAAGCTCAAATCATATTTGATCAAGGCAAGCCCAGAAAGGTCCCAAGGCACTGCACTGTTAGGTCAGCGCAAAGCCTTTTAACTTCTTCTAGCAATGTCAAAATCAGATTATTAACAGTATGAAGCAGGAAGAACTTTATAAGATGTAGTAATTCATAAACATATCTTAAAATCACAGTGTCTCTTTGCTTCATCTTTGTTTTGTTTGATTAGGAAGAGAGAGAAGGAAGAAAATTACACATTTATTTTCCTTGATTTCAATACAAGCTGAATTGTTAGAGACAGTTGTAGTCAATCTTTAAATACACCTTTATTTTCAGAAAAATGATCAAACTGTAAAGAAAATCCTATCTGTCTCACATTTAAATTGTCTAAACACTTTACCTTAAAAAAGTAACTATGCTACCCTTTCTGATGACAATAAGTCAGAATCTATGAAACAGTTTATTAAGTAACTTGGATGCTTCTGATGAACATACTAGGCAACATTTAATGCAAGACTATAATGGAAAAGCTAGGTCTGATACAGCAATGTCATTAAGTAGATATTTAATAATAAACACATACGCTAGAGGTAGTACATCAGTGCTGAAGTATTTTATCAAAACAAAATCCAAAGTAGGCTAAGCCATCAAATTTTCTGTATTTTACTTTAGACTGCCTCTCACATGATCTGACGTGATACAGTCAGTTAGTTGAACTGGACTAAAAACTCTTTATAATGTTAATTTCAAAATCTTAATCTATATCTCAGCAGTTAACAGGAAAAACCTGTAGACATAACAAAAATATGAGCGTTGCTGTGGGGTTGGATTTGTTCATTTTAGTAATTCAACTTCCTGGTTTTTTACTCTCTTCACCTCCTTTGTATATTGCAATTCAGTAGTACTAGTGGATCAACAACTAGAGCTCTGATGTAGGATTTGACTGTAAAATACATATGATGAATATGCAGCCCTATCTAGGAACCAGGTTTGAGAGCTATGCCTTTAAAAGGGTCAGACATTTTGATCCTTGTATTAACTTTGCCATGCTGTGGAACTCTTTCACATGGGATACTGCAAAACCTAAGTGTTTTCTAAAGTTCAAAAGACAATCAAAGAAGTTCCTGGAAGAATAATCTTTCAAGGGCTATTAAATATGCACTCACAGTCTCTGGTTGAGAGATCCTCTCAAGCTGCTCAACTGCTTTGTGATTGATCTTTTTCTTGCATTCTTTCTTAAGCATCTGTTGTTGGATATCATTAGAGTCATGAAACTTTTGTTTGATCTAGTTTGGCAGTTTTTATTTCATACTCTTACAGAATTAGAGAATTGAGCTCAGCCAAGGTGGAAATGAGGCAGAAAAATGATGTCTTAGTTAACAGAAGAATCATTACTGCTTAGTTAAATGAATTTTTAGTATACCAGTTAAGATATAATCCATTATATTAGGGAACAATTGCTCTGATTAGGAAAAAGAATTGCAACTCTGTTGAGAAGGGTCCATTACTATATAAGGAAATGAAAACAGAACATAAGAGTTAGATGATATTTTTTTCCGTTACCACTTTGAATACACAACAAGATTCACTGGTTATAACAAGGTTAACTTAGCTGGCTTATCAGCTGCCAATCTATTCCTCTTGTTTAGCCAAGTTATAATCACAGTTCTGTAGATGTTCATTCTCTAAATAAGCAGTACTGAAGAGTGCCTCAAAAATCTTCGGTTTTTACTTACATATTGTAGGGCATTGAGATAAACTTGCCTCCACAGCAAGACTATTTATAACAGTCTTGTGAAAAAAGTACAAGAGAACTCTGGTTCAGATGGTTCTGGAAAAGACAGAAAACATTTGCCTGTTTTCAGCTTTATATCCTTGTTCTTCTTTCTCCCACATCTATATAGTATCAAATAAGGGAATGCAAAATTTCCTGTGTATAGGAAAACACTTTGATTAAGGCAAAAAGGTTGGAAATGGTGAAATTATTATATGCTAGCATTGGACATAGAAACTGATTCAGTCACTGAGGAGCAACAGATGTAATATTTCATTCAGGATAAGCAGTATTCATTGGACATGGAAAAACAATGGCGGTAACTCCAAGGTTAAAGCTAGGAAGCAATTGATAAATACTATCCATACCAGTAACATTTGGCTCTATTGTCAACATCGTTAGTGTAAAGACATTTCACACTATGGTAAAGTGTTAAAAATGTTACAGAGCTTTTGTATCACTCCTTTAGGTATCTCACCCAATGTTACAGTTTGGTACTAATGAGGGTTGGGGTCTTTTTCTTTTTTTTTTTATTATTGTTCCCCCTATCCCTCACCCAGTGATAGTGAATACATTCTTAAAACGGAAACAAGTCTTTGTTGGAAAGGGTAATCCAGTGGACTCACTTCTTCTTTGACCCTTCTGTAACAGTAAATGTATATGGCATTGGAATTGACGGCATGTATGAAAAAATACAAATTCAGATTATGGGGTAGTGCTTGTGTCTGCACTGACAGTAATTCGCTGGATTTCAGTGGCAGATTTCTGTATGAATTATTCATATGTATCATAGACACACAGAGTCATTAGCTTGGAAAGGGCTTCCACAGGTCACCTTGTCTAGGCTTCTGCTCAGACCTCATCCATTTAGTGCAAGATGTTTAGGGTATTTTGAATATCTGTAAGGATGAAGACTACATAGCCTCCTTGGGCAATCTGTTCCAGTGTTTGACCACCTTCATGATAAAATTTTATTTCCTTCTGTTGAGTTAGAATTTTCCATATTGCAACTCATGTCATTATCACATATACCCACACCCCTGGCACTTCACATCTCTGAAAACACCTGTCTTTGTCTTTCCTCTGCTTGCCCATCAGGAAGTTATAGGCAGCACTCTATCCTTAGCTCAGCCTTCTCAACACTGAACAGGCCCAGCTACCTTACGTTCTCCTCATATGTTATGTGCTCTAGCTCCCTGAGCATCTGGGTGGCATTTGCTGGACTTGCTCTAGTACATCCAGTGTTTGTGGTATATGGATGCCCAAAACTGGATGCAGTTCTTCAAGTGCAGTCCCATCAATGTCAAAGAGAGAGAAATTATTCACTTTGTTTCAGCTGGTGTCTTCACCCCAAAATGCAGCTGGCTTTATTTGTCCACCATAATCACAAAGACTCTTTCTGGAGTTTTTTTCAGCCTATTTTTCCAGCCTGTTGAGGTCCTTTCCCAAAGCAGCCCTCCTGCCCAGTTTATCTACCTCCCAATTTAGTATCTTCCATAAATTCACAGAGGGTGTACTCTATCCACACTATCCCATCATTCAGGTCATTAATAAACACATTAAACTTTATTGGATTCAGTATAGAACCCTGAGGTACGCCATGAGTAACTCACTACCAGGTAGACTTTGTGCTCCTGCTTACTACCATTTCAGCCTGGTAGTCCGGCTAATTTTCTACTTACTATAACATACACTTATCCAGTCCATATCTTGTCAATTTGGCTATAAGGTCTTTATGTCAAAGACGTTGCTAAAGGCAATTCAGTGGGCTAAGTACACTTTCTGCACAACCTTTTCCCTAAAAATAGGCAGTTAAAATTTTGAGTATTCAGTTAGATAAAACTTAGCTACCATAACAATCATGGTGCTTACTGTTCTTTAAAAACAGCTACAATGGTATGTAAGTAACAGTGAATCCAAACGCAAATGTTTTTGAGAATTGATTCAAGGACAAGGGAGATATATTTAACACACATCTAAGGTCTTCCTGGCACATTTATAAATGTGGTCTAAAAAACTACAACAGAAGAGTTCATCTTGTTTTGAAACAAGTACAAGTGTTGGCTATGAGACAGTGCTATATTGGTACATGAGTCTCAAGTATTCATCCTTAAGTACCAGAAAATATTATTTTCTATGCCTAAGTTTTTCAAGTGAGGTAAATCATATTTGTCAATAATAATTTAGCAATTGCCAATAATTTTCCATAATTTAATAATTCCTAGAGAGGTAGCCTAGATATATTAGACCTCCTTTTATACAAACAAAGAACATAAGAAGTATTTATGGCACACAGAAGTTTAAGGAGTCCAAAGCTTGTTTTTGTTTCATCAGGAGGTTCAACAGTTTTCTTATAAATAAGTATTTGAACAGGACTTACATGAAGGTTTTTCTCTGTAGAAGCTGAGAAGCAGCATTTGGTCTCATAAATAAATAAATAAACTTTGCTTTTTGCTTTAGTCTTAACTAGGTAAGATAGCCAAATCTCAGAAATTTTTAATGGTAATTATAAGTACGTCAAAAAAGTAAGAAAAATATGTAAAATTCTGAGATATAATTATCATATGTACACTTCCTTTTTTCCTTATTTTCAATAAAATTGCCTAACAATGCTTATTTCCCTTTTTCAGCTAACACCTAACAATTTCCCTTTGCCTAATTGGAAAATCATTGCTGCTTTTCCTCCCAGTAATGCCAACAGAGTCTTCTAACCATTGCAGAAAAGAACAAATTACATAAAAAGTCAGAGGTAAAATTTATACGGGTTCTGCTTTCAATTATTTTACTTAGAGGTATGCTATAGGGAAGGATGGCATATGAAGTCTTACACATATTTAGCATAGTTCAGGGGAAGTAAAATTGTGTTGGGTATGAGATGCTGCCAGCTAAAAAATGAAAAATAGTACCATGGGGGTTAAGGGCAATTCTAGCCCTTAGGTAAAATTTCATAGATAGCATCTGGAGAACTCTCTTCTCCTGTCCTGTTCCAAAAGAATCAGTTATTTGGAACAAAGTCAGAAGGGGATTAACTCTTTTACTTGTCTGAGGAAGACACCCAAGGGAAGCGGGAACTCTTGAGTACTTGGTGTTTCCTGATGATTCCCTTGCTAGTGTACAAGTTATAACCTAGTGCTTCATAAAACCCTTATAAGGATTGGCTTTTTTCCAGATTTGCCAAGTATGACTAATAAAGCAATACATTTACATGTACTGAGCCCACAGGGGCTTAAGGATTAGTCCCTTATAAAGATATCTGGCCCCCAAGTGTAAAGAAAATTATTCTAGCAGAAGCAAGCAATTTCCCCTCAAGGTGAAACAAAGACTACAGCTAGAAAGAGATGCGAGAGGAAAGACAGGCAACAATTCACTGTGCAGTCTGGTCCTGCCAAAGTAGAATGACAAGAAAGATATTTAAAGGGTGTTAGTCTCTTGAAAGCTTGTTTGTTTCTTTTCCAGGAAGGTGATTTGGCATAATGTTATATATCCTATATTCCTACAAATGTCTGTTGAAAACATGTTGACAGAAATAGTATGAAATTAGTATAAGGTTAGCTAAAAAGGTTAATTATACAAAAATATTTTTTAAAATGTTTTTTGTTATCAGCCATTTGAGCATCAAAGTAGGAAGTTCTTTTAAGTAAAAAAATATTCTGGGTGTGTTAGTAGTTAATAATGATATGTAAAAGATGGCATGCAGATCCATCTCCAAAAGTCATGTTACAGTTGCATTCTAATTAGTGCATTACAATGTATGCCCAAATGCAGCAAATGGGATCCCCAAAATAGCTTTTAAACTGTTATCTATAGCATAAGAATGACTTTTGAACATCAGAGAAAGACAGAAAAAAATTCTTATAAAGTAAATTGTCCAAGATTTCACAGCAGATTAGAATTGTGATGTGTTGACAGGTCTGAAATAGTAATGTAACAGCAAAAGTATTTGGAAAAGTTTGTATTCTTTGGGATTATGGATGCTCGTAACTGGCAAATGAGGACCTATGTATGCCTAAGGACATTTGCACTGCAGAAAACAGGCTTTTAGATGTTTAAGCACCCTAAAAAGATTGTTTTATTAGGTATGATATAAGCTTGACTAATTCCCTTGAGTTCTGAGATGCAGTGTCAGCCTTGTTTATTATATAATATTTCAGTGCTTAGGATACTCAACCCAGAAGTAAAAGTGTATGGGCCTTTCCCTCATTCTGATTTGATTTGAAATAACAAGTTCATAATCATAAAAATGTTCATTAAATACTTACATGCTGACTATTAGAAAAGAATACGTATTCCATCCCTGATCTCAATTGTGAACCACTGTGCAGCCAGCGCATACTCAGAACAAGACTATTAGATGCCAGAATGGGGCTCAAGAGGGCTTCAATCAGACACACAGGCATCAAGTAAGGAGGATGGAAGCATCAGCACCATCCTTGAATTTTTTAATCAATGGCTTTATATAAGACCCATAAACAGAGCAAAGAACAAACCCTCTGAACTTACTACTCACAGAGTGACCTAAATCCAAGGCTATAGAGCAGGGGTCCTCAAACTTTTTAAACCAGGGGCCGGCACACGGATTAAGTAGCAGGCAGTCATCTGCGGCTGCTTGGTTTCCCCCCCCTCAACCCCCGGCGGGTGGGGGAGTGGGGGCTTTCTGTAAATACTGGGGGCTAGATTGAGGACCCTGGGGGGATGTATCCAGCCCGCAGGCCATAGTTTGAGGACCCCTGCTGTAGAGTGAGTTATCCATGTTGTGGCCTTCTGTACTGGATCCATGGAATCTGGACATGTGGTATCTAACAGGTCAGTTTGAAGTAGAAGAGAGGGAAAAGTCAATAAATATATTTCCAGAAGATAACACAGATACTTTGTAAGCCAGGAAGTCTTGTTTTGACCTTATATAAGCTGTGGTTCAGCAGGGTAATTAGATAACTGACTATTTTAATCATGCGAGTATTGCTCTGCTGTGCTATTGCCATCCATGAAAGCATTCACTTGTTTAGAAGCATGTACGTGTTAAGTGTCTTACTTACTGAATCAAGTCTTCAGCTGACTAGCTTGTTTGCATGCATTTCAATTAACCAGATTTTCCTTTTCTGGCTCCTTTTCAATGAATGGCTTTACAAGTTCTTCATTACTTTCTAATTGCCAAAACTGTTGTTGACTTTTGTCTCTTACTGACAGTTTTTTTTAAAGCAGCTCAGCTATTTGAAACCATTAATGTAATCCTTTTCCCATTTATTAATTGCACTAGTCTTGCCTTATTATTATCCCACCAAAATCTGTTGTAGCCTATCTGATTTTCTCTAACCCTATGATTAATACATTAATTAACTCACCAGTTCAGCTGCTTTTCTCCCTCTGAGGTATCAGTTTACTTCCCTACAGGTATTCTTCTTTTCTTGCAGTATCACTTATTTTTAACCTTTAGCTCCTCAAACAGTATGTTTTGGCCTCCTGCTACAAGGTAAAATTTCCAATTTTTATTGTGTCTATCTAAAGAGGATTGAAAAGGGATAAACATTCACCTGCTAGAAGAGACAGGTTTCACACAGAAAGCTTAAGGAAATGAGAAAACAACAGTGAAGTCAAACACTTCCTTAAAGCTCTCAGTCTCCAAATTTGGCAAATGCATTCTATTTAAACAGTTTCTGGCTTAGCAAACCTTGACACATATTTAGCCAGATATTATATATTATTCTAATGTACCATTGTAATGTAGGAGGCAGGGACAATGCCTAACATTGATTGTTGACATTGTAGACATCTACCTTAGGAAGTGTTTCAGGTTTTTTAATCCATTTTTAGAATTTAGATAATTAGCTTAGAATTTAAATCTGCATGCTAGATTTTTAAATGTACTGTGATGGATTCCACCAGAATATTACTGCAATTGCAGTCACATTGCTTTCTGTCCCGCATCTGTTTGCCAGTGCCATCCAGTATCACTCTTCCTGTGAAGAGCAATTCACTTGAAAACTATTACTAAAAGAAGAAAACAAATCTCAAAAAGCACATCTTAAGAAGAATATGCTGCATTTTACTTTGTTTAACATTAGGCTGCATTGGTTCTGAACTTCTTACATTTTATATCCTAAGGGATCAGTTCCCAAATCTCTGATCCGAATGCATACTCAAAACAATTTTAGACATATACTTGGGCATACATAGACAATACTATGTATACCTTCTCTCCCACACAGGGAAAGCTGGGGTTCCTGTCCTAAATGTAAACTCAGATATCACAGGCTGTTAAGAGTGTTAGTCTGAGCCGTGATCCTATACACAAGGGAATTAATTAATAGGTAGATACAGGCCTAGAACTTCCTCACTAGCTTGTTCTGCTGGAGTGGGTTTCCCTGGGCTACCAGCCAAACTCCCATCCAGCCACCCAGCCTCTCCACCACCCCCTCCAGCAGGATTTGGTGAGTTGAAGATAGGAAGAACAGGAGTGAAAGGGCTCTCAGACTGAGGTAAAGACAGGGGTGTCACCTACCAATTATGGTCATGGGCAGAACAAACTCAATCTGAGGAAAATGAATTTATTGATAATTAAAATAACAATTTAATTACTCCTTCAGTTAGTGTGAAGTGAAAGTCAAAGAGCAAAACAGCACCTTCCCTCCTCTCTTTCCCAGAACTTCACCCATTCATTTCTGACCCCTCAGAGAAACAGCAGGGTTGTTTGTCACACTTTTTTTTCCCTCACTCCTCACACTGCTGTGTAGCATTTTGCCATTTTTTTAAATACACTTTTCCTGAGGCAGCATGCCGACACGTGGGCTGGAGCCTGCTGGAATCATCTGTGCCCAGCCCAGGGCAGCCCTGGCCGCCTCACAGAGACCCTGCAGTCCCTGCTGCCAGAACCCAGGCACCTACATCCCTCATAACTGTTCTCTGTCTTCAGATCTTTACCACTTCCTCAGCTCTCTGTTTCTTTAGCTGTACAGTGGAAGAAGCAGGAGAGATCCCAGCGCTTAGGCCAGATGTCATTCATGGCAATTTGTCTCACATACTCACAGGAGTCACTAACAACCTAGGGAATAAAAGTTTAAGAATAACTGGCTATCAGTTTTGGTTGAGTTAATTTTGTGCTGTGAAATATAAGCAAGCGAAATAATGAAATACAGTAAGAATAAAACGCTCTAGGGCAGATGCTTAAAGATGCCAGCAGAAAAAAATCTTGACAGAAAAGCTCTGTTTTCCTCAGCTTTCACAACTATTTTTTCACTCTTTCTTTTTCCTTTTTGCCCAGTGACAAAGATAACACTCCTGCCAAATCTAACCGCTGCCTCTTTAGATTTTAATTTCTATTAGCAGACCACTAATCTCAAAATAATTTACCTATCATATATATATATATATATTTACACATCATATTTCTGTATCAGGAAAGGGTAGTACATAAAAATGTTACAGGACTTTAGGACGCTAACTGTTTTGAGGTTCAAAATCTTGAATAGCAATATTCATGCAACAAACACTAAGAAATTTTATTCTGTATGCATTTCCATTAAAATCTTTAATGTGAATTGAATTTATTTTGAGATCTTTTCAGATAATGGACTTGACAGAAATACATAAAGAAACATAAATCCAGATAGTCTTTATTGCTTTTACCCCAGAACAAACTGTTATATGTCACTAAAGCTGGAAGTTTGACCACAGCCTTCATTTAAGATGGTGTGAAGGACACCCTAAATACATATGTGATATTAGACTGCAGAAGATTAAGGGCCTTCAATCCAGAACATATACACAGCTACCCAAAATGGAAATATTTCTTTCTGATCACGCTTTATGCTTAGGAGTTAAGGGATACAGTCACATTATGGAAAGAGACAGACGTAGATTCCAGGCCCAACGTCCAGGTAGATACAGGCCGTTAAAATAACAATGGGAAAAGCCTTTACTGAAAAATTGTCTGGACTAAGTGAAGTCTGAGCAAAGAAATCATCAGCTGATTTATTTCTGTAGATTCAGGGAAACAGTGTTTAATGTTTTTACATTGTTAGCAAACAAGGAACTTACCTTATTTTTAATTTTCCTATGAACTGTGATTCTGAACTACAGAGAGTCACTCAGGTAAAAGAAAAAGGTGTGTGGGACTAAGTAAATCCTAAAAAAGAATTGACTATTAGAGGATTTTGAAGCCAGATTCTGTTTTTTCTAAATTCATTCTTGCCTATTTTCTAAGTTAGATCATGGTGTTACACAATTGAAATGAAGATGATAAAACTTAGCTCATAGTAATTTTCACAAAAGCTTACCATTTAACAAAATCCTTCCCATTTTGCTTAGATTAAGCTTGCATGTAATACATTTTCTCCTTTGTTAAACAGAAATTTACTTCCTTATCTTCAGTAGGAATATTTTTGTGAATTTTGTGAATTAACATGAGTTCACAGGACAGCATCTGTGCCATGAGAAGCCCATTAGCATGTTACTAGTTTACATAATACGAAGTTATAAGATTAATGACTGGGGCAGTATTCAAAGGAGGCATAAAATGTGGTTATTGTCTCAGGACTATTTCTGCACCAAATTAATTTTCTTTGTTTATAGGACAAAGAAACATTTTAAAATCTTATATTACACTGAAATAGGATAGGAAATACATCTAGGTTTTTTTTGCCAGAGAATTTCCTGAAAGGCAGCAAAAATACCCGTTTCCCTCTTGCCTCTTTAATTATCACATTCAAGATCCAGTTAAATTATTTGCATTGTTGATTATGTGTTTGGTTTTGTTCCCAAGGGAAAATATATCTTTCAGAAATGGTTAAGAAACACTATTGTTTTCAGAAGCCCACATTATTTCTGATTTTGAAGCATATGTGTCACATTTTGATGCATCTTGTCAGGTTTAATCAATCAAGTTAATGCATGTGAGACATGATCCAATTTCACATGATCAGAATCACTTCTTTTGACATACCACCATATGACATTTAAGGTCAAATTAAAAACAATAGCAAACAAACAAAACCTTTTCACTGTATTGAAAGATTTTAAGGAAAAAAAGCCAAACTTTTTAAAGCCAGGTAAGGTATTTGTGTTCAGAAGTGAAACACTTGCATTTTAACTATTTGTGGTATTTTGGTGCCCAGATTAGATGTTCTGGTATTATGAATACCAGGTTAACCAGTAGTTAACACAGAGCTGGCAACTCACTTAAGACTTTAACAAAATTTGTTTTGCATTGATAATTCATCTGTTAAGACTGATAGAGCAACCTGATAGGGAGAATGAGAAAATATTTGCCCTTCTCTTTCTCATGGCTGGGTAGAGAACGTATTAAAGTGTACAGTTCATGCTCTTATTCCAAAAGCATTCTCTGTCCTCACATATATTATTATGGAAAAGGGGTTGCATAAAAGATGGACAACTGAGTTCTTCTTATTTCTACAAAAAGAAAAAACAAAAAAAACCAACCAAAATAAAAATCCCCAACTACTAACAGAACACAGATAAGGGTGGGGTTTTATGTATGAATTTACCCAGCTGACATCTGATTTATGGCGAATACATAAACAAAACCATAACTACAAAACCCCCTCATATGTTTAAAGAGGTAAAGGTAATCTTTCTTGGCTGGGATATAGCAGATTTTGTTTCATATGTATGCAAATTCATTTGAATTCATGTGAACAATTTCCTGTGAATGAACTTACAATCAGTATCCTCCATCTGTAGCTACACTTTCAGGTCTGACATACTATACTAAATTTTTTGTCTTAAGAAGTTCCTGGAATTCTCTGTGTCTCAAATCCTTTTTGAACAAACTTCACTGATGTGCTTTCATATATTGATTAGGTGAAACTAAAGGCAGTGCTAGACTTACTCTACACTGCTGAGAAATCTGGACACATGTTTTACTTGAACTATCCATCACTAAGCTATAGTGATATTTAGATTCTGACGGAAATGTAGCAATTAGGAAATAAGGAATTTTTCATCAGAAGTTAGTGCAGGCATGAAATAAATGCCCCATGCTCTATGATGTCGGAGCTGGTATTCACTGCAGCCTGTGAAAGACCGACACCAGAGCAGATGGATATTCCTGAAGGAACTGCACCCCTTGAGGAACCCATGCCATGGCACAGGAAAAGCATGAGAAGGAAGGAGCAGCAGAAAAAAACCCCTAGTTACCAGCCATAAACCCATATATCCCACCCCTCCTGTGCCGCTTGCAGGCGATATACGGTAAAGGAGTTTGGAGTAAAGTAGTGAATCTAAACCTGGGAAAGGGGGGAGGAGGAAAGCTGTTGTTTTAATGTTTATGTTTCTCACTAACCAAATTAATATTTAAATTTTATTTTAATTAGAAATAAGTAATGTTTATATTGCTCATTATGGTAATTGGTAAATGATATCCCTCTCTTTATGTTTACCCATGACCTTTCCCATCCCATTTTCTTCCCCATCCCACTGAAGAGGGAAAGTAAGTGCACAGCTAGGTGGGTGTTTGGCTGTTTACCAAGGCTAACCCACCAGATAACCATAGGGGTGGGGTTTTTTTAACATATTACATAGGAAACATAGGTAGGGATAAATGGTAACCCTTTCCTTTTCTAGTGGCAGAAGTTTTGTGCATGCAAAATTAAAAAGAGAGGAGGTGAATGGATCATCTCCTGGTAGCTGCACATTTGCAAGGATACTTATTAATCTGAGGAAGAAAAAGCTCAAATTTAAATAATTCTATAAAACCATCCTAAGCTGTAATGGAGATCTACATCTGGAAAGAGTAAAAAACCCACGTCTGAAGAGAGGCACTCTCTACCTTTTGAATTAACATTAACTTCACAACTCTCAACTTATTCATGCTTCTCTGTATAGGCCAGAGCTCATGGCATGATGATTTAGTTATTATATTGCATTGTATTACATTACATTACATTATATCATGTCTATTATATTATATTTACTATATTATAACACATATGTGGTACTTACATTAATGCATATAAAACACGTTGTAGTTTAACCCCAGCTGGTGATTAAGAACCACACAACCACTCCCTCCCCCTTCACCCAGAGGGATGGGGAGGAGAATCAGAAAGGAATGTAAAACTTGAGGGCTGAGATAAGAACAATTTAATAATTGAAATAAAATAAAAATGAAAGAACAATAATAATAGTAGCAATAACAGTTACAATGAAAATAAAGAAGAAGGGGAGAGGAAGGAAATCCAAAGGGAAGGGAGGAAAGAAAACAAGTGATGCACAGTACAGTCAGCCACCACCTACTGACCGATGCTCAGCCAGTTCCTAAGCAATGATCCCCAAGCCCTGGCCAGCCCCCCCAGTTTATATACTTAACATGATACCCCGTGGTACGGAATACCTCTTTGGCTAGTTCAGGTCAGCTGTCCTGGCTGTTTCCCCTCCCAATCTCTTGTGCCTTTCCAGCCTTCTCGCTAGCAAGGGCTGAAAAACTAAGATCCTTGACTTAGTATAAAGATTACCTAGCAACAACTAAAAACATCAGTGTGCTATCAACATTGTTCTCACACCAAAGCCAAAACACAGCACTGCACTAGCTACTAAAAAGGAAATTAACTCTATCCCAGACAAGCCCAGGACAAAACATTAAAATATCTAACAAATATTAAATATTCTAAACATGAACCACATCTCAAATCACATAAAACCTGTTTAAGCATTGGTGACTACATTCAAATACTGGACTTTAAACTTGGTAGGATAATACAACACTTTCTCCACTGAACATTAATAGATACAAACCAAATCTTGCAACAGTCATATTGTCATCATCCCAACAAAGTTACTAGGGATAATTGTATGACCCAGTCCATTCTACTTAATACTATATTACCATTAACTCACAGCTTGTAATAGCACAACGGTAATGAAATTATTAACAATGAATATTCACAATTAAAATAGTAAAACATTTTATTTCAAAATCTGTTGCTAAATTTAAGCATCATATTATTTTTCCTCCCAAATGTTATTTTCCAAAGGCTATCAAGATTTTATTATTGTTTTAGTTACATAATTAAATCCCAGAATGATAATTAAAAGGTAGGTTATGCCACTTCCAGGCTGCTCAAGCACAAAGATTGATGTATTTCCTCCCAAATATACATACATATATATATATATATCACAAGGAGATGTACATCTTTATAGACAGAGAGAAACAGTGAGTGATCCTCATATTTACGAATATAGGGAAATAGTTCTGTATTTTGTACTTTGGGAATAATTAAATCTGCTTCTGTTAAAGGCTTATTGAGATTATAAGGCTTGATTTTTATCTCCTGCTAGCTGAGGCCACTTCTACAACCTGATGACAATGTTTTTACCAATATAGTCTGAAACAAATTGAGGTCAGTGTACATTTTCTCACAGCCTTGCTCTGAGATTTCTTCCATAAACTGCAGAAGGTTTCAATTTACTGAAGCACTGAAGTAGGTAAGATCCAATCAAAGTAAAAGAAGAATCAATAAATGCTAACCTCAGAGGGCTAAATAGTAGTGACATCAGTCAGGGGAGAAAGTTGTTTGCAGACCCAAAATACTATTGTTCTGTACCCAGACGAAAATGAAAATGCAGCTATATGTTTTTATATTACTTGTTTACTGAGATGTATTTAACATGTTTGACAAACAACAAGATGGATTTTCTATCTAGCATAGGAATGCACCTATGTGTTTTGGTAAACATTCAGAAAATACAGGCTACCCATGGAAGCCAGTTGGATGCCTGTCCAAATTCTGATCATCTCTATAATATATTTCCTGTTGCTTTACCTCCTAACATTTAATGGTTGATGTAAATGAATCATACATTTTTAATCACTAAGATAAATAAAACATCCATAAAATATTCACAAAATAAGCTATGTATTGAATTGGGTACACAAGTTTAGTAAAAATTAATTTTACATTAAAGAACTAAATTGTCTCTGCTATCATCTTTTTTTTTCTTTGTAAACAAAATAACTGTGCAATTGTGTATAAATGTTTGGAAAAAATAGATTATTTTTTGTCAGCATTGTTATACAGAATACATGATTTAGAAGGAATAAGTGTCATTTGTAGTTATAGAATAGCTGTGTATTTATATATACTTTTAAGCTTTTAAAAGAAACGTGATTTTACTCTTTAGCTGAGCATCAATTAAACTGCATTATGCTCAGTGCAGCTCTGTTGTGCCAGCATACATACAAATTCTTTGCTCAGTCCTCAGGAATTTTTACAAATCAGCATTAACCATGATTTTCCTTTTCAATCTCCATGAATTATAAAAATACTTCTTTTTTTTTTTAATCAAAGTTAAAAAACAGTTTCATATGCTCAATTTTCTTAATTTTTAAAGAATAAACAAAATCTAATTTGACTGAATTATTTTCACTAAAAATAAAAAAACAAAGCAAAAAAATTTTGAGGATATAGCTGTCCTCTGAGATGATTTTTCAGTGTTTATGGTTTTGTACCTTTTTTAAAAAATAATGTCCTAGTTCTGTATAAGGAAATTGTGTGGCTTGCTATATTTATTCAATTTTATTTTTACTTAAAATTTGAGTCTAATTAAATAAACAAAACAATATTAAAAAAACCCACAAAACAGTAGCACTGAGGTCATAAGAGACCAGGATATCACTTCAATCACAATAACTGATAAACTGCATGGGTTTTTTTCCCCAAGATTATTCTGTTCCATTTAAAGAGTTAATCTGGCAAAAAAGCTGCCTGAAATGACTAAACCAGTCCTGCCTAAAATGCCTTTTACTATGCTTGCTCAGAAAAATCATGGAACAAAGACATTCCTGTCAGGCACTATGTGAATATCCTGACTTTCTTTGGAGCCTGTTTTTGGGGTGTGGATTAGAGGAATGAAGGCCAACAAAGACCACTTTTCCTTTGCAAATCTAACATCTGGTCATGACGGATAAGACCAATGGTTCATCAAGCTGAATGCACCGTTTTTATAATTGGTCAGCAGTAGTTGTTTTCAGAAGAACATAAAATCAGGGCAAGCGTATAGTGAGATTTCCCTTTATTCTCTCATATCTGAAATGTATTGTTCCAATTAACCTGGTTAAGAAATGCAAAATCTATCAAATGGAAATCTGTGCTTTGATGTAGAAGTATGAACAAATCTGCTGAGAAAATAGCAATGAGCATGTGTATGAGTAAACACAAGTTAAATCTTCTCATGAAATAAAGAAATATCTGCCCTCCCCACCGTAAGCACTAAAAAACATGGTTTTGGGGAACATCCATTAGAATATTATCACATTGATGATATTGGAGTATTAGTCCATCAAGATTTGCAACAGAAGTGAAATAGCTACTGTACATTTGCTTCCTTTTTCTTTTTGATATCTAGCTCACCATGAACATAATGTTCCTAAATGATTTATGCATTTATATATTATCATAAGTAAGACATTTTCCCTAACAAATTCAGCATATTCTATAGCTCAGGACATGTGAAACACTCTTGTCCCTATTTATTATTGTTCTTCATAAAATCATATAAATAGGAGACCGGATGTTATTGTAAAAGGTCACTCAGTGCATCTTTGCTAAAGAACGGTGAAACATAACTTGACTATAGATATAACCGGAGATAAATATCTATTCAGTTCTTTAAAAATATTCTATAATCTCTGTTTAAGTGTTTACGCAATTCATTGCCTTTATTGTATTTTTTTCTCAATACTTAATATAAACTTTTTCTTTTACCAACAGAATAAGGACACCTGGTTATTATCCTTTTCATAGTAGTCTCTTTAATTTGCTAAATAAAAGAAAATCATTGTCTTTGACCTTTCTTTCTTAGCTATGTTTTCAAATTTTTATGCCATTCTTGCTTGCTGTCTCCTATTTTGACTGTAACTTTCTTTCAAAGTAGGTCCAGATGTTACTGAAACATAGGAAAGAAAAATTATAACCTGTATATAAAGCACATGGCTTCCTAAATGACACTTTCCTTTTTCTTGAAGAGAATCAGTTCTTCCACAGCATCAATGGTTAATTTATGGACCACTGTGGGCCTCCATCTTTTGAGCAGTAATGTTGTTTAACTGTTTATTCTGTGCATTTTGTTAATTTTACATAACTAACTAATACTGTACTACTGTTAAGCGCTGTTTTTCATGCTGCTTTCAAATCACCTTTATTTTGTCAGCTTTAAAATCCAATCATCTAATGTGTTTGCAATGCCTCTAATTGATTTAATCAGATTTGTTGATGTTGTCAACAATTTTTGGAATACGCTCTGTATTCTACCAGCTAACTCAATAAGCATATTGAGCAAAACTGAGTCTAGACCAGAAATCTTACACACTAACCAATCAAAAAATTGACATCTATTCATTCAGTGTGATTTTCAATCAGTTGTGTATCTGTCTCTGAGGATTTAACCTAGCTGTATTTCTCTGCTTTGATTTTAAGAATACCATCTTAGACACTATCAAAGCTTTTTTAAAAGCAATGCATAATTATTTCCATTGTTTCAATATTATCTGCTAGACTAGTTATCCTATCAAAGAATATCTGATATTTATGTCCTAATTTGTTAATGAAACCCAAGCCTTTTATAATTGCATACTGAAAATGAATTATTGATATAAAAGACACTGCAGGTAAAGACTTATGTATTCTCAGTAATAATTCTTGGTTCATACAATCTGCCTTTGTCTTGTCAGTGTCAGTTAAATATTGATAACTTCGAGCAGCAGAATGCAGACTGAAGTTTTCAAGCACAGACCAGGCAGCTAGCTCAGTGAAACACTTTTATATGCTAAAATTCTAGGGTTTTGTTTGGTTTTGTATTGGGTTTTGTATACATATATATATACACACACACATATATACATAAAAAATATATTTATATTTAAGCTGTTCTGGGTTGCTATAGTCCTATTGTAGGAATCCACAGAGAGTGTCATCAGTGTTTGTTCTATGCATCTAAATTGTGCTAGCCAAGTCCGACACATTTAGGCAGTTCTGTATACAAAAATGTCCTCTGGACTGACAATAAGTTTATCAAGTTACTGTAAGGAAAGGATCAAATAAAAATTTATATTGTAGTATTTTTTCTCACCCAGCTCACATATTTTACTACATGCACAAAGTGGAAAACATTTAAAAGTCAAAACATGGATTGTATTCAGCTACACACAAGCAAACAGGCACTGTATGCCTGCATCTTCTCTCTTTCTCTCTGAAATAATGTATTTTCTTACATAAAAAATTTAAATTAATTATTGTTATGAAACATTTGCTAAAAATCACTCTGATTTGTGCTGCAAATCTATTGGAGAGTGAAAGCAGCCTTGATCCCATAATGAGAATTAATAAGGTTCACTCATAATCATAATAACAATTTTTTTACTACTCACAAAATGAGTATGAAAATTGTGTTTTCTTTCCCATAGCCATTTTAGCTGCTAACCTATTCAGTGGGGTACAATCAGCACTGACTGCATTTGTTACTTAATTTGACCTGTACAGTTTAATTCACCAAGGTTAGGAGGGACACTCACATTACCTGCTTATATAATACAGCATTAAACATACAACAGAAGTACTACATCCCATTCTACAAGCATAAAGGCTTGTGGAAACTCAGGGTCCTATTATTTCAATGTAAGTCATATTTGGTACAAAAGACCATTTTAAAGAGTTGATAAATATCAAGAGGATCCAAATCACTACTACATATATAAAAGATATGATATATTCCCAAATCAGAAATGGTGTTTGTTGTTGTATACTAACGTTATTTCCTGTTTATAGAGATAAAAACTATGATGTCTTCAATGTGCAAAAAGTCTAAATAAAATTTTAGTCTGAAATAAAAAACCTGTACATGTATCAGGTATACAAACTGTATTGACTACCAGGTTTGGTTTGGTTTGGTTTGGTTTGGTTTTTTCTGTTGTTCTGTTTTGTTGTAGATTTTCTTAACAGTAGTTAGCTTGCTTAAATATAAAACTTCTAAGAACAAAATATGTTCAGAAGTTGGAAACATCATCTGAAAATAAAGCAGATAATGTTCAGCCAAATCTTACTCTTTTTCAAAGCGAGGGACAGGGAGATAAGGTTTTGCAAGCATATGTATGCTTCTGCGGTCATAAAGCCATTAGTGTTTTCCATGGTCTTTGCTGCAATTGTACTTCAGATTGTGCAGCAAGCATGGCATGACAAGGGTACCTGAGGGTATAATCACTGTTATTTATAGGGTTTATGTTCAGTAAGAAGTTCTACATTTGAGATGCAAAACTAGCAAATGATAAAAGGCTTTGTGGAATGTAAACAAACATAAAGCTAGTCAAAGGGCATTGTTGGGAAGATTGGGTATGTCTGCTCAGGATTACTTAGTACAGCTTACTTTTTATCACTGTGCAATTCATCAAGGGTAAGTAATTTCCTTTTTTTTTCTTTTTTCTTTTTTCCTTTTTTATTTTTTCTTCTGTACAATAGATCCCTAAATGCAAAGTCATAAAAAAAGATGATGCATTGTAGTTGTGATATCAGCTAGGCTGTTTACAGTTCTATTAAAACCTTTTTTTCGGAAGTTTATAATAAAAATTCACCCCAGGGTTAAACCTTGAAGCTGTGGCACCTTATTTCAGTATAATTAAAATCAATCAGTTAATTTATGCTTGATTAATGCAATAAATCTGTTCTGCAACATCTCAAATAGTGGCAAATTAAATGTCTGTTACATCAGAATAAAGTAAGTTGTAAAGCATAAAAACAGTACTTGTGAGGGTTGTGGATGCATACACTTAGGTCATCTTCCTACAGAACTACAGTTTTGAACATAACTCTTGCTCTAGATTTGGGTCAAAACTGCATCCACTATATCTATCTATGGGTAAGAAAAAGCTTAGGGAAAAAATAATCTGAATATAATGCCAATACTATCATATTCTCTTATATTGCTGGCTTCATGTTCAGCTGTGTGCTGACCTTGACAGGCTAGGGGTTGCCTCCTGAAATCCTTCTGCTCCAAGACATGAACTTCTTATAACTAAAAAGTCCAGAGAGCACTTGAAAATGTGCCTTTTTTCCAAGTAATTCTCTTAGTGATTTAACTTCACTCCTGGCTGATAAACAAATTCAGTTTATCTACCAAAAACCTCTTCTGCCTGAGATGAGTAGCCCTCACCTCCTCCAAGAGGAAAAGCAGAGATTTATTGTTCCTTTTATTATTCAAGATCCATTCAAAGACTGTCCCAGACAATCATCGTATCACATTCTTTGAAATTAGCTGTTGAAAAACTATTCTACAGGTAGTTGTATTTTGCCTATTTCATGTAGGCAATGCACCCATTCATCATTACAGTGCCTCATTTTTAGAACATCAGGCTGGCCACACTGCACCAGATCAGAATTTTTTCTCCTAAAATGGCCATAAACAGATACCTAGGGGATGGTAAGAACAGAGCAAGCATATATGACAATTCTCCCTAATACTTTCCTGGTGTCTTGCTAATGAAACCCAGCAGGCACCTGGCTTCCATTGTTGCAGGAGCACATTGTGGGCTTGTGTTCACCTTGTTCTCAAACCCAAGATTTGTCTCTTTTCTGTAAACCTACCTTCTAGCAAGTCAGCTCCGAGGCTGGGGTTATTTCATTCAATGTACAGGGCAACTGATAGTGAAGATATTTTTGTTCACCCATACCTCTAATCTGTTGAAAGCCTTTTCAATTGCAGTCAGTCCTTCAGCATATGAGCCATTCTTCTGTCCAGAGACATGCTGAAAGTGCATTCTCCCTCATCATGCAGACCATTAATGAGGATCCTGAACAGTATTGACCTCAGTATCAAACCTGTGGAATAACTCAGGCTGACATATAATATCTGGCTAACAGCTGGGTTTTGAACTGCTGACAACTCCTCTTCAGCATAGCAATTTAGTCAATTTTTCACCCAGCTTGTCATTCCATGTATCCAGACTATGTCTTTCCAAAACAGCTACAAGAATACATACTATGGGACACCACATAAAAAATGTTGGTAAAATTAGGACAGCCACTTGCCTCCCCTTGCCCACCAAGCTGGTCTTCTCATTATAGAAGGAAATCAGTTTGGTCAGGCATGATCTGGCCTTGGTAAATGGCTATTCTGTGTCTTTCTCTTCTCCTACATGTGCCTAGATATGGCTTCCAAAAAGTATTACGCTAATCTTCAATGGAAATAGGTTAGGAACACCAGTCTGCAGCTCAATTAATCCTTCTTTCTTGCCCATCTGGAATATGAGTGTGACATCTGTATTTTTCGAGCCACCAGGAACCTTCCCTGACCGTCTCAGCCATCCAAAGATGGTGGAGGGTGGTTTTGCAACATTGTCAACCAGATCTCTACTTTTGGATGCTCTCATTCTTTCATGACTAACATAAGCATTAATTCTCAGGAACTAACCCAATGTTATAATTTACTAAGGAAATTCTCGAAGTCAGAACATAACTAAATTTTAGATACAGAACTGTTCTTTTGTTTATTTGTTTTCCTTCTGGAAAGAGAGTTATATCTCTCTGGCACCTGAAAATTAGAATCTGGATTCATAAAAGATTGCCAATGCTGCTATTCACATCTAAAATCATGTTCTGAAACATCAGTTTAAGAAAATAAGAACAGGAGGAAGACTGGCAATCAGGACAGTTTTAAACTAAGACCTAAATCAAATAAACACTTTACTAAATCTCTTTATTAACAACATAGTGCCAATGGTTAGTTCTTACATGTTATTGCTCCTTATCACCACATATATAAGGTTGTTCAGCTTTAATAACTATAGCTTAAATTCATTGTGAGTATATAATACTAGGGAGCTGATATATAGTTATTACTGATGGCTGTGTGGTCCTTAGTGGCTCTGTGTCACCAAGATCAGAGTGATCAGACCTAAGAATGCTTCAGGAGAAAAAAAGTTCAACTGAAATGATACCATCTTCTTTCTCTGCTGATCTTCACTTATACCTAGGTTTTTAATGTTCCCCTCCCAAAACTGGTGTATCTCATTGCTGCTGCTGCAAATTATTTTTGTTGTTGCCAGTCATGCCTTTTATATATTCAGGAGGATGCTCTGCCTGTTTGATGTCCTGTTTCTCTTGGTTTTTGCTCTCCTATCACTTGGATGCTTTCTGTTGCAAGAACTCTAGTCTTTCTTTACCTCTTCAATTGTCACACTGCTCAAACTTTTATGTAAGATCCTTTATGTCTGGCTATGCCATCACATTATTACAAAATATTAGTATACTATTCCAAGTTACACTATTTCAGTATTTGGGTTTAAGTGAGGCTAATGTATCCTCACTATTGCACTTATAGTTTATAATTGTCACAGGACCTTCTTTAGCTACAGATAAAAGATAGAAAAGTATTTGCCAATATCTAACAGTTACACTGAATTTTCTTTCCCACTATGTTTCCAAGTGAAAAAAATAATAAAAAAAAATCTGTGCAACAATTTTTGTCAAGGATTTTCTCTACATGCTTGATGATCACTTTGCAACTTGATAAAGTAAATGTAATACATTTTACTTTTATATAGGGTCTTCAGTTGGATGATTATTTTTTTCCAATGAGTAGGAAATGTTTAAGCTTATGAACAACTTGTGCTAAAAAAATGAAAGTATGATCTTTGATGTGCTGGTAAGAAAAGTAAGGCCTAGGAATTTAAAAAATGAGACCTATGTCACTCAGTAGATTAATTGCAAATTTAGTTAGGAACTGGCTCTTAACTTGCAGTGCTCAGCTGTTACAATATGATTATTACCACCACCTCAAAAAACAATTATACTGTGATGTAATAGCTTGCAAAACTTCCCAATCTTTCATCTAAAAAGTTTGCAATCTATTCCGTTCTGTTTAAATAATACTTTCCTCTTCTATCGTCTTTATTTTCATTCTTTTCCATGTATTTCAGCATTCTGTCAATGTTAACTTAATATGCAGATAGAATAATTAATGGGTTTATGCTTAGTTATTTCAACAATGTATATAGTAAAAATCAACATACGGTTTAGTTTACAGTGTGTGCATGTACTAATGCAGTCTTTCTCACCCTATGGTATTTTACCTTATTTTCATACATTTAAATGTCACTTGGTAATTTCTACATATACAGTCTTAGCAAGGCAATACCGTATATTTCTTAACAGCTGCATGCTCAGAAAGAAATTATTATTTAAAATATTCATCATTTGTCTTCATTGTTTAGATTCATTTCCTAGTTAGATGTCTTATAGTTACATAAACTTAAAGTAATATCAGATATGCCGTCTTTAGATCCAGTGTTGAGGGGCAATTCTGGCAAGCAGGACCACAAATTCATTCAGACATAACCAGCAAAATATTTTTTATTTGCATTTTGAAGTACAGTCACATCGTAGACCTAGTGCTGTTTGGTCATCTGGGCATAGTTGAAATCTGCCTACTACAGTTAGCTGTCCTGAATTATATTATGAGTCTCAAGGGAATGTCAAAGCGTTACTATGGTTTGCTTTGGAAAAACAACCAACCAGAGATTTTTCTCAGCTAGTTTTTAGACTATCCTGGTTATACTCAAGTTAAGATTTTGTTATTATATATTTAATTAAAAGAGATTACTTTGAATTTACTTAAAAATATTTTGGCCTCTCACTCTCTTAATTGGCATTATCAGGGTTTAGATGGGTTGGCAATTGTTTTCATTATCCCTAGGAGAATAATTCATATGCAATCAGACTGGAATGTTATTTTTATAGAAATTTCTTTATGAATAAACATGGTGGAAGTTTAGACCAATAAATGCCTATTTCTAGGCTGACTTCTTGACATTGCTGTATGCTGTTAGTGGTGGTTATGAGCTTATTCTGTATTACATTTCTAATTTTGCCTCCACACAGAGGACAAAACAAGAAACCATCTACTATGCCATCCACAATTTAGGTCCATAACGAGAAAAGAACATAACAACCACAAAAAAAGAAGCAATAAGTGATGCTTTCCCCTCCCTCATACAAAAGTCACAGTCTGTGGTCAGCTACCTGGGCATATTAATATTCTGCAGCTGGTTTCTCTCTCTGAGTGAAACGTCTGTCAAGTGAGCAGGGGGACAGTTAGTTATGGGCTTTTAACCAGCTGGATGTTGATTTCATTTGAATGTCCTTAGAGAATGATAAAAACAGTCCTTGCTGCTCTGTACTATGTCTATTCAGTTTAGATTGATTTGCATTTTCTCATATTTCCATAATTTTGTCTTTTCTATGATAGAGATGCCACCTTTTTTGTGACAAAGGTGGGGTTTTTTTCTCAATAATAGATGTGAAATCCCCAAAGTCATCCGCTTAAGTGAGTATTAAACCTAATTAGCCATCAAGCAGGAAAAAAAAGTGTTTAATTAGATGACTCCATAAACATTCTACTTCATGAATCTCGCACAGAAAATATGCCATGAATATGTGTAAACTATGGATTAGATAGTAAGAGATGGTGGGACACTGTATTTTCATCCCTAGGACTTCCTTTAAAAGGACTTATAGTCAATCTATATATCCTACAGGGATGGGATTCACATGTAAGTTAAGGCACCTAAGATGTGTCAATTAAAATTCTGCATAGGTGTCTATGTGTGACTGGATGTCTGGGCTTCCATTGTTGTGAATGGTGATCTAGTCAAACTAGAGTGCAGAATGTTATTCAGATTGTCCTAGACATCTACACCTGACTTGCTTTCTGTGTATTCCCTTGATTGCATTGATGAAATATTTGTAACACCTATAGAGAGCTGACTGTTACTACACAGGAAACTGCCTTCTTGCACAGAAACTGGACCCAGGCAAGACAATAAGCTATCTGAAATAATACTACATACCTCTGTAATGAACTGAAATAAGCTTCAGATCTCTACTAGCTAAAACACAGTCATACATAAATACTTATATCTAAGTGTAAAAAGTGCCTCAAACTTTGAGGTAACTGAGCATGGCAGTTCATTTCTATGATTTTATATATTTGGTGCAGAAAAAACAACAGTGTTTCCATAGACCTGATCATCTTGCACAATACAAATGGACGTTAACAGAATTCAATTGAGTTACAGTCAGTTAGCAGTTTTTAAACATATTGATATGAGCTTCCATTTAAATGTGTTATGTAATCAAAACAAAGAACAATAAGGCCAATGTTACCCTAGCTGCAGCTACTATGGGGCTCAAAAAAAAAAAAAAAAAAAAAAAAAAGGTAGAATGATCTAAAGAAAATATGCTACTGATGCAAAATTATTTCTTACTGAAGTATACTATATTTACAATGAACCTTGTCTTCTGCCCTTAGCAGAAGAAAGTTTGCTGGAAGAAAATCTTATTAGTTAAAACCAGTGTGATACCTAAGAAAGTGAGTAAAACTGCTCCTAAACACCTTTAACAGCATACTACAGAGCTATTGAAGCTGTAGGATTTGTCTGAATTATTATTTACCTTAGATCAGAAGTGAAATTTTGAAGCAAACTTCCAATTTTTGAATTTTGCCTGCATCATGCTTTGATTTGTGTTGTGAAATGGTCTCTGGGTACATTCAATTTGGTATTTACTTCAGGTGAAATTAAACTAGATGACTGCCTAGGAGCTCAATTAGTACTCTTCAGCCTCAAATACTCATTCTGTCAATGGGACCAGACAGGAGCTCCTTCACACTAAAAAAAAGAACCAGATCCATTTTCCAAGTGTATTTGCATCATAAACATTAAGGCATGTCTTACTGGCCTCTTATATGACAAATATACATGTACCTTTTTTCCCACGTCAAATTAAGAAACCAGTTTCTATAAACTGTTGGTTTTGATGGGCTTCTGGTTGAATGAAATAGTGATGCTGAGAATAAGTTTCCTAAACACAAAGATAGAAGAAAAGCAGAATTTAGTGTTAGCTGTATACAAGCAGACTTATTTAGAAATGTGTTTTTCTGATATGACAAAATATTCAAGAGTCAGTTCTGACATCTGAGTTATCAGTAAAATACTGACATGAATATGTAACTTTCAGACTTATATTTAAAAGTAAGTATTATAATTTTCAGAATGTTTTGTTCGTGCCTTTCATTGATGTAGAGAATTATTTCTCTGTCTTTTCAGATTTACTGATTTTCTTTCACACCAGAATGCATCTTATCTTATTGACATCGATAGTATTTTTCACAGTATATAACTACCTTGTTTTTATGTTGGTTCTATTCCCAGGAAAATATTCAGCATCACAAGTTGCTTTATCAGCCATGCATATAATGAAACACAATAACTGCTCTATCCCAATAGGATTTTAATTGTTTTCATTAAATCAATTGGATCAGTAAGAAAACATTCATTTTTACAGCATTTCTGTTTTTATGACCAATATATCTGGAGGAATATTTGCCACTAGTTAATGTATATATCCTATTAACTTTGTTTCTTTTTTGTAAAACAGATGTGTCCAGATGAAATTACACCTCAGATCCATTATTAACAGGCATTCAAACACAGGATGAAGAACCACTCTCTGATCTAAAGATGGCTATGTCAGATAAGGAGTACCTAAAACACAGTATCAATGTTTAATGTATCCAGCAGACCTAAAATTATTTTCAAAAAGAAAGTTACTTGTAAGTAGATGTAAATCTTAATTTATGTTTGTTATATAGAAATTCTGATAGACAGATTGAACTTTCATTGCTTGGTAGAAAATAATTTGGAATAGAAAAAGAAAGTGTGTCAGTACCAACACTAACTGAAATACATGGACTGAAAAGAAACCCAGAAGTATATATTGACATGGAAAAAAACCCAAACAGGTTGTCTTTCAAATTCCTAAGTACAATTGTCTTTTGAATAAACTATTTGACAGTATTTTATAAATTGCTAAAATGCTGGGTAACATACATTATCAACAGTATGATCTACTGCTAAAATTCCTATGTTGTTATTTCTTGAATTCATGCAAGAGGCGTGAATATGATAAATACTTGTTGATTAACAGCCTAGTTATCAAAGGAAGAAAAAAAAAAGATTGCTTGAATTGCTGGAGGGTAAGGGTCTTTTGCTCTGTAGTATATCATACGTATCAGTCTCTGAGGCATAAGGGCTAATTTCTGATGTTCCTTAGCTCTGTGGGATTGGTACTTCCAGGTTAGGCCTTTAACTTGCGTTCTCTTGTTTCTCCAGTGTAACGACATCACTAAAGATGTAATAATGCCACTGAGTTTAGAGAAGAATTTTGTTCTCTTGGTAAATATTCTTAGTTACTTGACTGGAAAGTCATTTATTTCTGAAACCTCCCACAGAGGTAACATACTAGTCTTAATGGGCCAGCATTCAGATCTGCTACACTGCATTATAAAGCTAAGACCTGGGACACAGCTGATATGCTTCTGATGGGCAAGAATTAAAGGGTGAACCCCTTCAGAGCCTACTAAAGCTATTTTTTGATCAGTATGAGGAATTGCTGCTTGAATAATGTAAAACTATTTCTTCTGCCCTGCTGCTCAGAGGCTAAGCAGAATGTCTTCAGCAGTGCTTCATGGAGGCCAGGGGCCACCACAACCCATCACCTGTCCCTGGGGGAGGTCGACATGGCTCTTCTGTAATGCCCAGCCTGCACCTGCTCAAGCTAAAAGCTGTGAGCGAATTTTTGCTCTGTCAACCCATCCCAGTTCTTTGGGGTGAGCTGTGTTTGCAGCACACAGCCTCACACAACAGCACAAAACTGCTAAATCGCTCCAGATGTTACCTCTACAACACTCAACACCTTTGTCAGCCGTGCCTAGAAATCCAAATTAACCATGCAGAGCACGTTACAGGTCAGGAAACGTTTAATTTCCACCTTTTATTTATCATGCTGGAATACATGTGGGAGCTAGAGAAGCAATCACTAGAATTTAATAATAGAAGCCAGATTAGCCGTTGTTCCCGCTTTCAGGAGATAGGACACAGAGAGGACAGATCAGAAATATATTCTCCTTCACAGCCTCAAGTAGTTGTGGTGTTTATTTAAGGCCCTATATAAAGATAAACAAATATGTAACAGCTACACATGCATAACAACATGAAAAAAATAGCAGCTTGTAGGAAAAAGCTGGAGGTTAAACTGTCATGGACTGACTTAGAGAAAAAAGCTCATCTTTTCTATTGTCCCAAGTTTCTCTTTAATAAAGCAGTGCAGAGGCTGTCAGGAAATCAGTTTTGAGTCCCTGATTCTTAGGGCAGAACAAATCCCCTGTGTGTGTTACCTCAGATGAGCTCCCTGTCTTTCCTAAAGGGTCAGACACGAAACAGTGTTAACCAGAGTATAGCACCCTTCAACTATGCTTTTTTCTGCTCATTTTTGCACACCACATCACTATGGGTGTGGCTGCAGCCAGTTATCCTACCCTGAGAAATTATATTTTTTCTAATACCTTTAGCCCATGTAATTCTAAAACACAAAAGCATATGTGATATATTAAGTGCATGTGTTGAATTAATTCAAAATGTCTATTTTCTATGTGATATCAATCAATAATAAAAATCTGCTGTAGAACAGAACAATATTTTCACTCATATCTTCTTGTAATACTTCATCTAGACATTCAGAAGATAGCGGTATTCACAACTGGCAGTGAAACTTTTCAAGCTTTTAAAGTTCTGAACTTCAGTGCATAACACGGGACTGCATAAGGATTTCTAAAATACCAAAAGATTCTATGATACTGATATAAAAATCAACAGCTAGATCAACAAAGGTGGAATATAATAGCTTGAGTCTTACTCAGTATCTTCTTTTATATAAATGGCTGCCAAATTAATGCAGGAAAGTCTGAAAATACATACATGCTGGGGGTTTGATGAGAAGCAAACAAGTAGCTAAAAAAACCCTCAATTATTTGAGAGTAAGAATTTTACTTAATTGGTAGCAATTAAGGTGGGAAAGGGGGAACTTGGAAGTGGTACAGTGCATTAGTGTACTTAGCCTTCCATTCCACTATTACTCTTTCAAACCTGCTAAGGTCACAGATAAAAGTGTTTCCCAGTAGATACTTACAACAATCCCCATAGTAAGACAATTAAGATTGTCCGCTCAGATTTGGGCTGCATAATAACTCATAATTCTGATTGCCAGGTTAGTGTGGGAATGTTTGCAAAGCTTTTTGTCCATTCAACAGCAGGGCTATTAACTTTTCTTTTCAATCATCAGTAGATTATTTTTTTTAATATTGGAATAAATAAACATGAAATGCTATGCATTAGTTTTCTTATGAGTTATGTGAGACATCTTTGAGAGATTGCATATTTTTTTTAGTCTTAGTAGGAGTTTTGGAGTAAGGTAGTGTTTTTATTGCATGAAACTAAAGGTGTGAGTTGAATATCCTGGGGCATGGTATGAGAAAATGTAGAAGTGTTTTGAAGGTTAGAAGTCCTCGGGGATAGTGCTGGAAGACAGTGTGAAAAGGAGGAAACTGAATCTGGTGCAGTTTCATCTATACTTCTTTTTTGGGAGTAGCCTCAGGGGTAAATTATACTAGAACAATACCCAGAAATTGTCCTACCAAGAGCTAAATGGGTGGTCCAAAACAGAATCAGGAAGTTAATAAACTGATAGTGCACAACTCAGTTTCTGAAGAATGCTTCTTGAGTTCACTTGCTGGCTATTTCTAATTAAATAATTTGATCTCACAAAGGGAAAAGTAGAAAGTATTATCTGAAGTGTAAAAGGCAGAGAAAAAAGGATATCAGATGGTCTGAATGACCACCAAAGATTCATCAGTGTGAGGAAGACCAGGCTATGTGAGTATAGAAGAAAGGGAAGCAAAGTGAAAACTAGACTGGAGTTGAAAGATTTAATTGTAGCTCAAAGCGTGACAGTGAATAAAGAATAGCAGATCTGATTTAAACAAGGAAACAGGTTCACATGAAAGAATTAGTTGAAACAGCAGAGAGAATGACAGAAGTTTCAGTGGGTTAGGGACTAAGGAGTCTGAGATAGGTTGCTGTCTGGAGCAGGAGAAAGGAATCTACCTAAAGCGAGAGACATTGGCTTTGGCTGGCAAAATGCTTCTTGAAAACAAATTACCATTAACATCAGAATATCCATTTGGTGGCATAAGAAGTACATCTCCTGTGCTCCAGCCTTTATAACTGTCACCTTCAGTCAAACCTGAGGTGACTGCCTCACCTCAGTCCCCTGCATGACTAAACATTGATTTTGTTTTTGTCCCTGTACCTCCACCTTCCTCCCTTTCTTTCTTTCATGCTATCTCTCAGAAAAATAGTATCTAGTGTGAAAAACTGATAATTATTTTGCTGCAATTTAAATGGCACAGTAAGTTAGATATGTTACTGCTTTTTCCTAATTAAAGTTTTAAATTGTGGTGATTTTTCTGTACTTTATGAACATTGGAATGTGATAATGATCAGTCTTTCGAATTAGGAAATTAAAGGGGATTTCACTTTGAAGTTAATAAAGATATTAATGCTTGAGATAATGATCCTACACTTACACGAGTATATCATATATGTTTGGAAAATCAGCTGTAATACAATTGAAAATAATTTTGCAAGCAGGTTTTTTTATATGTTTTGCACCTGAGCATGAGATCAAAATGTATACAAGGAAGGTACTTCATATTTCTGAGTGATAGTTTGATTTTCAGATTGAAGAAAAAAGATAATCTTAAAAAATATAAGAGAATGTCTTTATAATTTTCAAAACCTCAAAGAGAGATTTTTTATTATCTATTTAAAAAGTGTAAGAAATGCACTATAAAAGATATTAAAGATAAAAAATAATGCTTTGTTGTCTTTTTATCAAATCATCCAATTATGAATGCCTTAGTTTTGATTATTGTAGAGAAAAATTGATGCATTTTTATTGTTTTACCTCATGTGTAAGCTTCAAGCAGTTTACAGTCTTTCTGTAATTAAAAATATCAACAAAGATCAACGATTTTATAGTCTTTTACTCTTGTAAAAAAATGTGCTATATAGCATGAACCATAATTAGTCCTGTAAAAAGAGCTAGACATGATAGAAAACTAAGCACAATCTGGATTCAGTTAAAGATAATGAATGGAAACCAGTATGATGGTGTTGATAGGTTAATTTCTGGTAACAAATAGACAAAATTTCTTTATATTCCAGATCATTCTTTAAACATTCAACAATACTGGCCATAGGACACCCTGTATTCAATTGACAGAGGAAGTGAAGGTCCAGGTCAGTCTGGATAAATGATGCTAATATTCATGATAGTATGATGAATAATAGAAAGGCAAAAAGATAAGTTACTCTACTAGGCCCACTAGGCCTACTTTATAGGCCCACCTATAAAGCTTCAAGATGTTCAAATATCTGATGCTGTTTTCAATATTTTGTGAATGTCCTTAGGTTAAATGGTGCAATAACAGCTGAAGCACCAGCAGTAGACACATATCCCAGAATTACAGAATGGTCAAGTTGGAAAGGACATCTGAAGATCTTATAGTCCAACCTACCTGCTAAAGCAAGTTCTCCTTGAGCAGGTTGCACAGGATTGTGTCCAGGGGGACACTGAATGTCTCCAGAGGAGACTCCAGAACCTTTCTGGGCAGCCTGTTCCACTGTTCTGTCACCCTGAAAGAAATTCTTCCTCATATTCAGATGGAACCTGCTATGTTTCAGTTTGTGCCCATTGCCCCTCATACTGTTGCTGGGAAGTAATCAAAAGAGCTTGGTGCCATCCTCTTGACACTTGTCCTTGAGATATTTGTAGCCACTGGTAAGATCCCCTCTCATCATCTCTTCTTGAAGCTAAACAGGCCCAGCTTTCAGCCTCTCCTCATAAGGGAGATGGTCCAGGCCCCTCATCATCTTTGTAGCCCTCTACTGCACCCTCTCCGGTAGTATCTTGATCTGGGGAGCCCAGAACTGGACACAGCGCTCCAGATGCAGCTTCACCATGGCATAGTAGAGAGGAAGATCAACCCCAGCCTGTACTGGTGCATGGGGTTATTCCTCTCTTGGTGCAGGACCTTACACTTGCTGTTGTTGAACTTCATTAGGTTCCTCTATGCCCAACTCTCTAGCCTTTACAGGTGTATCAACCACTTCTCCCAGTTTTGTATCATCAGCAAACTTCCTGAGTGTATACTCTGTCCCTTCATCCAGGTTACTGATGAATAAGTTGAACAAGACTGGACCCAGCACTCACCCCTGGGGAGCACTTCTGGCTACAGGCCTCCAGCCAGACTCTGCATCACTGATCACAATCTGAGCTCTGCCATTCAGCAGTTCTCAATCCACCTCACTGTCCACTCATCTAACCCACACTTCACAAGCTTACCGATGAGGATGTTATGAGAGACAGTGACAAAAGCCTTGCTGAAGTCAAGGTAGACAGACAATATGCACTGCTCTCTCCTCATCTACCCAGCCACATGGAAGGCTGTCAGGTTGGTCAGGCATGATTTCCCCTTGATGAATACGTGTTGGCTATTCCTGATGACTTTCCTTCCTTTCACATACTTTAAGCTGACCTCCAGGATGAGCCGTTCCAGGGCTGGGGAATCCAGTTTCCTGGGTCCACCTTCCTGCCCTTTTTGAAGACTGGAGTGACACTGGCTTTCTGCCGGTCCTCAAGCAGCTCTCCTGTCCTCCATGACCTTTCAAAGAAGATGGAGAGTGGCTTAGCAATAACATCTGCCAGTTCCCTCATCAGTTAGAGGTGCCTCTCATCAGGGCCCATGGATTTGTCGGTGTCAGGTTTGCTTAAGTGATCACTAACATGGTCTTCCTCACCAAAAGAAAGGTCTTCCTTACTCCAGACTTTCTTCTCTTGCCTCCAGGGTCTGGGATTCCTGAGGGATGGCCTTAGCAGTAAAGACTGAAGCAAAGGCAGTATTCAGTAAGCCTGCCTTCTCTGTGTCCTTTGCCACCAGGCCACCCCACCTCATTCAGCACTGGGCCCACATTTTCCCTAGTTATCCATTTCCTGCTGATGTACTTGAAGAAGCCCTTCTTGTTGTCCTTGACGTCCCTCACCAGATTTAATTCCAAACAAACCTTTAGCCTACCTTGTTACATTCCTGCATGTTCTGACAATGTTCTTATATTCCTCCCAAGTGGCCTGTCCCTTTTTTTCCACATTCCATAAACTTCCTTCTTCTCTTTGAGTTTTGCCAGAAGCTCTTTGCTCCTTGATGCAGGTCTCCTGTCCCCTTTCCTTGATTTATTACTCATGGGGATGCACCTATCTTGAGCTTGGAGGAAGTGATGTTTGAATATTAGCCATCTGTCTTGGACCTCCTTACCTTCTCAAGCGTTAAGTCATGGGATTCCTCCAAGTAGGTCCTTAAAGAGGCCAAAGTTAGCTCTCCAGAAGTCCATGCCAATCCTACTTGTTGCTCTGCTTCCTCCATGCAGGATCCTGAATTCCACCACCTCATGGTCACTGCAGCCAAGGCTGCCCCCAGCCTTCATCCCCAGTCAGTCCTTCTTTTTTTGTTAGTACAAGGTCCAGCAGCACACCTCGCTTCATTGGCTCCTCCACTACCTGCATCAGAAATTTATCATCAATGCACTGCAGGAACCTACTGTGTGTGCCTAGCTATGTTGTCTTTCCAGCAGATATGAGGGTGGTTGAAGTCCCTTGTGAGAACCAGGGCTTATGATTGTGAGGCTACCTGTTAAGGCCTCATCAACTTCCTCTTTCTTATCAGGTGGCTCATAGTAAACACCCACAACAGTGTCCCTCATGTTGGCTTGCCATTTGATCTTTATCCATAAGCACTCAATATGTTCTGCATACACCCCTAGGCACAGCTCAATACATTCCAGTTGCTTTCTCACATAAAAAGCAACTCTACCACCTCTGCCTGCTGGTCTCTTTCCCAAAAAGCACATAGTAATCCATGACAGCATTCCAGTCATGTGAGCTATCCCACCATGTCTCTATGATTTCAGTGAGATCGTGGACCTGTGACTGCACACAGATGTCTAAGTCTTCCTGTTTATTCCCTATACTGCCTGTGTTGGTGTGCAGGCACTTCAGAGAGGTAATTGAGCATGAAGGTTTACTAAAAGGAGTGCAAGAGGATCTACCATAGCCACACACACCCTTGAGGTGGCTGGCCTTCTGGTTCTCATCTTGCAAGGCAGATAAGGAAAATACATCTCTGCTCTGGCTGGGCTGGCTTGTTCCCCAGTTGGATGTGATGGCATGAGCATTGCCACTTCAGACCCCTCCCCCCAGGTCCTTCAGTTTAAAGCCTACCTCATCAAGCTGGCCAGCCTGCTGCCAAAGATTCCCTTGCCTCTTTTGGACAGGTGGATCTCATCCCTCCCTAACATGCTATAGTCATAGAATGTCCCATTGTCATAGAAGCTAAAATCCTCATGATGGCACCAGCCACAAAGCCAGAGGTTGATTTGCATTATATGTCTATTTCTGGGTGCACCCTTTCCTCTTACTGGTAAAATAAAACAAAAAATAATTTGGGCACCAGAATTTTTCACTTGCAGTCCCAGGGCTTTATAGTCTTCCTTGATTCTGCCCAGGTTCTGGCTTGCAGTGTCATTTGTGCCCACATTAAAGAGGAGTAGTGGAGAGTAGTCTGTGCTCTTGACAAGTGTCTTGCTATTTTTAACACCTCACATAGCAACATCTATCATTACTGTTCCCTATGATTTGTTGGACAACAGTGTTTTTCTTTGTACTGGAATGGGACAAGCTGATTTAGATTTTTCATGCTTTTGTTGATACCAAAAAATCTTAGAGTGGAGAAAACTGCTAAGAGACTCTTTGTACTTTTAGCAGCAAGGTATTTATTTTCTGCACGGGGGGGGTGGGGGGTGGGGTGGTTTGCACCACAGAAACTCTCTCCAAGGCACAGGTGCAAAACAAGCTAATTTATACATTTGACATATATGATTGCAACATCTTTTCATATATTATTCATGTAATTACAACATCTCATTGCATATTAATGATAGGTAGAGTCTAGGTGGAGGCTGGGCAGAGTTCAGATGGAATTTTCTCTTGACATCAATTTTGAGAGGGTCATTCCGGCCTTCGGCCCCGCTCAGGTGGTCTTCCTCAGAGTTGAACCTTTCAACTTTCTTTCATAAGGGACCCTGCCAGGATTTTTTACATAAATTTTAGCTTGCTATCATTTTCTTCTATTGATGTGTCTAACCCTACCTAATTTATGATTTCTAGTACCTGGTACAACAATTTCCAACAATGCCTTAGGCTTGGGTACAGTGAGCAAGAACAGGGTGTTTCAGCACTATATGCTATGGTTCCTCAATAATCAAGTTGAGCAGTTTTGCAAGGCAGAATGGGGCTTTTACAGATCTGAGACATTTCTCAGGTGGATCTTTAGGTTTTTAGGCCTTATTCCTTTTCATTGTCTCCTTTGTGGTGTCTAACCTGGCCTGTAACTTAAAGCAGCTCTGCAGCATTCCCTAGCAGAAAATTTAAATTCTTAAGAATAGGAAACTTTAAATTCTTAAGAACAGGAAACTATATGCCATGGGTCTTTCAGAAGTACGGTCTGGAGTAAACAGCTCAAATCCATCCAGAGATCTGGCATAACACACCTAGATTTGGATCTTGGGAACAGATCTGAAGAAGGCCTTAGACTCCTAGCACACGATTTAAGTGAACCTCAGAAAACAAATTCAAACTTATAGTTAAAATATTCATTTACAGCATAACCCTAAAACTAAATTCTTAAACTTCAGAGGCACTTGGATTTCTAAGCTATGCATCTGTACCTAGAAGTTATGACACAGGATGTATGGAACACTACATCTTCTCAACAATTTTAAGCCACTGCAGTTACGTTGCAGAACCCCAAGTGTCATTAGGCGTCTATGACTGGGAATTTGAATGAAGTCTTACCTCTTTATTGTACATTCTGGGACATTAATCATGTGCACAATGAGTAGACATCTATGCCTTCACTTAGAGAAAGACTCACATGTTTCTGTCCTAGCCTAAATCCCACAGCTTGTAATTTTCAGGAACTATAATGTTTCTAGACTGTGCTTCAGGTCTTGAACTGGTGCTGTATTTAAGCTAAAATTCAGGTGTAGGTTTTAAGTGATTGCTACAGCATGACTAGATAAAAAACATTAATTTGCCACATTTCCTAATATAGGTCGAAGCATATCCATGTGGGAGACAGTGAGCAAATGAATGTCCATAAATGCTCGGTCTCTGTTGGCCACTGTAGTTCTTACAGTGACTAATTGCAGCAAATCAGCTTTTAGATATTTTTTTTTCCTTAGGATGGTCAGTGTTGTATGCAACAAAAATTTATTAAATATATATGAGCAACTGAGCTACAGTTCATGATACTTAAAATTTTCCAGGGATGTGGTAAACAACAGCTAAGTTAAATGAAGGCATTTTAAGTCTCTTAATTATTCTAAGGGAAAAGAAATACCAAAAATCATGGAGTTTCTCAAACATAGGTCCTCACGTGTTTTTGTGAGGAAAAGAAATGAACACAGCTGAGCTGCGGGATTTCATTTGGTGCGAGGAAATAGAGTACCAAATAGCCTGTATAGTCCCTGATTAGATGGTGTTTGTAAACCAAGTTCTCATTTGAACATAAATCATCATAAAGGAATTCTAAGTGCTTTCTTTTTGCTGACTTTTCAACTCTGTTTTTGTATATAGAATATAGAATAATTATCTTCTGCTGCCTAAATTCATATATGAAATAGATTGTGACCAAAAAAAGGTTGTCTATAAGGTTCTCAACAGTTTTTAGTGGAAACTTGAAGTATTAAGTTGGTGCCATGATTTCTAAACACATGCAATAACTTTTGACATATCATCAGTTGTGTTCTGTAAGTAACTAAAAAGGAAACTTTTCCCACAATACACACCCTCACACAGTCAGTGAGGTTTATAGAAAAACTCAGGTTGAAATGTTAGTGATATCTTAGGACCTGTCCTGTGAAGTGCTAATGGCTTTTCTTCATTGATTGTAACAAGATGAGACATGCTCCACTCAGACATTGAAAAGAGCCAGAATTTTATTTAAACTACGTATCTTTATCATTCATCTACAGTGAAGTATACAGTAAAAGGCAGCAGTGAGAAAGCAAGAATTTTCTGCAATTTTCATGGTAACTCACTGTACCTGCTATATTTTTTGCAAGCTGATGAGGCTTGCTTTCCCTCACAATACCTTCAGAGTCATCTGTTTTCAAATTCTTGAAAAGTATTTTGCTTCAGTGTGTGTTATATTCTGAAACATATTTTCAAATGTTACACATAACAGTGTCATTTAGTGCTTGAATTTGTGAGCCCTGGTTTATAACCTTAGGAACACTGCCAGAAGGCAGTGACATAATGGAATTGTCTGGTATTTTCCAGGAAGACTCAGTGTCCTAAGATGATGACTAGAAAGGGCTGTGTAATTTGAAAGTGCTTTCCTCCCCTGAAAAATGTTCAGAAAACATGTTTTATTTTTTCTGCTTCTCATGTCCATGGCAAATTTCTGTGTTGGATTTACAAATGAAAAGCTTTATTTTCAAACTAGTAGCTTGGGAAAGTTAGACAGTTTTGGGTTGTTGGGGTTTTTTTTTAAAGAAATTATTCCACCTCCCTCTTTCCTGCCCCCCCCCCCCCCCCAACAATAAGCATATTGCATCCCAAATTAGATCATAGATACACCTGTGCTACCTTTCATCCTCTATAACCCTAGTGATAAGCAGCAGCCACACTGTCTTCCATTGCCTTGTTCAGATGTAACTAATAGGAATTTATGAAGGTGTTCTGTGGTGATGGATAAACTGGAATAAGAGATCTTACAGCTCATATGCTTTTAGCTATGATGGCATTTCAGGGCTGATGCACGAGATTTCATCATTGCATTGACTTTATCAACTGAAATTGATTGTTGAATAGGATTTGCCAGTCTTCCATGGCATTATTTCACAGCAGAAGAATAAAGATTATTTTTGTGGTAAAATATTTTCCTTTACAGCTCCATCTAAGTTTTTCTTCATTCCTTCTCATGTGATAAAATTTAGGTACATCTGAGTTTTTTAGCACTATCCCAACTTCCCCATTCAAGGGAACTAAACTGTTATATATTCATCAAATTAGTTGTGAAGTAAAGGATTTTGAGTTCTGCTAATAAATACTATGATGCATATAAGTGCATTTAGATGTCACATTTCAGCTTGATGGGTCCCAATTTACTCTGTGCCTTATCCTTGTCTCACTATTACTAGTTTAATAAATAAAGAGTCACTTCAATGAAATAGTGTGTTTCATCAGTGAAAATCTAATGTAAACATAGGTCTATTAATAATGATACATTATAGCTTTTAAACTTGCCACTTTTTTTTTTTTTCTGCTGACACATATGATAAAAGCACTTTTCAGCAGATCACAAAATAAGGTAGGTGGCAAACATTAAATCCAAAATGTTAGCAGTTATTTGAAAATGTAAGTTTCTCAAGTTGCATAGTGTTCTGAAGGGATTTGATGAATCATGATTCTTGTTTCAAAATGTGTATTCATGTTTCAAAATATCTGGCGCATCTAATAATTTTTATATTACTTCAGTTTAATAATAGATGTTGAGCCGCATTTTTGTTAAATGAGCAGCTAATATAATACCTAGGCGTATTACATTTATTTTAATAAATGTATTGCATCTAAAAATCCGTAACAAGTAAACTTATTTCAAAATTATTTCACAAAAAATTCAACTACCTGAAAATACATTAGTACATATCCAGTCTGCGGAAAACAGGTTATATATTGTTTACCAGGCAGTTTTGCTAAAGTAATTGATGTTCATAAATGGCAAAATTTGCCTTCATATATCCTAACTTGTAGCTGAGATTTTTGAAAACTAAACAGTATCACTGTATTATTTTAGTGCCAAAACAGAGTAAGTGGTATATCAACAGCCACCAAAAAACCTAGAAAATTCATTAGCTACAAAGTTAACAAACTTCTCGTCCACTAATCATATTCTTTACTAAGACTACTTTTTCTCAAAAAATATTTACGCAATTACTGCGTTATTTATAAATATTTCTAAATTGCATTAACAAAGCTTGGGCAAATTTTTCTTACTTTGTGTCTTTCACATTTACAGCAGAGCCCCTTAAATCCTAAGCAATGTAAATCATGTTACAGTAACTCACATCATATATTTAAAAATAAATGTGTTCAGACTGATACAACACAACATGACATGATACATATGGTCATAAATTTGGAGATTTTAAAGGCTTTTACCTCTTGCTTTAAATGAAATACACCTGTCATTATTTTAACTAGTTTTCAATAAGGTAAACATCATAAAATTTTGAGTAAGCAGGGTTTATAACATACTTCAGACTTGAAATTCTTTTAAATTGGCAAAGAAAATTCCAATGGTTGTAACATTTGGTAATTAATATTTGTCTAAGTTAATTGTCAATATAATTGAATTGGTAACAAGACAGGTTTTCCCATCATTTAGACTTCAGTATGTTAAAAAATGAATCCCACAAACCTGGTGTTTGATTTTGCATGTAACAATGTAGATTTTGACTGGAAGAAGAATGGCTGGTTCCCCTCCCTTTTCTTAAAACACCGGAGATATTTTTTCTCACATATAACATCAATATATTAGAAAGGTCACATATGGACAAAATTCTTACATCTGGAAAAAAAAAAAAAAAAAAAAAAAAAACAACAAAACAACCCACAGCTATCAATTGATAACATCTGCAGAATGATATATGTAAAGTAGCAAAAGATATACCAGCATAAAGATAAGTTGCTACATTACAGTATCCTCAGCCAGTACTACATTATCAATGGAAACAGCTTGACTCTTTAAAAAGAAACAGCCTTAGCCACAACAGATACAGGAACTTGGGTAGACATCACTACTGCTCCTGCTCCTGCTGCTCCTGTCCTTTTTTCTCTACTTCCTCAACAAAGGAATCACTTACGATGACAACATACTCTTTAAGGAGATAGGTTTCCATATATTTTAGTGGGTTTTCTCATTACTAGTCCACCTATCTTCCAAACCATTGTCATATATGTCATGTCAGACTTACTACTTTATTTAAGAAAAATGTTTGTGCAATTTGTCACAGAAATGTCTGGTTTGTGGAATCTATTTACTTCTCTCCTCACACCTTTCCCTGCCTTCTCCTCCCTCCCCTGGGAAGTTGCAGATTATTTTGTTTTCATGTTGAGTTTAAGCTTAATTTCCTAGCAGCAGCTGCCTGAGGACTTAACTCAGAACCACCTGCAGGAGAGGTGTCTGTTACAAAGGAAACCATGAAAGGCAGCCTCAGTTGGCTAGAACCTCTTAACAATAATGTCTTGGTTGGTGAATTGTTTTTCCTCGTAAAAAGTGTAACCTACTCTGCTGCTTCTACTGCTGTTTACGCCTGGTGATTCTGGAGCATAATTGGGCCTTCTGTACCCACACTGCAGGTGTTAGCCACATGAGCAGTCCCATTAACAAAAATTAGATTATTCATGTGAGAAGATGATAATGTGAAAAAAAGGTGTCACATTTTTTACCTTTTTTAGGAATATTATTATGTCTTAACACAGCAGAACATATTTTCAAACAAAGTTTGTAACATATAATGACAATACATACTTACAGTTAATGTAGGCTTAATTAGTCTAAGATACGAGAATAAACACAGAAGAGTTTACTTCTGAATAGTTCTGAAACAGTGCTATTCCACTGAGACAGCAAGTGGCAATGTTTCCTGCTGATCCTCTCAAGCAGGCAAGCAAGGTAGATGAAACAATTTGGTAGCTGAGCAGAAAAAGAACAGCTAAACTTTGATCATGATATTGAGAACTGAGTTTCAGGTCCAGTCTGTCTTACTAAAGGTAGAAACTCAAAGCCAGGCTTCTGGAGAAGTCACTGAAGAGGAGTATTAGTGGTTTGTGATTTAGAAGTGATTGTTTGAAGCACAGATGAACAAAATGAAGTATTTAATGAGGCAGTAGACATATTTGCCAACTTGCTAAGTAGTAAAATAATAAAATAATAAAACTGAATTAGTAAATATAATCTACCTTGTTTTCCTAATGTACCTGACTTTGTGTATGGTTTTTATGTCTGTTTGATATGTAGAAGTCGAGCATAAATATTGTTTTCAAAGACAAAAACTAACCGAAACAAATTAAACATAGTCAGTACATCATGTAGCATAAAGTATTGTTTTTTATTAAAATACAGTTGAATTGAAAAAATCTGTAAACCAACCTGTAGGTCTCCCAGTTTACATGGCATTCAAGTAAATATTAATTCAGAAATAGAAACTGGTAATATCCTAAAAACATTGCACTGATATTAAATAGAGACTTAATTTAGGTTAAAAAAAAAAAAAAGAAAAAAGAAAAAAGAAAAAGAAAGGTGAGATACTGAGACATAGAGATGAAAAGATGAAAAATGCTGGAGCAAATAAAAATATGTTTCAAATAAGAACAATTAAATTCATATTAAAATGTTATTACAGAAGAAGTGTGCAGGGCTTAATGTGTTATAACTCACTATAAAAGAGGTATGATTCATGAATTTATAGACTTGTGACACTTTATTCAGTACTAGAAAAACAATAAAAGATAAACCAAACAGAAATAGAAAAATTATAAATCATCTAAAACGAAACAACATGGCTTCACAAAGAAAATTTGCTATATACATATATGTATATATCTGTTTATATATTTACTTGACTCTGTGTGTGTATGTATTTCTGAATGTATGTTCAGAGAATGATGAAGACTGTGTATTATGTTTTTTAATATTTACACATGTGTTTATTGGCATAAAGAGGGAATGGGTTAGGAAGAAAATTCCATGGACAGATTATTATATAAGAGGATTTTCCAAGTGTTAGTGAGCCTCTTAGCAGAAATATGAGTCTTGCCAGACACAAGGATTTTTATTCTTAGATAGATGATGATACATAGTGGTATGACAGTTATTTAGAATTAAAATTTATCTTCCTCTTTCAAAGCTTTTGTTGTGGCTGGATCCCAAACAATAACTGTTTGTGTAGCCTGAGCACAAACCTCCTATTACCATATAATACTTCTCTGTAAGTAAGTTTATTTTTGAACAACATGAGGATTTAACCAATGTTTTCAGTTCTGTGGCCCAAAAGCCAGCTTGAAGACACCTCTGTGGATCACATAAAGCAATGGAATTCTAAGTGTTGATGGGATTAATTAAATATTCACTGTCCTTTGTCTATACTGGAGGATCGCAGCCTCCAGTCTGTTCCTCTTACAGCTATCTTCATAGAGGATCTGCCAGACATTCTTCCCTTATAGATGTGCTCTACTTTGCACCTGATGGGACAAAGCAGCTAAGGAGACAAAGCATCTGTGTCTGAACAGGCACAGTAGCACTGTAACCCAGACTGAAGTCACAATAAATTTTAGGTATTTCTGCAAGGAGCAATGATGGACCCAATGATCCTTATGGGTCCCTTCCAACTCAAGATATTTTATGATTCTATAAGAAAAATCATAATTTAGAAAACAAAACAAAAAAAATACTGGTCCATGGCAAAGATCTGGCTGCAGTTTTATACATTCTCTGGACCTCATTCTAATGTTGACATTGATCTGAAATTCGTAATTGTCTTTAACAGGCATAAAAACCAACCAGTAATAACAGATTGAAATATGATGCTTTCAAATAGATACACCCACTTAGAAAAAATAGATTTTTTTAGAACCCACAAAAATTCATTGTTATACAAAGTATTAACAATAGAAAACAGTGAAACCTAATACTGAAATACCTATGTTGCAGCAATGTGAAACCTGTCGGCTTGCATCTTTCCACATTCATACCTCTTAATCCATTGTTTACTCATTTTTCTCTAATATTCTGTGCCCTCTTTTCAGAGACATTTTCAGCTTGCTTCCCTATTGCTGAAGGCAAAGAACAAGAGTGTGTGTATGAGATTTAACCTAAAAAAAAAAAAAAAAAAAAAGAGAGAACATCTGTGCTCCATATACCTACACAGATTAATCAGTTAGAGTGACAATTCCATTGGAAATCGATATAGGGAAAACAAGAAAAAATTCAAAGGTTGTCAAGCAAAGGGTTTGTGCGGGCAGAAACTTCAGAAAAATAGACCAATTTATGACTGCTGGTCTATCTGAGTGAACTACAGTATGATCAATTACAAGTA
Source organism: Falco naumanni (assembly GCF_017639655.2). NCBI lineage: Eukaryota > Metazoa > Chordata > Aves > Falconiformes > Falconidae > Falco > Falco naumanni. The sequence continues at coordinate 40,923,764 of NC_054055.1, forward strand.
TATCTTACCTTTTTGACCAGTAATAATCATAAATTTCTTCCCATTCTGTCCTCTGCATGTTCTTACATTTTCAATCAAATCATGATTAGCAGTGAGCACAGGCTGAACTATGAATTAGGCCCATCCATATGCAGCCCATTCAGCTGCTGGAAGTATAATGTATCTATCAGCAAAGTAGTGCATATCTATCATAACTGTTCAATCTAATATTTTAAGGTGACCTGGACATTGACAGGCTGGAGAACTGGGCAGAAAGGAATCTCATGAACTTGAACAACGGGGAATTATTATAATATCTGAAGAAAATATAAGAAAGTAAACTGATGTGGTCACCAAACCCCATGAGCTATTCAATAGATAATAGCAATCTTGAAAGACAGTCATAATATTTTAGTAGCGTAGAACACACAAAATGAACTCTGTTAATATTATGATCTTAATAGTGGCATCTCATATTTATTTATGTTTAAAAAAATATTTATCATAGACCTTTTTTTGTCTTTTCTATGTTTAAGTGTACCCTTTTATTCAGAAACAGCTTCTGAATTTTCAGCATAATCAAGTGTGTTGTACGTATGCTTTTCACTCTCTCAACACTAGGAATGGACAAATGTGATTTGTGGGAGGTCCTGAACACATGAAGGAGGTTTAGGAGAGATTCTAATAATCCCTACACTAAACCAGAAATAAAATAGAAAAAGAAAAATTCACAGTTCTAAAAATTCTTCTAGAACTTAAAATTACGTGAATAACTATCACATAACATGAAAAATTGGAAAGAATCTTTCAGGACAGAAAGGGGATGGTTATTTTTGTAGTCTTCCACACTTCCATGGTTCCATGTTCTCATGCTATATTTCCCATACTAAAATACTGGTTTGGACAGTTTCAGTTCTTTCCTTCCTAATGACAGTGTATTGATAATCCTATGCAAGACATAAATCCTGTCCCCAAAGCACCAACTGAAATAAATGTTGATTCTTTTGATCAGTTTTGGAATATGTTTTATAACTTGACATTGGTTCAGTGTCAGAAAACAAGGGGGTTTTAACAAGTTCCATATCAAAGATACTTTCCTGTCACCAAATGCCTCAAGCTGTGTTCTTCTGCACATGCATATGCCTTTCATTTTGACAAGATAGAGAATCTGAAGTTCTAGCTTGTGTGGAAGTTTCATCCATGTTCTACAATTACTCTTCCTGTTTCATTTGAGATCCTTAATTGTCCACACCCTTACCAAAGCTATTGCAATAAAATACTGTACCTAACCAGAGTAATTACTCAACATGCAGTGAAGAGGGGGAAGGTTGAATACATCCTCTCCTGTTCAGTCTGCTGTTAAACCAGAAACTTTTGGTGACTTTTCTTTAGGCATCTTTCACTTAGGCTCCAAAGGTCTTAGGAGTCTGGGAAATTCTTCATTTACAGGGAGCTAGTCAGTGTTATTTCAGTTTACAAGGAGGGAAATGAAGGAAGACCCAGGAAACTGCAGACCTCAATCTAACCTCACTATCAAGAGAAGTTATGAAGATTATCCTGGGTGCTATTGAAATGCCAAGGAAAAGGCCAAGGTTCTCAATGCCACCTTCACCTCAGTCTTTGCTCCTAAGACTTCAGGGATCCCAGGCCTCTGAAATGAGAAGGGGAGTCTGGAGCCAAGAAAATTTACCTTTGCTGAAGAAAGACAAGGTTAGGGAGAACTTAAAAAAAACACAGATACACATAAATTCATGGGCTGCATCTACAAATTCTGAGACAGCTGGTTGATGTCATTGTGAGGTTACTTTCTATCCTGTTTGAAGGTTGTGGCAATAGTGAGGTACATGAGGACTGGAATAGAGCAAATGTCACTGCTGTCTTTAAGAAGGGCAAGAAGGAAGATCTGGGGAGCTGCTGTTCAGGACGGTCAGCCTCAGCTCAATCCCTGGAAATGTGGTGGAGCAACTAATCCTGGAAATTGTATCCAGACAAATGGAAGACAGGAACATGATCTGGAGTATGGATTTATGAAGAACAAATAATTCCTATCCTTAAGTTTGCAGATGATACAAAATTGGAAAGAGGGGCTGATATACCACATGGGTGTGCTGTCATTGTATAGTACCATCTCTGTAATTGTGTGTGAGGTAGTGACTCAACTAGATTTTTTTAATGAGGTAGCATACTTCAATATCATTATCAGTTTGCTATCTGCAGAAAAAACTGTGATTATGTAATGCAGAGGCAATTCCTCATTTCCTCCCAAAACAGGAACATGACTAGTCCTTTTATCAAATTAACTTGACTTTTTGTACTTTCTCATATAAGTGTACAGAAAAATCCTCTTTTAAAATTCTGACACGATATTGCAACTTATTCCAGCACAACCAAGATTTTGTTTTTGCCATCACTTAGGAGTGTGGAAGGGCTTTTTCTAAATTTAACTTTTTGAAAGTTAGGTGATGGATTTATCCTTCTTAGCTCTAGCTACCTCAAAGGTTTGTTGTTGTTGTTGTATTATTTGGGTTTGGTTTGTGTTGGGGTTTGGGTTTTTTTTTTTGTTTTTTGTTTCTTTCTTTTATTATTTTGTTGTCTTTTTTTTTTTTTTTTAATCCAGGTTAAGATAGTCATCTAAGCTCCTTTAGTCAATAGAGAGAAATAATTAATACAGTCAGCTATCTTATCTCTTTATGGGTCAGAGGAATCATTGTGGTAGTATGTCCTTACCCATTAACAGGTGAAGAAAAAACTTGGAACTATTAAATGAAAGAAATCCCACTTCATAAATCAAGTCTTAAGAATTTTATTAATTTTTTTAACTTTGGGCATTCATCTTTTTCTCCTACAAAATTCTGAAGTTCATAAGTATATGTATGATTCAAATTCTTTGAAAGTGAGAATGTTGTAGCTTAAAAAAAGTTTTAATTAAAACTTTTTGTTATTTTGATTAAATAAAACTGAACTACAAGCAAATCTATACAGTAATAATCAATTTCTATGGACTGAAGACTGAACGCATTCTATAGTTTTTTTTAAATGTAGTCTTCAGATTTCAGTGAGCATTTTTTCAACAATCTATGACATCTGAGTGTCTAACAAGTATTATTTATAGGACTTATCACCAAAAGGAAATACAGTGTGTTAAGCTCAAAGCTCACATGTTTAAAGTAAAAATAAAATTTAGAAAAACTGTAAGATATCAGGCTTTAAATAACGCTCATGATTTCTGTTTACCTAGTAATAATATGGGATAAAAGCACATGTAATTTTACTGAGTCAAGAAATCCATACTATCACGAGCAGAAAGGAAGACAGTCTGACTGCTTAGGTGAAGAATAGTTACATATTGAAGGGCTGAAGCCTTACTGTCATGATATATTATCCCATATTTCAGTCTTTCTGTATTGTTAACTTCCAGAGTATTTCTCATTTTAAAAACATCTTTTATGTCCAACACTGTACTGTGCAATTCTTTAAATTATCAAGTGTATATGTGAAGAACTCTCTTGTTCTTTAATATTCTGATTGGTACATTATTTAATGTTGCACTTTAATGTGTATGAAACAATGCTTTCCTTAGCCATCTGAATTAGTAGGTGAATATGGATTTGTTTCTTTGGTCAGCTTCACTGTCCTGACTTTCTGCAGATAAACTGATAGCTCTGCCATTGCATATGATCTGACATGAACTGAAGTGAAGGAAAACACATTAAGGGAGGGAAAAGATTTGATTAAAATAGATAGATGTCACATTCAATATTTAAAAGTTTATTTCAAAAACACATTCTGAATTTTCATCACAGAGCTTCAGTAGTCTGTCAAGTTTACTTGATGATACCTGAACTTTGTAGTTGAATAAACCAATAAAAATGATGTTATGTAATGTCTTGTATGTACAGGGACTAATGTCTGAATTACTTCAATTAATGTCTAATTTTAAGGGTGTAATTGAGGTGTAAAAGTAAATTAAGATTGTGCACAAAAGACTAAAGGTCAGACCACAACACAGTATTCTAAGAAAAATCTAATCAAGACCATAACAATAACTCATTTGCTATTAAATTGTAGCTTTATCAGAAACATTAGAAATACAGTTTAATAAGTATGCTTACTAAAGATATATGACAGACAAAATTCAGTTCATTATAACAGTTCTTATTTACTGAGGTGTATTCACTGTTAAAAAATGGAAAAGGTATTGGCAACCAGGGTGATACAAATCACAGACCAACAATTGACATGAAGCTTGATACACATTGTGCTCTTTAATATTCTTCTTATTACTTCTGTCATACTACAACATAGTAAAGATCATTCAAATGCATCTCACATTAAATTGTCAATAGTAATTCACATGAAGAATCACAGAAGTACATTTTTCAGAATTGTTTGTCAGACAGGTGTTGATAGCAAGAGTCTGATGTTAACTATACGCTAAAAAGACAATACATGCATTTTAAGTAATTAGTTCTAAAGGCTGGCAACGGGTCAAGCATTTATTGAAAACAAAATAAACTAGAAAGCTGTAATGTCTGACAGAAAACCTACCATATTTTCATTTGTTGATTAATAGCATTTTTACTATTCAACTACAAGCACGTCTGCTTTACCAAAAAACTGAGGAAGAAAAGAATGTTTATAATCACGTTGTATGCTTTACCCTTTTTTCAGGTAATTATCCCTAAGCACTCATAAGTTATTGGAACATAGGCAATTCCACTAGTTGTACTCTTGTTATCACACTGAATCTATTAGTGTCCAGTATCAAATTATTCATGTTACGATCCAAAAAAATCCACTGAAGACAGGCAGGAACAATTTAAAATTGTTAACTAGATGCTTGATATCTTAAAACATGAAGGAGAGTTATGGGGTTTTTTCCCAGTTGATCCTTTCCAGGGTTTTTAGTAAAAAACTGTAACAAGACAATCTCATCTCGTGATTAAGCAAATTTGGACTTTGGGCAGGCTTCAATGTTCTTGGCTCCTAAATACTTTCATGCTGCCCTTTAGTGATTCCAGAAGACGTTAACTCTACAAAAATGATTGTTACTAGCTTTGAAGTGTGACATCATTTCATTTCTTTTAAAGTGTTCTGTCTATAGATATAGAAAGTCTATACAGGAGTTCCTGACTTTTTTCTCTCTGCAATAGAATAACATTATGCACAGTTTCATGATCTTCCCTCTTAATTGTGTTCCTTTTAGTCCAATAAATTATTCTTCGATGAATCAACATAGCATCCTATCTTATATATCATATAGCTTATACTGTTTGTGTATTGCCTATTCCCTATTATCAGCAGTCACATTCCCAACATGCTTATTACAAATATCTTCATGTTTTTAAATCTTTAAAATTCTTTTTTTTCCTCCACACCAGTGTAAATGCTCTCTCTTTTTCTGGATTATCCTGTACATAAAAACTGAAATTGCTGCCACAAATGACTGAGTGTCTGTCACCACAAAAAGTCCTTTTACAGTAAGTTACCTTCTCATTTATCTTGGTATGTCTACTCACACTTCTGTTCCCTTCCCCCCGACTTTAAATAAACTGAATATACAAATTCCACATTTGATCTTTGCTTCCTTTTTGAAGACTACAGAAAAATATCTTAAACATGGATCCTTAAGATGGAATAAGTTTTTTTTTTTACTTTTCCCATTGATAAAATCTAGTCATTCTATTGCCTGTTTCTTCCCTGTTTTCTTACTAAATAAAACATTTACTTATTATATGACTGCTTACTTATTCCAGTAACTTAGATGAAAATACAGATTATTTAAAAATCCTGAAGTTTATGTAAGTTTTTAAATTTTTGATTTCTTCTATTTTACTGATTAAGTTAAGACATTCTAGAACATTAAGTAATTCATTTAATGGACTTTTTGGGAAGGTTAGGGCCAATCGTATTTTTTTTAAAAAAATACTATTAAAGGAAATTAAACAGGCAATAAGAGTTATCACATTTTACATTTTATCCTGTCATTATAATATTTTAGATATTTTCTAAAAAAAAAAAAAAAAGCATCCAAACAAAACCCCTGAAACTTTCCAGTATTTAAATGCAGTAGCTTGGTTTTATTATTTCATATATTATTGGGGAGTAAACAGAGGCTGGGCTGTGTGAAAAATCAGCAATGCATGTGTCATTGCTATTATGCTCAATTTCAATAAAATGACATTTTTTGTCCAAGTGACAGAAAGCTTTTCCCTGTCCTAGGAGCTATAGTTACATAGGCAATCCCATAATTTAATACTTTTATTTCAGAAATTAATTGAAAATTAAAACTCCATATAGTCATCTCAATGTCTGAGGAATAACCTTTTGTTCATAATTGATACTTCAGTGTTGTGTGTTGGTTTACAGGTGCTTGGTCTCTGACATACACTAATATCTTCTTTAGAAATCATGTTATAGGTCCTTCATCTGCTCAGTGCAGCAGGCATCAAAAATGAATGCCCTATTGTTATATTTAAATGATTAAAAGCATGAATAGAGAGGACATAGGTATTACTGAAAGAACAGTAACTATTTTCAGTTTTTAATAGGTACATTATAAGTCATAAATTTATATTATAGATAACATTCGGGGGGGGGGACAGAAAAATATTTGCATATTTCTAATTCTGAAGTAAGAGTCTATAGAAACTTAAATGGCATTTTTAAAGGCTAGACTAATGAATTTGCCAGTGACTGCTAGCGATGCATCAAGAGACAAGAAAAGATTATGAAAATGGGGAATCAATGTGTGGTTTCTTAAAGCTAAGATTAAGATTAAATTTGAAGCAGTGGAAAAACAGACTTGTGCAAAAAAAGAGTATCATAGATTCAAACATTCATATCGCCAATATAATCTGTTAACTTTCACAGCACAATGGGTATTAAAAAGACTGAAGAGTGGAAGAAATAACTATACAGACAGATGGGACTCATTTGGCTTTATGTGCTATTGGAAAGATTTTGGAAACTGTGAGAAGGAAAATAGTATCAAAAAGGGAGGGGAGAAGGAGAGGGAGAGGGAGAAAGTGAGTCAAGAGGCGAGGCGAGGCGAGGCGAGGCGAGGCGAGGCGAGGCGAGGCGAGGCGAGGCGAGGCGAGGCGAGGCGAGGCGAGGCGAGGCGAGGCGAGGCGAGGCGAGGCGAGGCGAGGAGAGGAGAGGAGAGGAGAGGAGAGGAGAGGAGAGGAGAGGAGAGGCGAGGAGAGGAGAGGAGAGGAGAGGAGAGGAGAGGAGAGGAGAGGAGAGGAGAGGAGAGGAGAGGAGAGGAGAGGAGAGGAGAGGAGAGGAGAGGAGAGGAGAGGAGAGGAGAGGAGAGGAGAGGAGAGGAGAGGAAGGACTAATGATGGAAGAAGGGAATGAAGAATGATAAAAACTTCCTTCTTTGGAAATATTCTGTATTCTTGGAAAGGGACAACTGCAGAAGTAGATGGATCAGTTCTGTCTAGGCCCTATGATAACCTGATTTACTTTATATACTTAGTGTATACAGATAATGTCCTATGTTGATGTAAATACCTTCATATAGTGGTATAAAACCAGTTAACCAACTGGAGCATGAAATTTTGGAAAGATATTGAAGTTAATGAAGGAGAAGATAAATGGGACCTAGCTTATTCTGAGTACATCTCAAAATTTTAATTCTCTTCTTGATAAATATAGTAAAGTCATAGTAAAAATCAGTGGTTCCTGTTTTCAGGACGCTGTCATTCACTGCATACCAAGGACTAGATCTGCTTTCATGAATGTCAAAAGGATTTTGCAATTAACTTCACAGCATGAGGAGGCCCTGGGTCTTTAAAAATAGAGTTATGGTATAGCTCAAAAATTTCTCAGAAGTTTTGATATTTTTTTATGATTATTTTTTCTATAACATCATTTTATAAAAAAGTCACAGGCTAATACTTCAGCTACATATTTTTTAAAAGCTGGGTATTTTAAAATAATTCATCCTATACTTTTTTTCCCTCACCAATTATTCTACAATCCGTAGTGTGCTATTTTTCTTACTTTCATTTTTTTGACAGTTTCAGTTATAGTTCCAGAGAAACACAGCAAGACTGAGATTGAAAAATTTCTGTTATTATATTGAGTAACTGTTTTATTCAAGCAGAAAAATACAAAAGGCAAAAGTGTGCTTTAAATGTCAACTGGAAATAAAGTGTGTTTGTTCTGCATGTGTATCTGACTCAAGAGAAGCAGAAAAAAACGAGGAAACTTCAGAAAAAATATCACTTTTGAATAAAGAGACTGTGTTATATTGAGTTCACATAAATTAATAGTCAAAATAGATACTCAATAAGATATGGTGCAGTATAGATAGATGCAGTCTGCACTGTTGATATTATCCTAATATTTTAATTGGTACATCAATTATTTTGTAACATTCAACACATTATGACATTTATCTTTTTTGTACAGTTTAAAAAAATACTTTAGCAATGACTGATTGTAATTTGGTGAAGTATAAGAATGTTTTTCAAAAAAGATTTGTTGTTTTCTACAGAAAAATAAAAATTCTAGTTCAGTATTTTCTTAAAATTGATAACAAAGCCTTCAGTTGTAAAATGCTCTCTTCTTGGTTAAAAGAATATTGTGCTACCAAAACACAAAAAGGAACCCAGAAGCAGCATCTATTGTAGGCCTTTTTCAACACTGACATAATTTATGAAATAATAGTGAACTATATTGCCCCTAGATGTCACTGCCCCAAATATAGTGAAGACAGAACAAGAAGTTTCAGTCACTGTAAATTGTAAGTAGTTGGGTCATTATTTTGTAAGGAATAGTTAATCTAGTTAGGAAAGTATCTATTCCACCACAACTGACAACACTAAAGAGTGAACTACATGAAAAGGAACTGAAAAGGTGATAAAGTTAAATGATAGAATACTGAAACTGGCGGGTTACACACACACACACAGACGGACGGATGGACAGACGGACAACACATGACACCACACATGGGATAGGCACATACAACAACAGTATAAAACCCACCCCCAAACCCCAAACTCAAACTTCCCACTAAACCTAACCAAAGTCCTCCAAAACCCAGCATATGTTAGCCATCATTTAATAATTATCAAAGCTATCTGCTATTGAAAAGGTGAGGGACAATAAATCAAATTAACTTTACAAGTCCATACCTTCTATTTCCAGCAGTTAAGTCTAAAATTTAAGCTACAGAATGAGAGTGCGGTAGAGCAGACTGAAATGTAGAATAAAAAGTCTGAGTCCTTTTCTGTCTGAAGAGCAGAGTAAACCCAGTTAGTCTTTTTCAGCACTAAAACTACAAAAACAATGTTCAGAACGTAAGCAGTACTGCCACTCATCCTTTGTCTAGATTTTGTGTTTGCATATGTGTGTGTATGGTTTGTGGTGTGTTTGTCTTTTTTTTTTTTTTTTCTTTGAAGAAAATGACTATAGATGTTTATCTTCAAGCAGTGTTCAGTGGACTACTAGAGTACCCAGCCTAGCAGGCTCTTCAGTTAACCAGGTTGCCTAGTAAGTGCTAGTTGAGTCTTGCATTAAATAATGATTTCAATGAGCATATTGTTGGAAAATTCCCTTGAATGTCAACATTTAAGTTTCTTCTTCAGGCTTGTCTTAGATACTAAAGTGAGTGCATGTATCCTATTCTGATTCTAATAGCAATTCCATGAGCAGAAAGATACCGTGTACCATGAATTAGAATATTCACATCTAACTGTGTTAACATCTAGAATCCACGTAAAATTTATCTTTTCTACTTGTGCTAAGCTATTTAAGAATACACCATCTACTTAGGTGTCTTGTCTAACACATGATACTATTACCAGGTCAGAAGAAAGCATTTCCTAAAATTCTGATCCAAACCTTATTAAAGTCAATGGAGAGAAACCCTCTGACTTGAGTGAGTTAGCGTCAGGTTTAACATACCTTACAAAACACGTAGTCTGGCCCAGATTCTCCAACAATTACTGAAGTAAGTAATGATTTCTGAACTTCCATTCAGTTTAACCACATATTGGTTCAAATCAGAGGTTCACCATCACATTTAAAAAATAAGCAAATGAGAGATTCCATCTCCCCAATAAAATAATCTGGAATCTATGTCACAACAAGCATGACATGTAGAAAAATTTGACAAAGTCAGGAACAGAAAGCCAGAAAACAAGACTAGCTGAAATGCAGGCTTTGTTATCACTGGTTGGAAACATGAATCTCAGTCTTCTTGTTTGTAACAAAAGTAAAAACCATGCTCATGCATACTTTTAAATAAGCACAGTAGTCTCAAAATTTAAAAACAAATATTGAAACTAACCAGGCCAAAATAAAGCCATTAGCTGACTGTATCAAAGTCCACCAAAACTTCTTCCTTTATATGTATTTTGTATTCCTTGAGTTATTTTTCTATTGCCACTTGCCATGTGAAGTGCACTGTTCATAATTTCAGGCCAGGTGAATCTTGAGAAAAAGTGGTGCTCAGATATTTCATATTACAGATACTGCCTTTTGCTAACTCATTGTTTCTCTTTCTGAAGGGAGTTTTAATATGGACAAAACTCTTTCAAGAGAACTTAGAAAAAGGAAATAAAATAGTTTAATTTGTGTATAAAGTTTTAAAAATGCTGAATACCTTACAAGGTTCCAAGTACTATGCAAAGCTCTCTTAATAAGAGAAAGATATTTCAGCCAATCTGGAGACTTAACATCTATCTTTTGACATAAAACATTGGATTTATGTTGCAAGGTTTAATCTGCTTAAAAGTTAGACACTCACTGAATTTGTCAAATAGGCTTCTTTTTTAGTTAAGACAGCCATCTTCTAAAAAGGTGTCTTAAGATGTTATATAAAGAACATAGATAGCAAGCTTAGTTAGCTTTATATAGCTAAATCGACAGCACCTATTAAATTAACCAAAACTGACTCCTTATTTTAAAAGCTAAAAAAAAAAAAAAAAAAAAAAAAAAAAAACAACTCAAAAAAATAACCCCCAAGACAGTCTGTTCTGTGTGAAACACTTGTCTGACTCTTCTGTTTCCCTCACCTTAGTGGTTTGAAATCTTACTTCTTAAATACATCACTGTTTATTCTGCCATGCCCAGCATGACTTTACCTTGCATTTCTTCTGAGCATTTCCAAGACAAGGCTGTATTTCAGAACCAGCTGTTACTTACTCATTGAAACTTCAACTTACTGAGAAAGAACCGCAGAAACTTCCAGAAGAGTTACAGAGTATTCTACCCAATACTTACAGGGAAGTGTAGTGGCTATGACTATACTGCTCTACATCAATGCCATTAACTTCCAAGATCCTGCTGGTAGATTGCTGATCCCTGGTGTAGACCAGCATCGACCTTCTATCAGCTATAAGCAGGCTTGAAAATTAGTGACCCACAGCACTTTCTATATGTAATCTATATGTAGTACAGGGATTGTATAAGTATGATCTTAAGTACTCTGCAACTTAGTATTAAAAGTTGGCCCTCAGTCTTATGACACCATAGTATGTCTCAGCACCTGCACAAGATTTCTTCTAACATTCAGTGGTGAAGGCATAGTGAACTTGTAAAAAGCCTTTTCCACTCAGTCATCCAGCCATGTCTTTAGAACTACATAGTGCCTCAAACAAGATGCCACATGGGCAAGAGGAATGATACGTTTAACTGTCAGTCTGACAGAATTACAATTTTTATTGTAGCTCTTGCCTTTCCCTTTGGATTCTTACACACTGATAATTTCTGTGAGAGGTGCCAGATCCATCTGAGAGGGTGGTGAAACACTGGAAGAGGTTACGCCCAAAGAAGTTGTGGATGCCCCATTATTGGAAGTGTTCAAAGTAAGTTTTGACAGGGCTTTGAGTAACTTGGTCTAGTGAGAGATGCCATGGCAGGGGGGTTGGACTAGATTATCTCTGAAGGTCCCTTCTGACCCAAAATCATTTTGTGATACCATTGTTCTGTTCCCATTGCACCTAGAGACTAAGGCAAAGACGCAGAGGTAGGTGCTTCAAAGAGATTTAGAGATACTGTGTTGGAAGATTGAAAGGGGGTTACCCTTCCCACATAGTCCCTTCTGTGGCCTTCCGACAGGAGTCACAAGACATTAGGGCCACCTTTTCAGAGGAAAAGGGACATAGTCTCCCTCTCTGAATGGGAGGAAGAAGCAAACAAGCAGTACTCTGTGCAAGTACACGTCACAAAAATATCACAAAAATATATTAAGTGATTGGATAGGTCATCCAACTGAATAAGGAGAATCTGCTGTGTAAGCCAAAGGCAAAGAAAAATGTAGTTCAGAGAAAGTGTGTGGAAGAGTCTCAGCAGGTGAGACAGATTCACTGACCCTGAGTGTCACAAAGTCCCAAGGGGTACTTTCTCAGTAACGATGGCCACAGCGCCTTCAGAGTCTCAGGCCTGCTGAATGGCTGCTGTGCCTGACTTCAAGAGGCAAAAGTCCACATGATAGGCAACCAGGATACATGATAAAGGCCGTCCCATTAAAACTTTAAAAGAGCAGTGTATAAATAACCAATAAATAAGCTAGAACCTAGCAGTTAGACTTCAGCTACTGAGAAGATTAGGCACAAGAACTGATCACTTTCATTAAATCCACACATATTTTCTTAGGAAAAGTAGATTCACTACTAGGATACTGCATTTTAACTATATGCTCTGCCACTCAAAGGAAACCTAGAGAAGTTGACTGCTTGTTATCTTTAATCTTGACAGCAATAACTTTCCAAATACAATTAAAAGAAGATTACACTTAGATTTCTTGCACACCATCCATTCATAAAATGCATGACATTATTTTTTTCACCACAGGCTAGCATGTGCCTTTTGTCACATTAAATTTATTATTCTGTGACTGAAGCATTATTAAAAGTATTCACATTCTATATTCCCAGAAAAAGAATTTTGATCCAATATCAACCTGACATGAATATGACCTGTGTTAATTGTTTAAGACATAAGAGATCAAATTTAATTTTTTATAATGTAACAAAAATCCAAGAAAAGTGGCAAAAGTCCCTCATGGTACATATTGCATTTTTCTAAGTTAATAAAGGAATTTTTAAATATACTAATTATGTATATTATTAAGATTTGATGTGGTAGCCTGATACTCTATGACTTGGGGGAAACTAGTATGTATCTGATAACCTTATTAATAAAGTTTAATGTTTACTCCAAAGATATGAATATAGGACTGAGGAAGGGGAGTCTGGAGGAGGTTGTTGAGTTAAAACGGCACAACTGTGACCAAATCCTTGTTTTGAAGAATAATAATTCAGTTTTATCTCAGTCCATCCTTTCTAATTCCTACTCAAAACTCCATGCATATTTTTATCCAAAGACAAAACCAGGACAGCTGTCACTTCTAATTAGATTTCAATAACTCAAGTTGAGTGTCTATTTATTTGATTTAATTGTGTTAGTGCTATGTTCAATAAATACAGAAGAAAGCTTTCCCTGTTAATATAACAGCAAACAGGAAAAAATGTCCACCAAAAATCTTTTGGGGCTGCGGTGGAGGTGGAAAGAAAGACTTTTTTTTTTTTCCTCTGGGACTATACTGTCAAAGTGAAACACATGTTTAGTATCTTCTATTTCTGTTGTTTGGCTACATAGCCAAGCAGCTTTATTTCTTAGAATTCACCCCTACATTCACTAACACACTACATAATACTAAATAAAAGGAATCAAAGGTACTTGCCAGTTTTTCAAAACAGAAACATATAGAATATGCACTTCTCCAAAGCTGGTTTAATTATTTTTTTATATGTTGTTGAAGATAAAAGGTCTGGTTTAAAGTATATTACTTTGCTCACTGAAAACCGTATATAACATTGGATAATCTATAACATATGTTTGGAATCCAATCTCTAAGAAAGAAAGGTTAAATATAAATAAAACAATACTTTTCCATTTTTTTTTAAATCTTACCTGATAACAGATTTTAGATTTTGCCTTGTAGATGTCATCTTCCTGACAAGGTAATTTAACAGGCAATTATGTAAATATGAAGTATTTAACTACTCCAACCACATGCAATTTAGCTGGAAAGTCTGAAAGAAAAATTTAAATAAATGTTACAAACAATAGTCTGGCATTGTTGAAATCAATGGGACAGCAACATAACTTCAGTGAATTACAGTACATTGAAAAAATTCTCTACTGAGTGTAGCTGTGACCCCAGATTCCAGGAGAGGGATCTATTCAGCAACCTGAACTACTAATACTAAAATTCTCACTAATTAAGTAATAGCATGACAGTGATAGTCTGGCCTTAGCTTCTCAACTTCAAAGGATTTCCTAAATCTTTTTTTTCTCTCTCTCTAGTTTTTTAATTATTTTTTTTAATGGGCTTGAAAAATTATCTGGGATTGGGAGAAGTTATGTTTAGTGTCCTGGTTTCAGCTGGGATAGTTAGTTTTCTTCCTAGTAGTTAGTACAGTGCTGTGCTTTGGCTCTGATGTGACAACAATGCTGACAGCACACTGATGTTTATAGTTGTTACTGGGTGATGTTTATATTCAGTCAAGGACTTTCCAGTTCCTTTGCCCCTGCCAGCGAGAGGGCTGGAGGGGGACGGGAAACTGGGAGGGGACAGCCAGGTCACCTGACCCCAACTAGCCAAAGGGATATTCCATACCATATGATGTCATGCTGAGTATATAAACTGGGGGAAGAAGAAGAAACAGGGGGACATTTGGCATTATGGCATTTTCTTCCTGAGCGACCATTACACGTGATGAAGCCCTGCTTTCCTGGGGGTGGCTGAACACCTGCCTGCCAGTGGGAAGTGGTGAATTCCTTGCTTTGCATTGCTTGCATCCATGGCTTTTGCTTTAACTATTAAGTGGTTCTCATCTCTACTCTAGAGTTTTACATTCCTTTCTGATTCTCCTCCCCATACCTCTGGGTGAGAGGGAGCAAGTGAGCGGCCGCATGGTGCTTGGTTGCCAGCTGGGGTTAAACCACGACATTTAGTCTTACTTATGCTTTTCCCTAACCGGAAGGAAAACATCACCTAGGTTACTAGGACCCTCCCTCTTATCCCCTCTGTGTGGTACAGACACTTTCTGTCTGCTCAGGCAAATCTTGTCCACATCACTGATGAGCAAAGAGCAGAAAACTGGTAAAAATCAGAGAACAGTTACAGAACTAAGCAAAGGCTGTAGCAAATTGCTTTATGTTTACCTGATTGAAGAATTAACATAAATTCAGAGGCTAAAAAGTGACTCACAATAGTCTCCAAAGACACCTGTCTGATCACAGAGATATGTATGTCTACATTGTACCGAGTCAAGAAACCTTGTTTATCTTATGATCTTCCAAGACATGATTAATCTCATCCTAAGTAGTTATACACTTTCAGACAGATGAATCACACTAAAAAATGCCTGATATCTCTCTGCTGTTTATTAAAGGAGCTTAAAGTGACTAGTTATAAATTTAAACACTTTAAGCTTAGATGAGGTTAATTTCTCATTAAAAGGCTCAGTTCAATTATACAGACATAGCTGTCAAATACCTTCATAAATGTCATAGTATCTCCTACTTGATCTCCAACTGATGTTCCAGAATATTGCAGATCTTCCACAAATCCTGTGTCATAGCTGATAAGCCTGTTTTGATTTCTTGAATACCTTGAGATACCTTAAATGGCACTATATGCCCTATGTTTTGACAGCTGAACTGAACCTTAAATGTACACAACGATTCCTAAATATTTTTTTTATCCATTTCACAAGTTTCAGTGAGCATTAGCAACTGGATGTATTTTTATTTGGAAGGGTAGGACAGTTCAGCTAGATACAGCCAACCACAGCCAGCCTCAAAGCCTGGCTAGGTAGGTGCCAATCACAAAACAAAGGTAAAACTGGCATTACAAAAAAGAATGTGTTATTTTCCTGTATTCTAACTCATTGATAACATAACCCAGTGACAATCTGAAAGATTATCTGTAACAAATAGAATGAAATGCAAAATAATGGTCAACTGCTCGCAGTAGATACTATAAAACCTCTGGCTAAATTAAAGTAATATGTTATGCATGGCTCCTCAGAGGCCTGGGAGATTGATGAGAGTCCAAGAAACAATTCAAGGGACTCAGACATCCCTACAGCAACACATCAGCCCTTGTCATATCTGTCATATGTATATGTATATGTATGTATGATATCTATCTAAATACATGTGAGGGGTGTGTATGTGTGTATATGTGCACACATCTTTGTTTATTTGTATACAGAATCATAGAATTCAGCAACCTGTTCAACTATATCACCATCTTCACTGTGAAAACATGAAAATAAATTATATAAAAAGAAAAAAAAAAAAGAAAAGAAAATTATCCACTCAGAAATATCTGTGTTCACAGCCTTTTGTCCTGTCACTGCTGTTTTCATGGTGCACCTTTGAGAAAAAAATGTAGTGAAGTCTTCACTATTCTACTTTTCTCCCAAATGGTAGTTACAGACTGTTGTAAGATCTCACCTTAACCTTCTGTTTCTAGGGCTGAACAGTTGTCTCAGTAGTACTGACTTACTTAACATTTCCTCTGGTTGCTGATAGTAAGGTCAAGCACTACACGACAATTGTCATGGGGTGTTGCTCTATTTGTAGTTTGAGGTGTTCTGATGAGTCTGGAATAGTACAAAGATTCCTTTGTTCACAGCCTTTAGTTGGTAAGCCAACCAACTGGTTAGCAAAGTGAAACTATGCATTCAGTCTGTTAGCTCGATTGGTTTCCCTTAGCTGGTGTGCAGCATGAATTCCAAGTGTGGGAAAAAAAAAAA